>NC_084554.2:44667500-44815000 GCF_033978685.3 Nerophis lumbriciformis
CAGGTCGTTTTTATATTTAGTTTTTACCTGGTTTAATAAAGGAAAATGAATGAAAATCAGGAGGCTCACCTGTCCTTCATGGCAATCAGGAGGTTTCTTAAGCCAGTGTTGGGTTAGATGGCACAGTATCATGCATATGTTTTTCCTGTTTTCAAGCCAGTAAGTTTCTGCTTCTGTTCCTGTTTGGGATCTTTGCTACATTTGTTTTTATTTCCCCTGTGGTCCACTGCTTAGTGCACGCCAGTGCCACTTGCTTTCCCTTGAATAAATATTTTATCTGCACGTTGCCTTCTGGCTCTGCATCCTGGGGTCCCACCGCAAGCTAAAGCATGCCAGATTGTGTATAATGTATATGTCCATACTTCGGCGACATGGTGTAGTAGAGTATTAAGTATGTCTAAAAGATGCAGTATAAACTCACGTTTAATACCTCCCTAATTGCCAACGCTAATAAATGTGACATAAAACATCAAATAATGTTTGCATCGTTTTAGAGGAACTCCTAGAAGAGTGTGTGCGCGCGCAGTTACAAAAATCAATCTTGGTGCAACACTGTCCTCCCTTGTTCAATTTCCAAACTGCAGCCGTCAAACTGCAGGGTTAAATAGAAGTCTAAATGATCATTCCTGACACAAGTTTCTACAGAGCGAGGTGGAATAAACCCAAATAACGATATGGTGCTCGACCATCAAGACCAAAATGGGGTAAGAAACTTTAAAAAAGGATGAGAAGTTTCTGGACTCCCAGTGATATGATTATTGACGGCATACTTTGTAGGGGTGTTCCAATATCGGTATTTGATATCGGTCAAAAAACAAGAATGGAATGATCTTGGATTGCATGTAAAATATGCAATACAAGCCTGTATATGTTTAGTTGTGTGTGATATCGTGTGCGACACGAGCAGTCCTGCAGCGTGTTTACTTCAGTGTGATATGACGTGCGATACAAGCGGTCCTGCAGCGTGTTTATTTGTGTGATATCATGTGCAATACAAGCGGTCCCGCAGCGTGCTTACTTGCGTGTGATATCATGTGCGATGCAAGCGGTCCGGCAGAGTGTTTACTTGTGCAAAGTCAACATCTAAATGTCCTCAAATAAACGCCACAATTTATTATATTTTAGTCAAGTACTTAACAAAAGCTAAACATGCTAAGCTACTGGAGCTAACAGCTACACAACAGCTAAGCACACAATAGCGCACAAGTTAGACAAACGTAATAATTACACAATATTGCCGTCAATATAAGCAAGTTTCAAATAATTACAGTTGCATGTTACTTCCACATACAGTCTCCAAGGAAGATGCTTATTAGAAAGTATCCAGTAACAAACGTGTCCGCATTATTTGACTTACTGCACCAAGAGCTTAACTTCACAAATTATTGTGGCCACTAGTCACCAAAAAACAAACTATTCCCACTCCACTTTAACTTAAAAACAGCATAAGTCCATTCCAGACTGTTAATAATAAATAGGTTGGTGTTTTTTTACCTACCATTGTTCTCTGACTCATTTCACTTGATGAAACATACACAATAATACAAGTATGTTTGACTCCTGTCAATATCAGTATCGGCCAATACTCAAGGCTCCAATATTGGTATCAGAAGTGATCTCGATATAAACAGCAAAAGACCTGATGCTCTTGTTCTTTATTCAACAGCACCCTGCTGTGAAGACAAGATTTTATTTTTGAATGTCAGCACCTGAAATGTTTGGAGAGAAAGGACCGCCCACATTTGATGCAATAAATAAAACTAGGGCGGTTCAAACGAGTCCAAAATGACGTGATTGGTTGAGGTTGCGTTTCTTACGAGCTGTGATGTTTCACAGGCAGCAAAAAGAAGCCCGATGGGCGGCGTTCAGGAGGTCCAGCGCCACCAGGCCACCTTCATGCGGTCCCACACAGCGTTTAAAGAGTCAAAGGCTGGACGCACGTCCAAGATGGAGAACTGGTACGAGTCTTTGTTGATCTCGCCGTCGTAGTAGTCGATGACGTAGCGCACCTCCGTCCCGCAGCGATCGATGATCCAGTCGTGGCGGTCGAAGGGAAGCTCGTAGCTGCAAGGGCAAAAGGCCAAAACTGTTACACCCTTAATGATTGCTCATGTTTTGCTTGATTACATCATCAAATATTAATAGATCTGACAGTATGATTGTGTCAAATACATCTGAAGACAATGTGTCATGTTTAAATAGTTAGGTGTAAACAAACAACTAAAATGTCAGAATGCGTTTGTTAAAAAAAATTAAAATATATATATTTTTTTTTTAATACAAAGAAAACTTAATTTTGATGTTTTTCTTTCACAATGAAATGGTCCTTTGTTTACATAAATGATATGTGTAACATCAGTAAAGGGTATATTAATCATTACAAATACTGCAATACTGAATAAAATACATTCTGGGCCAAAAACACAAAATAATCTTTGCGGTGCTCCGCTGTTAGCGTTTCGGAAATATTGTGTCAGTAAATGAGTACCTCATTCCATAAACATGCGACCCTGTACAAAAAGTACACTTATGATCAAACAAATAATTTATTTATAAATAATAAATGACACATTATTTTTTTTTAAACATTATTTTTAAACAGATGCAATCATACATACAAATAATGTGGCATTATTGAGTAAAGTATTAATAGGAACCAGTTTAACATACACTTTCATAAGGTGCATGAAAGAGGCAGAATGCTAAAAGCCTTTGTCTGATATCATTCATCCTAATTTAATTGTTTATGATTTATTGAAAACCAGTGTCTGATATCATTCATCCTAATTTAATTGGTTATTTGTTTCATGAAAACCCGTGTCTGATATCACGTATCCTATTTTTAATGATATTGTCAATTAAAAAACAGTGTCTGATATCATTGATCCTAATTTAATCGTTTATTTATTGAAAACCATTGTCCAATAGCCATCCATCCATTTTCTACCGCTTGTCCCTTTCCATATGTATTATTTATTCATTGAAAACCAAGGTTTGCTATTATTCAACTTAAATGTGTTTGTTTCAGTGTCAACCAGTCTCTGATATCACATATCATATTCTTTTATTTATATTGTTTATTAAAACTGTCTGATATCACTGATCCTAATTTATTTATAAATTGATATTGTTTTGTGAAAACTCCTATAATATATTTGAAGTATTGAAGTCTTAGTCGATTTGTTAACATTGTTTAATGAAAACCAGTGTCTGATATCATCGATCCTAATGTATTAATTTATATTGCTTAATAAAACCAGTGTCTGATATCATTGATCCTAATGTATTAATTGATATTGCTTTATAAAACCAGTGTCTGATATAATTTATCCTAATTTACTTGTTTCTATTGTATTATTAAAACCAGTGTCCGATATCATCTATCCTAACTGATTCATTTATATAGTTTCATTATAATCAGTGTCTGATATCATTGATCCTAATATATTAATTTATATTGCTTAATAAAACCAGTGTCTGATATCATTGGCCCTAAATTACTTGTTTCTAGTATTTAATTAAAACCAGTGTCTGATATCCATCCATACATCCATTTTCTACCGCTTGTTACTTTTGGTGTCGCTGGAGCCTATCTCAGTTGCATTCGGGCGGTAGGCGGGGTACACCCTGGACAAGTCGCCACCTCATCGCAGGGCCAACACAGATAGACAGACAACATTCACACTCACATTCACACAATAGGGCCAATTTAGTGTTACCAATCAACCTATCTCCTGGTGCATGTTTTTTGGGGGGGTGTCTGAGTGTCTGATATAATTCATCCTAATTTAATCATTTATGTTGTTTCATGAAAGTCAGTGTCTGACATCATTGATCCTAATATACTAATTTATATTGCCCAATAAAACCACTTTTGATATCATTGATACTAAATTACTTGTTTCTCTTATTTAATCAAAACATGTTTACTTTCTATTGCTTAATAAAAACCAGTGTCTGAGATCACTGACACCAATTTTTTTTTGTATATTGTTTAATGGAATCTAGTGTCTGATATCATGGCTCCTACATGTTCAGTTATATTTTCATTGAAAACAAGTGTCTAATATCATTAATCCTAATGTATTTATTTATATTATATAAATACATTATGACACTTGTTTTCATTAAGCATATACTATATGTTTAATAATAAAAAATTTATAATATCATTGATCCTTTTCTATTTATTTACATTGTTTCATGAAAAACCAGTGTCTGATATCAGTGATCCTAATTTATGAATTTCTATTGTGCATGAAAAACAGTGTCTGATATCATTGATGCTAATCTATTTGTTTATATTGTTTAATACAAATCAGTGTGACATCATTGATTCCTAATTTATTAAATTATATTGTTTCATGAAAACTAGAGTCTGATATCGTTCATCCTAATGTATTCAATAAAAAACACAGTGTCTGGTATCATTGATCGTGAATGAACCTACCCCATCCAGTGGCGTAAGCGAGCACGAGGGGAGTATTCTTTGGCTTTACCGCCAAACCTCTTCAAGGTTGGACCACATGGACATTCTCTGTGGAAAATAGGACAGTAGGAGTACGTCTGAGATCGATTTGATACCAATGCGGAGGATTGCTTTCTCTTTTTTTATGGGTTTCTTATTGATCTCACCCAGCATGCATGGCCTCCCACTTCAAGATTTCCTGCCAGGCCTGCTCGTTGTTTTTGTTGTGGATCTTGATGATGTTGTTCATGTCGTCAGAGGCAAGATCATCATCACGCCAGCGCCACCTGGCGTTCATGCAGGTTCAAACACACAACATCAATGCTAACCGTGCTTCTCGTTAGCCTACTTCCTTTGCAACGCTTTATCACTTTGCATCATTAACATGGCTTCTTCATAAACTGACCCCTTCCTCAGCATGGCATTCCAGAACATCTGCTCAGACGGGTACACCCAGTTCTTCTCTGCGCCATGGCGTGGAATGGAGGATTCCTCTCGAGAGAGGGACAACTGGAACGGCTGGTCCACAGCGGGCGTTTGGTTAGGAGGAGGCATCTGTGCACATGTGGAACAGTCTAATAAGACTCCATTAAGTAGACTTGAACCGACTATTTGGTTATGCGCGAGGGTCTAAACCAGGCCTATTCAACTGGCCGGCCGGATCACCAAAATAGGCTTGGTGAAACCGTTCAAACTAGGGTTGCTCATGTATGCGGTACTCCCGCTACCCTTGGGCGGGCAAAAGTCAGAAATATGTGTCACAAAGCAGCAGTGGGGTGAGTAGAAGAAGACTAATCATTCGAACCAAAAATGGCAATTGACCCTTTAAAAAAAATCAAAATAAATTGCGAAAACCAGACTTTTAACGACTGGATGTTCTGCCCCGAACAAGTGCTTGAGTCATTGTTTCCTGTCGGACCGTTTAAGCCACGGACACAGTGTTCAAACAAGCAGCAACAACGGTAGAAATTCATACGTGTGAGCTTCATCACAAAACTCGTTCAAATCTTTTTAAGTAGATATTGTGAAATAAAGACTGTTTTGTTTTGTTTTGTATTGAAATTGCTGACTTCATGGAGTCTTTTGTATTTGTGATCTTTTAACTCTGGCCATCAAAGCTTGTTTAATATATGTAGCGCTAAATTTGACAAGTAGTGGGAATATCGCTATGCCTTAGGTTTAATTGTGATGAGTGACATACATTGTGTGCAATGTTTAAACATCTGTAGTTTATTGTGTGAATGTATTAACGCTAAACCTTCTATTTGATACATGTAAAATACACAATGGACATTATACTTTTGTAATGTTTATTTTATGTTTATATTTTCAGTCTTACAAACCTAAATGAAAGAAGAAATTTAAAGAAATAAAACTGAGGAAGGAAAATAATTCAAAGGAAGGAACATCAATCCTCAATAAAACTTTTGGCGCTCCTGTTTCTTCATGGTGTTAACTATCTGTCTAGCGGCACACGCTGGAAACGAGTAGCGAGGGCAGAGAAATTAATCACTGTGAAAGCCGATGTGTTTACTTTGTAATTAAGTCGACACAGTCTCAAAGGAATATAACAGGCGGTGGCAATTTTTGACAAAACATCCACATTTCCATGTCCGGCTCCTGAACCCTTGGGCTTTTGAAACTGCGGCCCTGATCTAAACCCTGAACTTTAAAGCAGCTCCCCCCTCTTTGGTTAGTTGCACTTAGTAAGGACATGGGATAGATTCACTTATCTTATTTACAGTAGCATCTGAAGGACCTGTCAAAAAGGTTATAGAACCGGAATAACAAACAAGGAATTTTCCTGGACAATAATGCATAAACTTTTATTATTACACAAAGAACTCAAGGTGACAATTTTTGTATGATTTTTAACAATAATAATAAAATAAATGAATAAATAAAATGTCCAAATCTTAGAAATAAGCTATTTTATATTGTCGAAATTCAAATTTAAAATATCAAACTAGGAATCAGTGGTAGTAAATGTTTCACCTACCATGTTTGTCGGGTCGATGTCACTATTCAAGCCTGTTGCGACTTTCATGGGACACTCCACAAATTCATAGGCTCGATCTTGGTGAGCTGGACCGCCTTCTGCTTTGTGCATCGGACACTCTGATGGCGGAGACACTGCAACCACAACAAATACAAAAATAAGATATTGCCCCTTTTCCACCACAGAGACTTTTAGCATTTACCAAGGATTCATTTAGACCAGGGGTTCTTAACCTTTCTGACCTCAAGGCCCAACTTTTCCACTACAGAGGGACCTGGGACCCACTCAAATATTAACACAGAACTAGTGATCTTATGCATGATTTCAATCGTGTTCAATAATTATATCTATCCATCCATCCATTTTCTACCGCTTATTCCCTTTGGGGTCGCGGGGGGCGCTGGAGCCTTTCTCAGCTACAATCAGGCGGAAGGCCGCGTACACCCTGGACAAGTCGCCACCTCATCGCAGGGCCAACACAGATAGACAGACAACATTCACACTCACATCCACACACTAGGGCCAATTTAGTGTTGCCAATCAACTTATCCTAACAATGTGTTAATCACAAAGATCATTATCAAGGTTTAGGTAAAAAATAATTAGTAATCAAATACAATTCATAAGAAAATGAATAATTTCAAAGTGTATTAATAATAAATGTAAATATGTTTATTAAATAATATGTCCATAAAATTAAATTGCAAATAAAAATACAGCTTCCCCATTGTAGTCATATTTTTTTGCGCTTAAGAAACTTCCCTATGAGCTCGCGGCCCAACACTGATTTAGACTGCCTTGTTTGGTCCCTCATTCTGATAGTGAGGTGTATTTATATTTCCAGACAAACTTATAGAATTCATTATTTTACCTACCGACAACAGGCTGTGCTTGGTGCATGGGGCACTCCGATGGCGGAGAGACTGCAGAAAAACAGATACAATTGAAATATTGTTTTTTCTTTGGTACCATGCAGTGTTCATTTTGACAGCAGTTTTTAATTTAGTTTCAATCATAGTCTTTTGACAAATATGTATTTAAGTTTCAGTCATCTAAATTGATTTAGTTTTAGTCGACTAAATTCCTCAACATTTCAGTCGACTAAAATTACAGTAAATTTCGTAGACTAAAATAGAAAGTATAAAGGATAACAAGTCTTTGAAATAGTGTTGAAACCACTTTTATTAGGGTTAATTGCAGAGCATCTAAAAACTAAATTCACAACAAGACCTGCACCCCATGACGATATCAATAAGTATATTTCACACTAATCTTATTGTGTATTATTTTACCTGAAATTAAGCATTTTTTTTCAAATGAGTAATAATAATAATAATAAATGACAAACTAGTTTTATTTTATTTTGTTTTATTTATGTATTACTGTATAACTACACCAAGTGTGCACAATTGGCATATTGGCCAATGTCCTGTTTATTAAATACAGCAACCAGTGTTATAAATTTAGAATGTGTATATCTCCCACAGCTGTCTTTCTTTGTGTGTTAGCTTGAAAAATGACAAATCTGCTCTTTCGGGTTGTCAGGTTGAGCAATTTATAGCTGAACAGTGTGCCAAGGACATCAATTAAAATGCATTGTATGGGTATAACCGCTTATTAAATTGGCGGGCAAGCTCACCCATGGTGTACAACAAAAGTAAAGGCTGGAATATACTCTCGCATCACGTAAGTCTCTTCCAAATCGCTAATGGGCAGTGTGTCCTGAAGGAGCACCCGCAGCTGTCGTTGAATAGATATTTACTAGTGATTGTAAACGTGATTCTTTTTACTGACTCGGGTGCCTATGAGTCACTCCCCAAACTGAATCGATTCACTTAAATCACTCATCACAGAGCGCATGCGTAGAGACTCACTCATACTACAGTAACCAAAACTCTCATTTAATAACACCTGCAAGAGTTAATGCTGCACAACTTTAGAGGTAACAGTATTGATTCTACAATTGTGAAAACAACTACAGATAAGTTGGTAAACTGCAGGCTTAATTCACAGTCTCAATAGTTAACATCGTTGGAGTTTTGCCCAACCACTCCTCATGTCTCTCTCTCTCTGCCTGTGGGCAACCTGAGCGACTACTAATAATATTAATGCAATTTCAATGAGATCGCCATTGAGAGATAATAAAAGTCTATCTATCGTGTGTGAGGCAAGGGTGATGCAACAGCGCCTGTTGCTGGTTAAAATGTGGTATATACTGAAGGAAATGCTCACAACTGTTAAAAGACTTTTGAGAGATATTCACGTAACCAAAGTGGACCCACTATGTGATACAGCAGTGGTCCCCAACCTTTTTGTAGCTGCGGACCGGTCAACACTTTAAAATTTGTCCCACGGACTGGGGGGTTATGGTATTTATTTATTTTTTTGTCATAAAGAAATACAATCATGTGTGCTTACGGACTGTATCCCTGCAGACTGTATTGATCTTTATTGATATATTATGTATATATTGTGTTTTTTATGTTGATTTTTTATTTCTTTATTTTTTATTTCTTGTGCGGTCTGGTACCGGGCCACGGCCCGGTGGTTGGGGACCACTGTGATACAGGACATTAAAGATATCTACCTGATTGTCAGTAATGTGATACAGTGATAATGCACATCACACAAACAACACATTAAAGCAATTTCTCTGGAGAAAATTAAATATAAATGCAAAAAACAACGCAAGCAATAGTGCAACATTACAGTAAGATTTTACCAGTGCAATAATAAATAAAACAACTAGCTATACCAGAAGAAAACAGCCTCACACAGGCGCAAATTCAATCAGTTCACTTCCTGACTCGCCAACGCCTATGGCCCCGACCCCAATAACCAGTGAGAGACTGTCAGTGGCCCTGTTCACACTGCAGACCTAATCTGATTTTTTTTGCCCTCAACTGACACAGATCTGATATTCTTTTTTGCCTGTCTGGTCAAAGTGCTTCAAATCTGATCTTTTCGTATCAGATTCAGGCCACATCAGGAGGTAGTCTGAATCCGATTAGAATCTGATCTTTTTAAATGTGACTTCAGTCTAAACAGAAATGCGTCCGGAATGCGTCCTATATATATATATATATATATATATATATATATATATGAAGCAAGAAACATATTTGTTGTTGTTTCTATGGGACTAATGCACGTATAAAAACGCAGTTAGACAAACAGGGGGCGTAATTAGTTACATATCACATGGCTTATTCTCTTAATTTGGCTCGGGCGTGGCAGGGGAGATTCACTCATCGAGTTAATGGCAACGAAAACTCGTTAGTACTGATTCAGTAAAAAATTCACAACTTAGAACCATTTATTCATGACTCGCATGTCACTAAAATGTACTTTGTTGTGAAGAGTGAAAGACGACAACATTGACATCTTTGTCTACACTGGAACAAATCATTCGGAATCATCAGTGTACTTTTAATGGACGTTTTACCCATAAACCAAAGTTGGACTGTGCAACTTCTGAACGAGTTGCGACAGAGGACGGTATTATCATTTGCAACGCTATTCGGCCGTCCGGCACATGGGACAAGAGGGAGCTATTTTGTAAATAAACATAACTGTTAAATACCTATTGTAAGTTAACAACATGCTGGTGTTAATCTGTATGGTCATTTGTCTCTGACGTTACTTAACATGCTTGAAAATATTGACAGAGAATGAGGGAGTGTTGTGTGAGAGAAAAAGAACTGTGTGCAGAAGAAAAAGTGTCGGAATTGAACCTGTTGTTCGCACAAGATTGGCAATAAAAGTTAGAAAGAGTGTCGTTTGTGTGACTTTTTATGGGCGAAACAACAAAATAAGATGAAATCCGACACATTCAGTAATTATTTTTAGTGCACACTGAGATTTCAAATACACAATATCCGTTTTCATGCAACTGTTCAATCACTGTTGCTTTACTTCATATAAAAATGTGTGGATTTCAAGCACAAAGTCTGCTCTATTGTGCTTGGGGATCCGCCTCTTTAAAAGCTCAGGGCTCCCACTAATTCAGCATTATAGTGAGTTGTATTTTTCATGCACTTATTTTTGCAGTATTTATCTGGCACGAGAGGAAAACAGTCCTTAAAAATAATGCCTACATTAAACCGGTCCGTCGTGCAAAAAAGTTTGGGGACCTCTGGTCCCACCCACCTAAAGACGAAATGAAATATGATTGCATTTCGTCTGTCAACATTTCCACCCTTTTTTTTATACTTCTGATTGCATTGTGATTTAATTCCGTCATTGTTTTACTCAACATGCATTTGTTTTGATTACCGGTCGTTGACGTCCTATTTAATTTTAGTCAGGGGAAAACAGGTCCTTGGCGATAACTAAGACCAAAATTTGTAGTCAACAACATTGACACTGGTACCATGTATAAAAACAATAGTCTTGTTGTGCAATATCACCTTTAACAGGCTGATCCTCTTTGTGCATAGGACAACCTTGGGGAGGGACGGCCATCATTGCCTCTGCACGAACTGTAGGAGCAGCAGGTGAGGACAGTGAAGATCCCATCCTGTCCAGTCTAATGTAGCAACACACACACACAGACCAAGGTTATAGCAGTATTTACTTTGTAACATGGACGGGCATTATTACACTGGAGAATACGATGATGACTGGGGTGTTCCTGCTTCACATTTGTGTTTACAAAACATCCATTCATCCATCCATTTTCTACCGCTTATTCCCTTTGGGGTCGCGGGGGGCGCTGGAGCCTATCTAAGCTAAAATCGGGCGGAAGGCGGGGTACACCCTGGACAATGTAATATAAGTCAATAGAATAGAATAGATAAAATAGAAAGTACTTTATTGATCCCTGGGGGAAATTCAGCACCACAGTTCGCTCACAATAAACAATAAACACTTAGGTATTTTTTACCTGTGAATAATATAAATACAGTCTATTATACAGCATTATTCACATGTGAATAATATAAATGCAGTCTAATATACAGCATTAGTCACATGTGAATAATATAAATACAGTCTATTATACAGCATTTTACACATGTGAATAATTTAAATGCAGTCTATTATATAGCATTATTCACATGTGAATAATATAAATATAGTCTATTATACAGCATAATACACATGTGAATAATATAAACGCAGTCTATTATACAGCATTATTTACATGAGAATAATATAAATACAGTCTATTATACAGCATTATTCACATGTGAATAATATAAATGCAGTCTATTATACAGCATTATTCACATGTGAATAATATACATACAGGCTATTATGCAGCATTATTCACATGTGAATAATATAAATGCAGTCTATTATACAGCATTATTCACATGTGAATAATATAAATACAGTCTATTATACAGCATTATTCACATGTGCATAATATAAATACAGTCTATTATACAGCATTATTCACATGTGAATAATATAAATGCAGTCTATCATACAGCATTGTTCACATGTGAATAATATAAATACAGTCTATTATACAGCATTTTTCACATGTGAATAATATAAATGCAGTCTATTAGACAGCATTATTCACATGTGAATAATATAAATATAGTCCATTAAACAGCATTATTCACATGTGAATAATATAAATACAGGCTATTATACAGCATTATTCACATGTGAATAATATAAATGCAGTCTAATATACAGCATTATTCACATGTGAATAATATAAATACAGTCTATTACACAGCATTATTCACATGTGAATAATGTAAATTATAATAAAATATAAATAATTAAAAAAAAGCTAGGCTAAGTAGTTAAATACACAGTAGATGACTAGATACAGGATAGTTTAAGCCAGCACAACTTTTGTAATACTTTTAATGTTTTATTCACCAATTGACTTACTAAGACAAATTAAAATGTATTTTAATTAGTTACTCCGTGGCTTAGGCAAGACATGATAATGCTAATGCTAATGTTAGCTGCGTTTCATAAGTGAGCAAAGACGTGAAGATCGATACATTGTACAAGAACGACAACATACCGCGACGGCACCACATACCACGGTGTACACATAAATAATAAATAAAAAAACAAGCGAGAGAAGAACTTACACAAGAAGGTACAGACCCAATGTCAACGTGCAGGACAAATGTATGCCATCCAAATCTGCCACCGGAAGTAAATCTGCGACAACTCATACTGCGCATGCGTGCATTGGCCGCCATCTTGGACACATATTTACGGTACGCCGTTAACGACAAAATAAATGTCAACTTTGCGTATGAGGTTAATCAATATAAACAGTGAACACAAAATTATATATATATATATTGCGTATAATTGCACTCACATCTTATTATTTTTGTATAATTAGTATTATATTTTAGTATTTCTGCTACATGCTTCCATTAATTATTTGTCCATCGGTTTTCTATTACAGGTTCCCCGGCGGTGAAGCTTTCGTGATCAATGTAATACCCTCACACAACACGAGAATGTTTTGTAACAAGTATATATTATGGTAAAATAACCTTGAAGCCGTAGATTTTTATGCCGAGCCGCCGTCACTGACGTCACTTACACAGGAAAGCGATTGTCCAAAGTGAGTTGCCGTAGCACTGCTACCGTTAGCAACTTAGCATTCAATGACGTAACCAGAACGTCATATCCACTTGTTAAATAACTTTGTGATGCCTTACTGCCTTCTGTTTTTATAAATGGGTGTGATTCCGCTTTTAGCTGACGTTTTTCCGGTTACGTGGAATAGCCTGTGTAATATTAGTGCGAGCGTTACGTCACGTAGCAGTTACCATAGCAACACACACGCGCCTACAGTCGTCCCCTCGTTTATCGCGGTTAATTGGTTCCAGACCCAACTGCGATAGGTGTATTTCTACGAATTCTTATGTAAAAACCTACTATTCTCAAAGTTGTAGCATAAAAAAACGGTTTGCCATGATCAGAATACGGCTTGGGACAATATTACACCCCTAGGCATCAAATAACATATTGTCAACTATACACTCAATAAATAGACATCATTACAAAACAGTGTGTACCGTATCGATGTGTACCAGTTGTTAAAGAAAAAAAGGTGTAGGAAAAAAAGAACAAGTGTCTGTTTTTTTATTGCCTGTATTATCTATAATTAATAATTCATTAATACATTTTTTTTTTAACAAAAACAATTTTGTATTTCCCACACACACAATTCAAAATGTTATTTTCAGTTTATTTAGCCACATTTTTTTGCTTACAAATGATTAATTCAGGCCAAAAATATTTTTAAACGTTTTTTTAAATATGCATAATTTTGCCCAATTAAAGGCTGTAGTCAAGAGCCAAATCGCAAGGAACTGTGATATTATTCAATAAATATATATATTTTAAACGTAACAGGGTAAAGCCACAAAACTGTACGCTGTAATGTAATTAGTGCTGTAGATAGTAATGTAGTTAGTAATGTAGTTAGTACTGTAGTAAGTAATGTAGTAAGTAATGTAGTTAGTACTGTGGTTAGTACTGTGATTATTACTGTAGTTAGTACTGTGGTTAGTACTGTGATTAGTAGTGTGGTTAGTAATGTAGTTAGTACTGTGGTTAGTACTGTGGTTAGTACTGTGATTAGTACTGCAGTTAGTGCTGTAGTTAGTACTGGGGTTAGTACTGTGATTAGTACTGTAGTTAGTTATATAGTTAGTACTGTGGTTAGTACTGTGATTAGTACTGTAGTTAGGGCTGTAGTTAGTAAACTAATTAGTACTGGAGTTAGTACTGTAATTAGTACTGTGGTTAGTACTGGGTTAGTACGGTGGTCAGTAATGTGATTAGTACTGGGTTAGTACTATGGTTAGTACTGTAGTTAGTACTGTGATTAGTACTGTAGTTACTACTGTAGCTAGTGCTGGGGTTAGTGCTGTAATTAGTACTGTGGTTAGTATTGTAATTAGTATTGTAGTTAGTACTGTGTTTAGTACTGGGGTTATTACTGTAGTTAGTACTATGGTTAGTAATGTGGTTAGTACTGGGGTTAGTACAAAGGTTTGTACTAGGGTTAGTACTGTAGTTAGTAAAGTGGTTAGTACTGTGGTTAGTATCGTGATTAGTACTGTAGTTAGTAAAGTGGTTAGTACTGGGGTTAATACGGTGGTTAGTACTGTGGTTAGTACTGTAGTTAGTCAAGTGTTTTTAATTGTGATTAGTACTGTAGTTAGTAAAGTTGTTAGTACTGTGGTTAGTACCATGATTATTAATGTAGTTAGTAAAGTGGTTAGTACTGTTGTTAGTATTGTGATTAGTACTGTAGTTAGTACTGTGGTTAGTAATGTGGTTCGTACTGGTGTTAGTACTGTGGTTGGTACTGTGGTTAGTACTGTAGTTAGTATTGTGTTTAGGACTAGGGTTAGTACTGTAGTTAGTATGTGGTTACTACTGGGGTTAGTACTGCGTTTAGTACTGCGGTTAGTATTGTGGTTAGTACTGGGGTTAGTTGTGTTGTTAGCACTGTGGTTAATATTGTGGTTGGTACTGCGGTTAGTACAGTACTAATCACAGTACTAACCGCAGTACTAACCACCGTACTAACCCCAGTACTAACCACTTTACTAACTACAGTACTAACCCCGGTACAACCTACTCAGTGCCCTAGTGGTTAGAGTGTCCGCTCTGAGATCGGTAGGTTATGAGTTCAAACCCCGACCGAGTCATACCAAAGACTATAAAAATGGGACCCATTACCTCCCTGCTTGGCACTCAGCATCAAGGGTTGGAATTGGGGGTTGAATCACCAAAAATGATTCCCGGGCGCGGCCACTGCTGCTGCCCACCGCTCCCCTCACCTCCCAGGGGGTGAACAAGGGGATGAGTCAAATGCAGAGGACACATTTCACCACACCTAGTGTGTGTGTGACTGTCATTGGTACTTTAACTTTAACTTTAGCACTGGGTTAGGCAGTGTTGGGACTAACGCGTTACTGTTACTGTAACGCCGTTAGTTTCGGCGGTAACTAGTAATCTAACGCGTTATTTTTTATATTCAGTAACTCAGTTACCGTTACTACATGATGCGTTACTGCGTTATTTTACGTTACTTTTTATGTAGTATAAAGTGTGTTTTATCGGAGCGCTGCTGTGTCATCGTTCTGATTCCGGAGCCGGAGAAGAGAGACGTGCGCTCTGTGTGTGAGTGTGGGGAGGGAGGAGAGGGAGGAGAGGGAGGAGAGGGAGGGAGGGGAGGGGGGCGTGTCTGATCATGGCGGAGCCAGAAGTCGAGTTTGCTAACATGGAGATATTTTCACTACTTTTCTTTTGTCGAGCACAAAGAAAAGAACATTTTAGTTAAATGTAAATTGTGCTTTGGATCAAAGATCCCATCTACTGCCCAAAACAGCAATTTAAATCTGCTGAAACAAGCTACATAAGCAACATGCTTCGACAAAGCTAGTAAAGAGAGACAGAGACTCTGATGCCACTTCACCTCCACCATTTAAGGATTAACTTTGCCTCTTCTCATCATTCACCGCTGAAGGTACACACTCTGTCAATCAATGTTCCCTCTAATTGTTCATGTGTGTGAGCAAACGCAAAAACTCCCTGAGCATTCAGTGGAGCCCATGTGAGCAACATCACACGTGCACACTGTGGCTACACCAGCAGCACACCTGTCCCAAACCTCACTAAATAACAAGTTCAATCTCCATCCATCCATCCATTTTCTACCGCTTGTCTCTTTCGGGGTCGCAGGAGCCTATCTCAGCTGCATTCGGGCGGAAGGCAGGGTACACCCTGGACAAGTCCCCCCCTCATCACAGGGCCAACACAGATACACAGACAACATTCTCTTATTATTATAATCAAATGACAGCAGTCATTTCCATTTCTAATATAAGTGTTTAGGCCCACTTACAATGACAATAACAACAAATATTGTTTTTCATGAACTGTGTACTTGTATTGTTTGTCTGGGTGGAGGTCCTGCTTTGGAAATAGTTTGTACCCCTTTCATTTAGTTCCCATTAAAACATTCACATGTTGCACAATGAGATGTAAGCAGGGGATCATGTGTACATTCCTGCAACTTCCTGTTTGTAAAAAATATATTTTTATTAGTATTTATTTAATATACTAACAGCATTTAATAATTAATATTTATAAATTAAGATTCCTAATAAATGACACTAGAATAAGCACACATTTGATTGGTAAATCATAGTGTAACGACCTGGAATTACACTTTATGTGTGGTGTTGGAGTTGTCTGACTTTTTGTGTGGCTGTAAACGCATCACTGGCTAAGTGCCATATGTGCAAGTGTTGGCACACGTGAGAAAGAGCGAGTGGCTGCTGTTGATATAACAAAGTAGCTTTTGGTCTGGTTTGTACTGCAGAAAATGACCACTTTTGCTAGATATCATTTTTTTTACTAATGTTTTGGTGATGTGTTTATCGCCGACAATAAAGAGTTTTGCTCAGTAAAGAAAATGCCTGGTTAGGCTTTGTGTATGTATTGTGTGCCTTTTTTGGTTTACATCTATGCTGTTATTATGCTGTTTGTTACTTATGTACGTTATGTTGCAGCTATTTAAAATAGTTTTGTCAATTTTTTCTGGCCAGAAACAAATTGGCTTTTGTAACATATCTTTGTCTTTGTGTGTTGTATGTAGACCACATTGCTTAGCAGAGTTCAGTGATGCAAATGCATGTCAAGTTGATCAACAGATTGTATTATTCTCCAGTGCAATAACAGTACTGAAATGAAGGCTAAAAGGGCATTAATGGGAGCTTAAATTTTTTTTAAAAAAGTAACTAAATAGTTACTTTTCACAGTAACGCATTACTTTTTGGTGTAAGTAACTGAGTTAGTAACTGAGTTACTTTTGAAATGAAGTAACTAGTAACTGTAACTAGTTACTGCTCTGCAGTAACTAACTCAACACTGGGGTTAGGACTGGGTTAGTACATTTTGAAAAGGTTGAAGTCCTGGTGGAAAGACAGTGATGGCAGCACACAGCAGGTGACAGGTGGCTGGGGTCATTCTTCTTTTGTTCTCCATGCGGAGACAAACATGTCTCAACAACGTCAACACAAACACTTGGAAAAAAGAAGAATTTAGCATGAAACAACAACACATGTTTGTCATCCATCTTACTTGGCAGCCACATACTCACCTTCTCAATAGGCAACTTGACGTGTGTGTGCGTGTGTGTGTGTGTGTGTGTGTGTGTGTGTGTGTGTGTGTGTGTGTGTGTGTGTGTGTGTGTGTGTGTGTGTGTGTGTGTGTGTGTGTGTGTGTGTGTGTGTGTGTGTGTGTGTGTTCTTGTATTTCTACCCTTCTTGAGACATCCACAAGGAAAAGTACCTTCCATATGAGGAGGTGTGAACAAGTTAGGACATAAATCATGGTCCCAATACAGAAAACCATTGCATCTAATAGAGAATGTCTCATTTGCACCCCTGGTGGGGAAATCTATCAAAATTAGAGTGGTCCCAAAAAGGAGAGATTTTTCAAAATGGGCTGTGTGTCGGTTTCAAAAGTGCTCCCCCTCCTGTCAACATATGAAATAACAAGTGTGTGTAAACATTTGAAGTGTTCCCCCTCTGATCAACATATGAAATAATTAGTGTGTGTAAAAATTTGAAGTGCTCCCCTTCTGACCAACATATGTTATATGTACATACTGTAATAACTTGAAGTAAATAATGAAGAAAAATAAATTAACTAAAAGCAGTCTTTTTCTCACAATGTGTTTTCGTATAAAATTGGGAATAATTTCTCATATTCTTTCTGTTTCTGTAATATTGCAATCTTTTCTCGTAAAATTATTACTTTTTTATATAAAATTATTACTTTTTTAATGCAAAATGGTGACATTTTTCATATAGAATTATGACTTTTATCACAATATTGCCTTCTTTTTTTTTTGCTCTTGTAAAACAGTGAAATTTTGTGAGTAAAATTATGACTTTTGTCATCATTTTGCCAAGTAAAATTCCGATTATTATTATAATATTGCCATAATGTTAAAGTTTTCTTATAAAATTGTGACTTTTCTTGAGTAAAATTATGACTCTTTTCATAAAATTATGACTCTTTTCATAAAATTATGACTCTTTTCATAAAATTATGACTCTTTTCATAAAATTATGACTCTTTTCATAAAATTGCCAAAATGTTAAGCTTTTCTTGTAAAATTGCTACTGTTATTGAGTAAAATTCCAACTTTTATCATAATATTGCACAAATGTTCAGGTTCCCTTATAAAATGTTGACTTGCGTTGAGTAAAATTACGACTTTTATTAAAACTGCCAAAATTCTAAGTTTTTCTTGTGAAATTGTGACCTTTTTCTCGTAAAATTCCAACTCATTCTTCACAACAAGCTTTTTCATATTTGCATAGTTTGTATATATTATTAATGTTGTAAATACAAATCTTTATATATCTAGAAAGGGTGGCCCTAAATAGGTAGGCATTTTTTCGGAGGTCTCAAGAAGGTAACAAATACAAGAATGTGTGTGTGTGTGTGTGTGTGTGTGTGTGTGTGTGTGTGTGTGTGTGTGTGTGTGTGTGTGTGTGTGTGTGTGTGTGTGTGTGTGTGTGTGTGTGTGTGTGTGTGTGTGTAGTCTGAACACAACTGTACAGCTGGTGAGAGGAAGACAGGTGTTTGTTTTTGGTAACGGCACGTTGTCAAAGTCACCTACTTCTGACCTCAGGTTTGCGCCTTGGACTTTGTCTGCGCCTTGGACTTTGTCTGCGCGGTGACAGGCGCTGAAAGGACACAAAGTCCTTCTCCTGGGAGCAGAGAGACAAAGACTGCAGTCGCTGAAATCCAGCATGAAGGCAGGAATGGAACGTGTTGTGCGCTGACATGTCGTGGAGAAGATACGTCATGGAGAGCGAGTTCCTATGAGACAAGACATGAAAGCACGAGAAAATTCAAGTCACTTTAAATGTCCATCATACTATATTTTTACGGTTTTCTTATTCATGCTGCTTTACTCGCTTTAATATATCTTATTTTATATTTTGTTATTATTATTTTTTTAAATGTATTATTTAATTTAACAGTATATGATGTATATTTCACATGTACCGTACTCTCATTCATCACTTATCCATTTTTTACTTTCAAACACTTTTTCTTTATCCTTTCTTTTCTTTGCTTAATTTGCATAAATCATAACAGATGTGACAAAACATATTTATTTAGCTTATTTATTTATTGTGGACACAACAAACCAAAATTACTGTATAATACTACATCATTGACATTATTGCTTTGTTTGATTGCCTCGTCTAATTAAGTCACACACAAACTAGCATGCTAATCACTAGCTGGCAACTCGTGTGCTAATCGCTAGCGGGCAACTAGAGCTAATTGCTAGCTGACAACTAGTGCGCTGATCGCTATCTGGGATCTAGAGTGTTAATCAATAGCTGACAACTAATGCATTGATTGCTAGCTGGCATCTAGAGTGGTAATAGCTAGCCGACAACTAGTGCGCTGATAGCTAGCTGGCAACTAGAGCTAATCACTAGCTGACAACTAGTTCACTAATCCCTATCTGACAACTAGTGCACTAATTGCTAACTGCCATCTAGAGCGGTAATCGCTAGCTGACAACTTTTTCACTAATCCCTAGCTGACACCCAGTGCGCTGATCTCTAGCTGGCATCTAGAGCGGTAATCGCTAGCCAACAACTAGTGCGCTGATAGCTAGCCGGCAACTAGAGCTAATCACTAGCTGACAACTCGTTCACTAATCCCTATCTGACAACTAGTGCACTAATTGCTAACTGGCATCTAGAGCGGTAATCGCTAGCTGACAACTAGTTGACTAATCCCTAGCTGACACCCAGTGCGCTGATTGCTAGCTGGCATCCAGAGCGGAAATCGTTGGCTGACAGATAGTCACTAATCCCTTGCTGACAACTGCTGCGCTGATCGCTAGTTGGCAACTGGAGCTAACGGCTAGCTGAAAATTACTGCGCTAAATGCTAGCTGACAACCAGTGCATTAATCGCTAGCTGAGAACTAGTGCGCTTATCGCTAGCTGGCACCTAAAGCGCCAATCGATAACTGACAGCAAGACGTTAATCGCTAGCTGACAGCTGGAGTGCTAATCACTAGCAGACAACTAGGGCGTTAATCGCAATCTGACAAGTAGAGTGCTAATCCCTAGCTATTTTAAATGCTGAATGAATATACCAATATAATTACTGGGGACGGCCGTGCCAGCAACCTGAGGGTTCCTGGTTCAATCCCCACCTAGAAAAGCGCTATACATGCAAGTATAACCCATTTACCATTTACTTACTGTGAATATATTAATACAAATTGTTATTCACGTTATGTGTTCTTATCTATCCACATACAACTACAACATGTGTATTTAAAGACATTTACATTTGTCAAAAAGTTACTGGGAGAAATATGAAAAATTATATAAATAAAACTATTTAAAAAAGCCCCCCTGCAGTACCTCTCAGGCCCTCTCGGGGTCGCCACCCCCTGTTGAAGGCCTCTGGTGTACAATATAGGTTTTGCGTTTCAGGATGTGTTTTGTTTTTCCCAAGATTTGAATATTTCGCCACACAAATATTTGATGTGAGGTTTCCAGAATTAAAACTGCTTACCTATGTTCTTTCAATTTGTGTTATCAATTTCCAATTGTCCATGAATCTGTACTTTACAGCAGTGTTCCCCAACCACCGGGCCGCACCCCGGTTCCGGTCCGTGGATCGATTGGTATCGGGCCGCACAAGAAATTAAAAAAAATATATAATAATTTTTTCTAATTTTTTTAAAAATTAAATCAACATAAAAACACAAGATACATTTAATAGATGCACCAACCCAAAAAACCTCCCTCCCCCATTTATACTCATTCACACTCATTCGCACAAAAGGTTGTTTCTTTCGGTTATTAATATTTCTGGTTCCTACACTATGTATCAATATAGATCAATACAGTCTGCAGGGATTTTTATGACAACAAAAAAAAAAAAAAAAAAAAAAAAAAATACCATAACTCCCCCGGTCCGTGGGACAAATTTTCAAGCGTTGACCGGTTCGCAGTTACAAAAAGGTTGGGGACCACTGCTTTACAGCATGAAATCAGTTTTGTTCAAAAGTAGAGGTTGTTAAAAATTTAAGATGATTAAATTGATTTAGGAATGTATTTTTGTCAACACTCGCTCCAAGTCTTTCCCAGAACCAAAAAAGGTTTGTGTCACATCAGCAAAAAGTACAAACTTAAAAGTATCTGACACTTGTGTACACAGTACACAGTAAACAATGTGGGAGTCAACACGGAGCCCTGTGGAACGCCACAAGGCATTTAAGAATGTTCTGACTTGTGTTGAGCCATTTGTACACACTTGTCAGTTGCCTATACATTTATTATATTTGTTTAAATGTCTCAAGTCAAATGAAGGGTGAGAACACGAATCGACAAATCATGCTGTCACGAGTGCTGACTCCCGCCCCCCACATCCTCCTCGCCACGGCCTTTGACCCCGAACAAAGAGGGGCGTCTCATTGGATAAGGATTTCCCAGCTGTTAAACGCTGCGGCACAAAAAGCCCTTTGGCTGAGTGGACGCGCGAATTAGGAGGACAATGAGGGGCACACTTGGACACCCCCCGCCCCCTCTTCCTGTCTCACTCGTCCTACAAAATATCTTTGAAATACATGATCTTTATTAGCACTTTTCGAGTTCATAGAGCACGCGATGTGACAATAATATTATAAAGTCACAGCGCTTTACTCGTTTCACACAACTGACCTCGAAATGTAAAAAAAAGTGTATTCTATTAAAAAAAAATAGCCCATAATGACAAAATACAATAGAATTTTTTTTTTTTTTTTTTTTTTTTGGCAAATCAATCACATGTACGTTTTCAGAGCATTTACTGGAATATTAATTATATTAATAATAATAACATAATATTAACAATAATAATACTAATAATATTAATTATTATATAATCATATTAGTAATAATAATAATAATGATGATCATGATAATGAGGATCATGATGAGATGAGGATGATGATGAGGATGATAATAATGTCATCGTCATTAGACGATGATAACATTAATGACAATAATAATGATAATAATAATGAAGATGATGACGATAATAATAATAATAATAATAATAATAGTAAAATAAGAATTATAACGATAATGATGATGATAAATGATATACTAATTATATGATAATAATGCTAACGATGATGATAATTAAAATGATAATAATAATGATGACGTGAATGTTGTCTGTCTATCTGTGTTGGCCCTGCGGTGAGGTGGCGACTTGTCCAGGGTGTACCCCGCCTTCCGCCCGAAAGCAGCTGAGATAGGCTCCAGCATCCCCCGCGACCCCGAAAGGGACAAGCGGTACAAAATTGATGGATGAATGATAAAATAATGATGAAAAAAAATAATTGTAAAGATGGTAAAAATAAGAAGAAGAAGAATAACAACTGTCAACACCGTGTATGGTGAGAATGGTGTTCTGCTGACCTCGACTGCAGATGTTGTGGATTGGTGGAGGGAATACTTCGAATACCTCCTCATTCCCACCAACACGTCTTCCTATGAGGAAGCAGTGCCTGGGGAATCTGTGGTGGGCTCTCCTATTTCTGGGGCTGAGGTTGCTGAGGTAGTTAAAAAGCTCTTCGGTGGCAAGGCCCCGGGGGCGGATAAGATCCGCCCGGAGTTCCTTAAGGCTCTGGATGCTGTGGGGCTGTCTTGGTTGACAAGACTCTGCAACATCGCGTGGACATAGGGGGCGGTACCTCTGGATCAGCAGACCGGGGTGGTGGTTCCTCTCTTTTAGAAGGGGTGTGTTCCAACTGTCGTTGTATCACACTCCTCAGTCTTCCCGGTAAGGTCTATTCAGGTGTACTGGAGAGGAGGCTACGCCAGATAGTCGAACCTCGGATTCAGGAGGAACAGTGTGGTTTTCGTCCTGGTCGTGGAACTGTGGACCAGCTCTATACTCTCGGCAGGGTCCTTGAGGGTGCATGGGAGTTTGCCCAACCAGTCTACATGTGCTTTGTAGACTTGGAGAAGGCATTTGACTGTGTCCCTCGGGAAGTCCAGTGGGGAGTGCTCAGAGAGTATGGGGTATCGGACTGTCTGATTGTGGCGGTCCGCTCCCTGTACGATCAGTGTCAGAGCTTGGTCCGTATTGCCGGCAGTAAGTCGGACACGTTTCCAGTGGGGGTTGGACTCCGCCAAGGCTGCCCTTTGTCACCGATTCTGTTCATAACTTTTATGGACAGAATTTCTAGGCGCAGTCAGTGCCTTGAGGGGATCCGGTTTGGTTGCTGCAGGATTAGGTCTCTGCTTGTTGCAGATGATGTGGTCCCGATGGCTTCATCTGGCCAGGATCTTCAGCTCTCACTGGATCGGTTCGCAGCCGAGTGTGAAGCGACTGGGATGAGAATCAGCACCTCCAAGTCCAAGTCCATGGTTCTCGCCCGGAAAAGGGTGGAGTGCCATCTCCAGGTTGTGGAGGAGACCCTGCCCCAAGTGGAGGAGTTCAAGTACCTCGGAGATTTTGTTCACGAGTGAGGGAAGAGTGAATCATGAGATCGACAGGCGGATCGGTGCGGCGTCTTCAATAATGCGAACGCTGTATCGATCCATTGTGGTGAAGAAGGAGCTGAGCCGGAAGGCAAAGCTCTCAATTTACCAGTCGATCTACGTTCCCATCCTCACCTATGGTCATGAGCTTTGGGTTATGACCGAAAGGACAAGATCACGGGTACAAGCAGCCGAAAAGGGTTTCGGGTGAGAAGCTCTGCCATCCGGGAGGAGCTCAAAGTAAAGCCGCTGCTCCTCCACATCGAGAGCAGCCATATGAGGTGGTTTGGGCATCTGGTCAGGATGCCACCCGATCGCCTCCCTCGGGAGGTGTTTAGGGCACGTCTGACCGGTAGGAGGCCACGGGGAAGACCCAGGACACGTTGGGAAGATCATGTCTCCCGGCTGGCCTGGGAACGCTTCGGGATTCCCCTGGAGGAGCTGGACGAAGTGGCTCGGGAGAGGAAAGTCTGGGCTTCCCTGCTTAGGCTGCTGCCCCCGTGACCTGACCTCGGCTAAGCGGAAGAAGATGGCTGGATGGATGGATGGATGGATGGAGAATAACAATAATAACAATAATCATGATAAAATACGAATGATAAAAATAATATTGATGATTAAAATAACAAAAGTAATGATGTAATAATAATAATATTAATAATAATCATAATAATGATAGAACAATAATTATATAATGATAATGTAATAATTGTAGTAAATACTACTAATAATAACAATAATTATAAAATAAGAATTATGAAAACAATGATGATAATAATTAATATAACAACAAAATGATAATGATGATGTTGATAAGAATAATTATAAATGATGATGGCGATGACAATAATAATAATGAAGATGATGATGATGATGATAATAATAATAATAATAATTAATTATAGTAAAATAAGAATTATAATGATAATGATGATAATAAATGATGTACTAATTATATAATAATAATGCTAATGATGATGATCATTATAATGATAATGATAATGATGATAATAAAAAATGATGAAAAAAACAATTGTAAAGATGATGATAATAATAATAATTATAAGAAGAATAATAACAATAATAATAATGATGATAAAAATACGAATAATAAAAATAATATTGATGATGATACAACGAAAATAATCAATTATGTAATAATAATAATAATATTAATAATAATGATAATAATGATAAAATACTAATAATTATATAATGAGAATGTAATAATAGTAGTAAATGATAACAATATTTATTTTAAAATAATACAATGACAATGATGATGTTGATGTTGATAATAACAATAATAAATGACGATAAGGATAATAATATTAATAATAATAATGATGATGATAAGGATAATAATATTAATAATGATGACGATGATGATGATGATCAAAATAACAATGATGATAATAAAAATCATTATAATAATGATGGTGATAATAATAAAAATACAAATAATAGAAATAATATTGATAATGATGAAAATAATGAAAATATTAAATGATGTAATAATAATTATGATAATACTAACAATAATAACATAATGATAATGTAATAATAGTAGTAGTAGTAATAATAATAATAATAATGCCAATAATCATAATAATAATAATGATAAATATAAAAAACTAATAGTGATGATGATAACATTGACAATATTAAATGATGCAATAATAATAATAATAATAATAAATAATAATACAATAGCAACAATATAATGATCATGTGATAATGTAGTATTAGCAATGATAATAACACTAACAATAATAATAATAATAGACTGTACCCTGCCTTCCGCCCGAGTGCAGCTGGGATAGGGTCCAGCACCCTCGCGACCTCGAGAGAGACAAACGGTAGAAAATTGATGTATGGATGCATAATAATAATACAGGGTTGTCTCTTGTCACACATCCGTGGTGCCACATTCTAACAGACGTGATGCTGTATTGAGAAATTGCTATCAATACTTATGTCCAGGTAAATTCGTGTGTTACTTTTTCATTTGTACATTTGCAAACACTTACAAGACAGACTTTTTAATGTTGTCATGATGGGTTGTTGGGTGTCCACATTCTATTTTTAGAAAAAAAACATGATAGTATTTAATCGAAATGTTATGTAAGATGTGAAGCGTTGGGAGTATTTTACAGATATTGTGTATGTACTGTGTATAACTTATTTGCATATAGGGTTAAAACATTTTTACAACTATTGCAAATATTAAAATTCATTTTTCTTTGATTTGAAAAAGTTTGGTCTCTTCTCACGTGAACAATCTTTGTCAGGTTCTGTTAGTGGACAGTGTGGCCCCTTGTGCGCATGTGCGCAGGAAGACATGAGCAGAGGGACGTTAAATGGACCATGTCTTTCATGTCTTCTGTCCACATGTCCTCTTCCTTTATTTCTCCCGTGTCTTCATTCTTCATGTCTTCTGCTGTCTACGTGTCTTCATGTCTTCTGCTCCACAATGCACTTTAGGACTTCAATAAGATGTTGGAGTGTTTGCAAATCGTTGCTGTTCTCTTCGCCCTCAACTTTGTCTTCCCGCCGCTGCTTGCTCAGGGTAAGTGATACAGTTATGTCATTTTGAGTATTTACTCACTGTTAATGTTACATTTATATAATTATGAATAGTTAGTCACTATCATTGTTACATTATCCCAGGCATGGAGATATATGTCCACTATTAGTGTTACATGTATGCTAGCATGGATGTAGATGTTACATTTAAGGCGTATACAACCGTGAATATTTACAAATACCCATTATTAATATTTTCATTTGTCATGACCCATCCCAACCAGCTTAATTAGATGGAGAGAAAAAAATCGTTTTTATTGTGTTAGACTTGTTTAAAAGTTATTTGTTGATTCAGTGACAGCTGGCGCCCTGTCTGGCTTTTTTTTTTTTTTTTTTTTTTACTGCCAAACTTCACCGTCAAGCCATACGAAGTCATAATATCGCGACTAAAAAGTAAAAAAGTCGTCAAATGGTCTTCATATGGTGACTAAAAAGAAAGAAAGTTCATCGTCGGAAGTGAAAAAGTAACGTTTTAAACGTGTTGCGTTTAAGTACTTCCAGAAAGTGGGAAAAAAAACGGGAGTGTCGAAATCGAGTTTTTATTAGTTTTGTATCGCGACGATGGAACACGTTAAATAATATTTTATTGTCCACTAAGTGGGATTATTTTTACACTATAAACATCCGAAACGGAGTGCCTTGACAACATGACTGTTCAGTTTTAATGACACAACAATTGACAATGTATTATTGTCTTGAAAAACAATATGGTCGTTGAATAACTTGTTTATTGTTGTTGTTTTTAATAGTTAAAGTTAGCAACTTTTGGTTAAGAAAGTGAAAGCAAACTTTATATGAGCACTCTTGAATGTACATTTCAAGCTCCAATAGATGCATTACTTATTTAATTATTCTCTCTTAAAAATGTACTTTATTGTGATTAAATCATGTATTTATCTCTCATACAAATATAACCAATATCTAATGTCACCATGTGTTCAGGCAGATTTGGCCAAAATGTGGCCTTTTGCAGCCTGTAGCTTTATTGTTATTTTTTTTAGGCTTTATGGATTCACATTGGACTATAAAATGTGAAATATAAAGGTTTCTGAGTAACAGTAGTGACATTTTTTAACCTGAATTTATTTATTTTAACACTTTGAACGCACTTCAGTGTAAGTCAAGTGATGCTAAACTTGTATATATATTTTAATATTAATTGTTAGTGGGATATTTTGGTCAATAGTTCAACATTTTTCTTAATTTAAAATATCAATACAGGCATGTAAAACAATGTAAACAAAATTGTAAAATCACATTGAACACTTAAGTTAAGTTAAAGTCCCAACGATTGTCACACACACACTAGGTGTGGTGGAATTATCCTCTGCATTTGACCCATCCCCATGTTCACCCCCTGGGAGGTGAGGGTAGCAGTGAGCAGCAGCGGTGGCCGTGCTCGGGAATCACTTAACAATAAGCTGTTAAAGTGAAGGTGCAAAAATAAGGAATATATAAAGTAAATTGTTTAATTAAGTGTAAGAAAACAGTGCAAAGCTTGAAAATGTAAACATAGAGAAACCTGAGAAGAAATATTTTCTGCACGATTTGTGCCAGGAAGTTACAGCTGTGCTCTAAAGGGTGAGCGCGGCTGAGGTGGTGTGACTACAGTCCCTTTACAAAAATCCCCAAAAAGTGCCAAGCTGTCCAGGTGACTTTTCCTCTTTTATCCACAATTTCCTCATTTTGACCCGAAAGGGACAAGCGATAGAAAATGGATAGATTGGTGGACTTTCTCTTCTCACTCCATGCAAAGAATCAACCGCCAGACAACCAAACACCGTTACCATTGCTCGGTAACCAGAGAGCGAGTGCCTTTGTTTATGCAAGCAACCTTGCTTCGCAACTTCCGTTTTTTTCCGACAAAGAAGAAAAAAAAAAATATCGAACATTTCTCCGTACCTGGTAATCGGTACTGGTACTAAATCTGTACTTTTGTGTGTGTTGATAAATATAATTGTTTTAGATGATAAAATCTCATTTTTATTGCAACATTTATAAATGAGCTGATTATGACAACTTCCGTCTCGTTCTTATGTCTTGTTTTATTATCATTTGTAAGTATGACATTAAGTTGTAAGCCCAAGGCGTGAGATGGCAGTAGTGTATAGTTTATGTTGTGATTTTTTTTTATTGCGCCCTGAAAAGTTTTAATACTTTAAGTATTGTACCTATTACGCACCAGCTGTTTGATTGTAACGTGAATCTCACATTTGGGGGGGGTTGAAATCGCCATGTAAAATCGCTAATGCTACTCAGTAGCATGTCAATAGCAAAGCCAATGTATATTAGCATCAAGCTAGTGCATTTTTTGAAAAAGTGGACCCTTACTTTACTTACTTTGGAGGGGGTTTTTTGAGTCAGTGATTATTCCAAGGTTACCTAGAGGTAGTTTGACCGAGTTCGCTCTCAGTGCTGCTGGAGTAATCGCCCAAGTGCGAAGAGCCGGCTGACTCGGCAATCGGTGCGGGACATCAAGCAGCATCCAGGAACGGTAACGGATTTTATGTGAATCGATGCCCGGTAGGATCGGTGGGATTTGGTCGTTGCCAAAAAAAGTACCTTGTTCTGTATCCATTTCTATGTGGCGGGTCACATCTGGCCCCCGGGCCTTGAGTTTGAGAGCTGTGCAATACAGTATGGTGATAGGGCGATATTTTGCAATATTTTCAGGGGTGTCAAACTCATTTTAGCTCAGGGCCCGCATGGAGGAACATCTGTGCACACGCGGGCCGGACTATTAAAATCATGGCATTAAAATTAAAAAATAAAGACGACTTTAGATTGTTTTCTTTGTCTTACTTTGGCCCAAAATAGAAAAAAAAACACATTATGAAAATATTACAATAAAAATATAGAAAAAAATACCGGCAGCGGTAAAGTTTAGATCCATGAAGGAAAGAAGAAAGTGAATAAATGTTTATAACTGAATAAAGTTACATATGCATAAAAATTTGTTTTCTTTTGTATTATTTTTTTTAATGAATTAAGTAACGTTTATGACAACCTTTTTCCAAAGCACAATATAGAATGTGAGATATAACAGGATAATGCATACATTTATCATTTGTTTTCAAAACGTTTACAAAGCATTGGGACCCCAAACATTTACTGTGGGACCCCAATTTTTTTACTTGATGGGGTCCCAACACTGATGGAGTATTGGTGCTTGCAAAACAGCAGCAGGCGGCTGTGGCCTGCAGGCCGGTACTAATACTAATCAAATATCATCCCGGATCTCGCCCGCTGGCCTTGACTTTGACATCCCTGAACTACATAGTTCAGTGATCACTTAAATATAAAATATTTCCCTCTACTTCCTACTGTCTTGTTCACCGGTAACCCCGCACAGGTACAGTACAATACAGCCAACATGGGGCGGAAATCACCCTCGAGTTTCTGTCGGCCCAAACGTGACTTAAAAAACATCAAATCATTAAAAGTTGATATTGTAATGTTAGACAAAGTATTGCAATATTTTGCCATTTCGATATTTTTTCCCACCCCCCCTCAGAGGCGGTGTCAACAACAACACTTTGTTTTCAACTTTGAAGCCTTTTGGCCTCCTGAAGACCTTTTGGTGGTTTCGTTGTTGATGTCAAAATGTTGGCCGAACAAAGTCTACATGAGCCAGTCTAAGTCCACATGGGTTCAGGATGTGGATTTTGTGAGGATATCACTTTTACGTGTCCACATCTGCCTGAAAGGTGGACGTAACACGGCGCTTAGATCCTCATTTGGGCTGCACATTGTCTCCGTTTGCAGAAAAAAACTCTCCGTCTCAGGGGTATCCTAAGCAGGGCTGTACGCTTTGCTTTTTCACAAGTAGTATCAATGTTACTAAATGACAAAAATTAGTAACAGAAAAAAATTAGGAGCACTATAAATGTTCTTAAGTGTCACAGTTTCATTACTAACACTCAAACAAGGTACACATGTACATACATATAAACACATTACAAGGCCTACTGTAACGCTCAATTAAAGACAGAGGATATCCCTAAACTGTGCTAGCATTGTCGCTAACACCAGTCTAGGGTTGGGCCAAATGGACCAAAACTCATATCTCGATATAGTTTGGCCCATAAACTAAGCCATGTATGGAAATATCCTTTGACGTCACGAAATATCTCCACCATGCCTTGATTAGGGATAAAAGTAGGTTTTGTGAAAGTCGACCAGCCTCTCGGTTCATGGCCACATTTGTCCACTACCAGATGCACGTGTGCTACTTTTTTTTTTGTTTCAATACTCGTACAACCTATTTTTAGTCGCAATTGCGACTAAAATGCTCGCACTGTACAGTCCGGATCCAAAGTCAGGCTTGTTTTTTTATTGGCCCGTGACTTTTTCTAAATATAAAATTAAATGTTTTAAATTGTTATTGTTGAACAATTGAACTTACAACCAATATATATTTAAGGCGCTTTCTATACATTTCAATATTTACAAATATCCACCAGGTTGAGCAATAACATCCTTGCACAAACAAAAATGTCGGAAAAAGTAAAATAAGAGACAATACAAATATATTTTAAAAATGGGCTTATTTAAAACAACTTAAATACCTCAAATAAAGCCAATAATTTTTTTATTTTTTTTGTTTTTGTTTTTTTTTACTAATTTCTAAAATTGTATTAATAATTTAATAATCATTGGAGAATTTGGGTTTCACTTTAAGAAATCGACCTTTATGTATGACATTTTTTTTCTAGCAACTTAATAATATTAATATTCATTTCTAGATTGATGTATCTTTTCTATTTTTTACCATTTTGCAAGATTTTATTAATGATTTAAAATCATGGAAGAATTTGGGTTTCACTTAAAGAAATCCACCTTTATGCATGAAATTTACTGTCAACATAAAATAAATAATAATTTCTTTATTGTTGTATCTTTACTCTTATTTACGATTTTCCAAGATTTTGTTAATAATTTAAAATCATGGAAACATTTGGATTTCACTTTAAGAAATCAACCTTTTATGTATGAAAAAATTTGCTTGACTATTATTAATAGTCATTTCTAGATTGATGTATCTTTTCTATTTTTTACCATTTTGCAAGATTTTATTAATGATTTAAAATCATGGAATAATTTGGGTTTCACTTAAAGAAATCCACCTTTATGTATGAAAATTACTTTCAACATAATATTATTAGTAATTTCTAGATTCTTGTATCTTTTCAATTTTTTTTTACCATTTTCCAAGATTTTATTAATAAAATAATGGAAGGATTTGGGTTTCACTTTAAGAAATCAACCTTTATGTATTAAAAATGTTGCTTCCAAAATAATAATATTAATAATAATTTCTAGATTGCTGTTTTTCATAATTATGCCAAATGTAATCTCTTCAACCGTGAATCTGGACATCTCTTAATGCAAAGAATACAAATTATTAAGAGAAAAAAACTAGCATAGCATGCATGTGCTGTAAGTAAATAAGTAACAGTGGTTTTATTGCTGAAATATTATCTGTAATTTATATTGGTTTTAGCGTGTTTATTAGTAATCAATGTGAAGGATATCTTCAGTGGTTCTTCTGAGGCCCTCGGAGGACAAAGTGTCAACCCCTGTGTTCAAAAGATGTAATTAATGCCAAGAAATGACTTTTTTTGATGGTACTTGGTCTGCCTCCCGTCTTCCATGTTATGATGTTGTTGTAGAGGCGAGCTGTGAGAGAAAGCATCTGGAAACAATTTGACTCCTCAAAGCAGGAGGGGAGGAGACGGCAGAGATGGAAGAAGTGGGGGGAGGAGAGTCAACGGCGTTTTCTTTCCGTGGGCGCAGTGATCAAGACGTCCCAGTCCACTAATGATAGTGTTGGAGCTTTGCTCTTACATTTCTCCCCTCTTATCGATTGTTGAATATGAAATGTTGTTTTTTGCCAGCCGGTGTCGAAGCTAAATATGTCCACGGCAACGTTGAAGCCAAGGAACATAGAAAAATAAGCACCCTGGCTCCAAAATGAAGTGTACTTCTAGTAGGGCTGGGCGATATGGCTGAAAACTGTGTCACCATACAATTGTTTTGTATCGGTCGATATAGGTAATATTAACATTTTTTATTACTTTTGAAAATATTTGGCATAGGAGAAAAATATTTGAAATGTAAAAAATGTTATTACAAATATAACCTTCCTCTGAGTATAATCATCTCAGAAATGCCAACACAAACACGGAAAACACTCAAACAATGTAAACAAAATGTTAAAATCACATTGAACTTTTAACAATAAGCTCTTAAAATGAAGGTTCAAAAATAATGTGTAAGAAATACTTCATAAAGTGTAAGAAAATAGTGCAAAGTGTGAAAATGTAAACATAGAGGAGAACCTGAGAAGAACTATTTTCTGCAGGTTAACTGCCAGGAAGTTACGACTGTGCTCTAAAGGGTGAGCGCAACAAAGGTGGTGTGGTATTACTGATTACAAGCACCTTGGTCTGACTACGAACCCTTTGGGGGAAAAAAAAAAAAAACTGCCATTCCGGTGACTTTCCCCGTTTTATCCACAATTTCTCCATATTTACTTTCTCTTCTCACGTCATGCAAAGAATCAACAGTGAGCCAACAAGATGACGCAACCAAACTCGATAGCTCAGTCAGCGAGTGCTTTTGCTCATGCAACCACTTCCTGTTTCTTCAGATGAAGAAAAATGTACATATCGAAAGTTTTATCAAACACATTTTTAATTGATATGGATTACGTGCCTATCGCGATATATATAGATATCGTTTTATCGTCCAGCCCTAACTTTTATAACATCCGATTTAGGGATGCAATGATAAGAACATTTCGTATTATTACAAGAATCCTTCAAGATTTGTGTCGCAAAGGGTTGGGATAGGATGACACTATACCAACATCTGCTGCCAAAGAGTGGACAAATAGGGGTGTAAAACTAGTAAGGGTGTCAAAAATCTTTTTGAACGAATCGCTATTCTTACTTGTAACGATTCTTAATCGATTCAAACAAATCACAAATCGATTTTTGAATTTTTTTTTTATTTATTAATTTTTTCTCAATCTGTCCTGTCCAGCCACTCAAACGCAAATTATATTGTTGATGTAGATGATCATATCTGCTGTACAGATTTACTTTCGAAAAGAGAAGTGTTGGATACTTCTCTTGTTGACTTTATTAAATGTTTGGGTAGAATTCCATCCAAAAAAGAAACTGTTTACTTTGAAGTAATACAGAAATTTATCAGAGCTGTTATCTGTTTTATGGAGGAATGTAGTTAATCATAGAACTGGCAACCAATGTTGTTAAAAAAAAGTATTGATTTTGAATCGAGAATCGATTCTGAATCGAATCGTTACCTGTGGTGCCCAAAGATTCACAGCTATAGTAACGAGTGATCTATATATCCATAGATTGATTTATATTCCTCGAATTCAATTACATTGATCTGTACTCTGCCGGTTGGCCTTCCATGAGTATCGATGTAACAGCGATTTAAAAAGTAATTCATTGATTTTATCGATACTAGAAAAGGAAACATTGACTTTAAGAACGGCAGACTTCATTTAAAGTTGTTTTTAGCATTTTTAAATGAATTAACACGTAAACTTTACGCCGACCACACCGTTAAAGCAGTGTTCATGGAGAAGCACTGAAGCAACACGAAGTAAGATTTGGTTTCACTTGTTAAATATTACTGCAACGCTGTTTATGCAAATGAGAGTCGTGCACATGTTTGACTATTTGTTGACGAGTTATCTCAGTGTGTTGGCGCAAGGATGACATCACAGGAGGTCGAATGTGATGTGAGTTGAATGAGCGCAGTCAGCGCGCTCGCTTCAAAAGAGTAGAAGTTCCTTTGTTTTTGTGTTTCAAACGAGTGCTTTAAACAAGTAAGAGCTACAAACATTGGATGGCTTCAACACCAGCAGATGTTTGAAACCTCCCGGCTTTAGAGACATAACTGCAGATCAGTTACATCATCTTGCGGATGCAAGTAAGGAGGGATATGGGACCGTCACCTACATGCTGTTGCCCAATCACCAAGGTCTGGGACACAGTGCTTTCATCATGGGAAAGTCCAGGATCGCACCTTTAAAGCCTGTGACAATCACACCTATGGAATTGACAGCAGCTGTGGTGGAAGGTCGAATGGATAAGATGAGGATAAAGCTGCAAGACTCTGTTATCTGGTCAGACAGTACCTCTGCTCCGAAATATATCAAACATGAAACGTCAAGGTTTCGCACCTGAACAGAGTCACCGAGAACCTCAGGATGTCTAATCCATCTCAGTGGAGGTATGTGCCTACCACACATAATCCGGCAGATCTTGCCTCCAGAGGTGTGTGTGTGGAATATTTTCTAAAGAATGAAATGTGCACGTGTAGTCCCACTATTCTCCTGCAACCAAAGGATGCTTGGCCTGTTGATCCGGATGACTTTGTAGAGTTACCGTCTGGAGACCCAGAAGCCAAGGTTTCCGCTATTGTTTCCGTGGAACAAGAGAAAGACGAGGCTGTGACAAGTCTGATAAAGCGCAGTGCATCATGGACACGTCTTTTAAGAGTGATGGCCTGGATACTAAGGCTTAAGGCTTTGCCATTGCGTTTCAGGCAAGAGAAGCAAGTCAATGCCCATGTTTCTCAGTCTGCATCAAATGGAGAAAAGCACAAATGTTAAGATTTGCCAAAGTTACCTCTTATTAGAAGAAATCAATGACAGTGACCTGGAAAATATCAAGTTCTGTCAGAGACAGAAGTACTCAGAAAAGTTTTTTTTTGCCTCCAAAGAGGAGATAATGTAAAAGTAAACAGTCATATCTACTGGAAGATGTTTTTTTGAGAGTCGTAGGTCGGCTTAGTAAACCAGAGGAGTCTAAACACCCAACCATCTTCTGTTTCTCAAAACCCAGCCCTGTTTACCATCTGGTCTGTTTCACAAGGCGGACAGTTATGAACACCAGAAGTGGACAAAGGTCAGGAGGACCTGGAAACATGGTGCTAATAATGGATGATTCTGCACCTCAAAGGGTTGGAAGGGTTGGAAGGAGTATATTTAAGGTTTCTCATTGTATCCCATTGGGTTGAGTTTTTTCTTGCCCTGATGTGGGATCTGAGCTGAGGATGTCGTTGTGGCTTGTGCAGCCCTTTGAGACACTTGTGATTAAGGGCTATATAAATAAACTTTGATTGTTTGATTGACTCAAGCAGTTCCAGAGAAAAGGGGACAAGTACGGCAGACCCTGACAAGCACCCTCAGCAGATCTGTGACCAAAATCTGTCTTCTTCAGGAGTCTCCACAGTCCTGAAGGTTGTTTTGACTTGTTTGACTTAGACTCGATGTGAGTGTTGACTCACTTAGGACATGTGCTGGTAACCTCTGTCCTAGACTTGACATGACATGCTCAAGAAGATTGGCTCAAGATCTACCATGAACTTTATACTTAGGATGGACTACAGGCACTTCTCAAAAAATAAAAAGAGACAACCTGATGCATTGTCTACAAAAAAACAATACAAAGGGCCCAGGAATTTGTATGATTTGTTTATGTGGGTTATGTGTTTGTAATTATTACTCAGGCATCTAAATGACCTAAAACACCTAAATGATCTAGAACAGGGATATCAAACGTACGGATCAGGCTCGCGAACAGGTTTTATTCGGTTCGCTAGATAAGTTTCCTATGTATAAAAATGAGCTGAAATTTTTTAATGACAGAAACTGCTATTCTAAATGTGTCCACCGGACGTCACATTAGCAATTTTTTGTATCCCCTGCCGTGAGCACATGCATGACTTCAGAGGGGGCGGAGCTACATGCCATGTTAAGATAGAGGTAACACTTCCGTGTTTGGACGCCCCCCACCCCTTGATAATCTGTACATTTCTTGTTGTACTTATGACTGCATGGGGACACATTTTCTGGGCGCACATAAATATGCTGAAATATTATGTATCCACTTGTAATTTCTCGTGTGATTAATGAAATTAGTCCAAATTCACAAGTTTTGTTGTAGATGATGCTGCATATGTACAGAATAAACCACATGATGTTAGTACATCAGTGGAGAAAAACGAGTAAATTACATTAATAACATCCAGTAATTTGATTTCAATATAAATAATAATTTAATCTTCTAATAGATTAAAAATGAACACTAATGGGAGCATTTTAAAACTGTAACGGACTCAAATCCGCCTATCATTATGATGAACATTATCACATAATTTATTTAGAAAGTATAAATAACGACAAATAAAGATAAAATACTATATTAACCGGAACATGTAGTTGTAAAAAAACAAAAAAAAACATTATGATTTGTACATTTTCAGATTGTGCTTGGTCTATTTTTAAACAATCTGAAGTCTGTTATTTTTAGGTTATCATGCCATGATTTTGCCAGTCCGACCCATTTGGGAATAGACCTTCCTCCACGTGGCCCCTGAGCTCAAATAAGTTTGACACTCCTGATCTATAACATCTTAATGATCCAAACAACTAAAAGGTCTAAAACGTTTAAATTATCTAAATGCTCTAAAGCATTGAAACACTTAAAACTAAACCTAAAAATACTTAGATTACATACATATACAAAAGATTTAAAACATCTAAAAGATCTAAAACATTACATGAATAATCAGTTAATCTCAATGTGAACAAAAGCCCGCATTTAGTGATTTTAACTGCGTAAATTCATTAAGACCATCCACTAATGAACTTCTTCATGATAAAGTCCATCTAGTCATTAATGTGCATTATGTAAATAATGAATTCATTAATGCACAGGAAGTGAGCCCCCCCGAGAGTCTGTAGCGTATATGAGGAATGCAGGAAGTGGCGTGTTAGCGTAGCTTCTCTGGTGCTTCTTTGGGTCCACGCGCGTGTGTGTGTGTGTGTGTGTGTGTGTGTGTGTGTGTGTGTGTGTGTGTGTGTGTGTGTGTGTGTGTGTGTGTGTGTGTGTGTGTGTGTGTGTGTGTTTGTGTTTTGCCATATGGATAAAATCACATATTTTTTTAGAAAACGGTCCATGTTTGAAATTATGACCACCCTCAAAAACAGTTTTTAAATATTTTCCTATTTTTTGTCATTTAATTTTAACAGCCCCGATGTCAACAAAGAAAGTGATTGATGTATAAAATGCTTTTTTTATACATTTAATTCATAAACTGTAAATTATAAATATAATAGCTGAAATGACACTCACTCATGTTTGCTGTTTACAGTGAATCAATTTACAATTCAATTCCACATTAAAATGTTATTGACCACGTTTCCATGTGTACAATATGAATATTGATATTCAAAATGTGTCTGTATCACCAAGGATTCTTAATAGGACTAGTTGTTAAAGATCCCTAAATATTCAGCACAACAATTAAATGGGGTTGGAGATGTCCTCTTGGGTGGGGTGGAGTTTGGCAATAATAATAATAATAATAATAATAACAATGTGGTGCCACCAGTACAACACATCTTCAGTTGTGTTCCCCGACGTCATTGGGCGTTTCGGCCATTTATCACAAGACACCCTCTGCCGAGGTTGGCCCACCATAGGCTGATCAGACCTGGGTGTGAGAATATTTCTGTTTACATGGTAGTCCGCTTAATCCCAAGGTTTGTCTGTTTGTGACGTGAAAAGCATTGCGTGTGTACATATTGTCAAATATCGTGCGTACAAAAGCGTCTTGTTGAACTTTTTCACATGATGAAGAATTTAGTATTGATAGATAACATGTCCATCATAATATTAAATTATTAAAGGATATTCATTTGTTTCCTCCTCACCAAACAAATGTAAATATTTACAGTATGCCATGTTGGAGTAAACAAATCCCACAATGCTTTGCCATATGAGCAGTGATCATGCAGAATAACTGCTTCATGTATACCTTTATATCAGCTAATATTGGATTAATACATATTTCAGAGGTCCCATTTCACTTTTTATCAACCCCAATCTGAAGAAGGTGTTTACATGTTTAGAAACACAATATTATCCGTAAATTCCAGACTATAAGCCGCTACTTTTTTCTTATGCTTTGCACCCTGCAGCTTATGAAGCGGTGCGGCTAATTTATGGATTTTTCGTTGCTATCGGCCACAAAAGCAAATAGTTTTCATTGAACACAAGCAGAGACGTTGAAAAGGTGTGTTATTGTTGTCCGGGGTCGGGACCCGGGGTGGACCGCTCGCCTGTATATTGGTTGGGAACATCTCTGCGCTGCTGACCCGTCTCCGCTCGGGATGGTTTCCTGCTGACCCCACTGTGGACTGGACTCTTACTGTTATGCTGGATCCACTATGGACTGGACTCTCACAATATTATGTTAGACCCACTCGACATCCATTGCATTCGGTCTCCCTAGAGGGGGGGGGTTACCCACATATGCGGTCCTCTCCAAGGTTTCTCATAGTCATTCACATCGACGTCCCACTGGGGTGAGTTTTTCCTTGCCCTTATGTGGGCTATACCGAGGATGTCGTTGTGGCTTGTGCAGCCCTTTGAGACACTTGTGATTTAGGGCTATATAAATAAACATTGATTGATTGATTGATTGATTGTTTGTGCTATGGCGCCATCTTTTGGACGAGTTTACTCAGTGCAGGTGCAGTGCTTTAAACCGTTCCGTCTTCCAGTCGTCAATAGCGTTTCTACTCGTATGGATTCTTCATTCATCACTCCAAGCAATGTTTGTAAGTTTTACAGCATAACTAAAACAATTTTTAGTTACTAGTAGTGTTTTCATGCATATTTGTACGTGCTATCGTAATGTAATCAAGCTAGCGTTGTTAGCATTAGCTAATATGTTAACACGTTTATGAGTGTCTGTGCGAGTATTATTAACTTTCAACGGCATTCTTTTTGTATTGTTCTAGTTTCACCAATTCCTCAGTAAATTCACCAAAACGTCACCGTGGAGTTATTGAGTCTGTTTAGCTGATTGGAGAGCTAGCTTCTGCAGCTGGTGGGTCCATTACGATGACTCCTGTTTTGTTGGTTCGGCCGTTTTACTGCCGTGTTACAGACACTGTTAGGAAACAATTATGGTACATTTACTAAAATTCTAAAATTCTGTGTAAATAACTCGTTTCACAACGTATATACTGTATCTGTGACTTTTACTGGAAATTGTTTTTCTTCTTCTAAAATTTAGTAGGCCCGGCTTATATTCGGGTGCGCTCTATAGTAGTATTATATTTTAGTTAATATTATAAATCACAGATTATTGGCGTCGATCTTTGGCATTTTGACGTATTTTGGTATCGCCCTACTCTATCAGAACTCCATCAGCAGATACAATAGATACACATACGATACCAGTATTGAGTGAGTAGATGGCGAGTTATTGTGATGTAGAGACATTTTATATTTTTACCAATTTTCCCAGGAGATTGCTCATATTTTTAAACATAAATGTTAATGCTTCTCTTAGACACACTTAATAGAGGTGTTGGTGAAATCCCCCGATGTCGTTTGCTGCTAAATTAACCACAACATTAGCGCCGCATAAAACATTATAAATGATAAATAAATGGGTTGTACTTGTATAGCGCTTTTCTACCTTCAAGGTACTCAAAGCGCTTTGACACTACTTCCACATTTACCCATTCACACACACATTCACACACTGATGGAGGGAGCTGCCATGCAAGGCGCTAACCAGCACCCATCAGGAGCAAGGGTGAAGTGTCTTGCTCAGGACACAACGGACATGACGAGGTTGGTACTAGGTGGGGATTGAACCAGGGACCCTCGGGTCGCGCACGGCCACTCTACCACTGGGCCACGCCCGTCCCATTATGTCACTACTCGTACCACATTTCCTATAAAAAAAAAAAAAAAAAACTTAAATCTTGTCCAGCTGTTTACTAATATATACTAGTGATGTTTAAAGGGCAACTGCACTTTTTTGGGGAATTGTACCTATCACAATCATTATGAGAGACAAGAAGACAAAAGTTTTTTTTTTTTTTCGCTTTCTAACATAAAAATCGGCTCGTTCTAGGTAGCTGGCAATGCAGCTAATCAATTCTACCTCTAAATCACATTACATACAAGAGAAGTATCCTACAACAAGAGAAGTATCCTACACTTCTCTTTTGTAAAGTAAATCTGAACAGCCGATATGGGCATCTACATCAACTATATGATTTGCCTGAGAAGCTGGACAGGACAAAAATAAATAAATTAATAAATCACATTAAAAATGCATTCAAAAAACATCAACAAAACTTAATTTACGTTCCGTAACCTGTATGTTTAAGTTAAAGTACCCATGATTGTCACACAGGTGTGGCGAAATGATTCTCTGCATTTGACCCATCACCCTTGATCACCCCCTGGGAGGTGAGGGGAGCAGTGAGCAGTAGCGGTGGCTGCGCCCGGGAATCATTTTTGGTGATTTAACCCCCAATTCCAACCCTTGATGCTGAGTGCCAAGCAGGGAGGTAATGGGTCCCATTTTTATAGTCTTTGGTATGACTCGGTCGAGGTTTGAACTAGGGCTGGGCGATATGGCCTTTTTTTAATATCTCGATATTTTTAGGCCATGTCACGATACACGATATATATCGCGATATTTTGCCTTAGCCTTGAATGAACACTTGATGCATATAATCACAGCAGTATGATGATTCTATGTGTCTACATTAAAACATTCTTGTTCATACTGCATGAATATATGCTCAGTTAAAATAGGAATATAGCGTGCATGGTAACATGATAAATGTTCAATCTCATATGCTGGGATGAAGGTGAATGTTTTGCAGCTATTATTAATACACTTGAAGGAGTTAATTGTAAACATATTCCGCACAGAGAAACATCCAAGCACAGCCTTTAAAAATGAAGTCCCTGATGTGGAAGAAGAAAAGTGACTGTTTCCTATTTGATTCAAGGAATGAAAGGCAGGCAGCCTTGCAGTGTGAGGTCGGCCTTCATTCCACGGACTGTGAATGAAACGCCGCCACTGAAGGGCTTCGCTTGTGTACGCTCAAGCACAATGAGCCCGGTGCTCATTACTTGCTCTTGTGTACGCTCGAGCACAATGAGCTCATTAACAGCCTCGTTAGAGCACTCGTAATTGTACGTGACTGAATGCCCCCCCCCTCCCCCCCCCCATCGTCAAATATTTATGTCACCTTCAGTTGTTTGAGCAAGCAGTTCCTTTAGTTTTAAACAAAAGTGAGGCTTTAGCATTGTTGAGTGGCGTGTTTACATTCTGTAGATCGACAAAGCAACACCTCAAAGACATGTTATTATAATGAATCAGAAAACATAAAGTGATATATCCCAGCTATTAGAATTGTATGCTGCTCTGCATCTATAATGTACAAGTAGTATAAAAGTATTTTGAGTAATTTGATGCCTTCCATGCAGGGTCAATTGGGACTGAATGAAGTAAAAATTACTTAAATGTACTAGGGTTGTCCCGATACCAATATTTTGGTACCGGTACCGGTACCAAAATGTATTTCGATACTTTTCTAAATAAAGGGGACCGGACAAATTGCATTATTGGCTTTTCTTTTTAACCAAAAATCTTACAGTACATTACATATATCAATCAATCAATCAATCAATCTTTATTTATATAGCCCTAAATCACAAGTGTCTCAAAGGGCTGCACAAGCCACAACGACATCCTCGGTACAAAGCCCACATACGGGCAAGGAAAAACTCACCCCAGTGGGACGTCGATGTGAATGACTATGAGAAACCTTGGAGAGGACCGCATATGTGGGTAACCCCCCCCCTCTAGGGGAGACCGAAAGCAATGGATGTCGAGTGGGTCTGACATAATATTGTGAGAGTCCAGTCCATAGTGGATCCAACATAATAGTAAGAGTCCAGTCCATAGTGGGGCCAGCAGGACACCATCCCGAGCGGAGACGGGTCAGCAGCGTAGAGATGTTCCCAGCCGATGCACAGGCGAGCGGTCCACCCCGGGTCCCGACTCTGGACAGCCAGCACTTCATCCATGGCCACCGGACCTGTGCCCCCCCCCCCTCAAGGAAAAGGGGAGCAGAGGAGAAAAGAAAAGAAACGGCAGATCAACTGGTCCAACAGGGGGGCTATTTAAAGGCTAGAGTATACAAATGAGTTTTAAGATGGGACTTAAATGCTTCTACTGAGGTAGCATCTCTAATTGTTACCGGGAGGGCATTCCATAGTACTGGAGCCCGAATAGAAAACGCTCTATAGCCCGCAGACTTTTTTTGGGCTCTGGGAATCACTAATAAGCCGGAGTTCTTTGAACGCAGATTTCTTGCCGGGACATATGGTACAATACAATCGACAAGATAGGACGGAGCTAGACCGTGTAGTATTTTATACGTAAGTAGTAAAACCTTAAAGTCACTTCTTAAGTGCACAGGAAGCCAGTGCAGGTGAGCCAGTATAGGCGTAATATGATCAAACTTTCTTGTTCTTGTCAAAAGTCTAGCAGCCGCATTTTGTACCAACTGTAATTTTTTAATGCTAGACATAGGGAGACCCGAAAATAATACGTTACAGTAGTCGAGACGAGACGTAACGAACGCATGAATAATGATCTCAGCGTCGCTAGTGGATAAAATAGAACGAATTTTAGCGATATTACGGAGATGAAAGAAGGCCGTTTTAGTAACACTCTTAATGTGTGATTCAAACGAGAGAGTTGGGTCGAAGATAATACCCAGATTCTTTACTGATTCGCCTTGTGTAATTGTTTGGTTGTCAAATGTTAAGGTGGTATTATTAAATAAATGTCGGTGTTTAGCAGGACCGATAATCAGCATTTCCGTTTTCTTGGCGTTGAGTTGCAAGAAGTTAGCGGACATCCAATGTTTAATTTCATTAAGACACGCCTCCAGCTGACTACAATCCGGCGTGTTGGTCAGCCTTAGGGGCATGTAGAGTTGGGTGTCATCAGCATAGCAATGAAAGCTAACACCGTATTTGCGTATGATGTCGCCTAGCGGCAGCATGTAAATACTACAGAGTGCAGGGCCAAGAACCGAACTCTGAGGAACTCCGCACGTTACCTTAACATAGTCAGAGGTCACATTATTATGGGAGACGCATTGCATCCTGTCAGTAAGATAAGAGTTAAACCACGACAAGGCTAAGTCTGACATACCAATACGTGTTTTGATACGCTCTAATAAAATATTATGATCGACGGTATCGAAAGCAGCGCTAAGATCAAGAAGCAGCAACATAGATGACGCATCAGAATCCATCGTCAGCAGTAGATCATTAGTCATTTTTGCGAGGGCTGTCTCCGTAGAGTGATTTGCCCTGAAACCGGATTGAAAAGGTTCACAGAGATTGTTAGACACTAAGTGTTCATTTAGCTGCTGTGCGACAATTTTTTCGAGGATTTTCGAAATAAAGGGAAGGTGGGACACCGGTCGGTAGTTTACCATGAGGTCAGGATCAAGGTTAGGTCTTTTGAGCAGAGGATGAATAACCGCTTTCTTGAATGCTAGGGGAACAGTGCCAGAGGAAAGTGATAAGTTTATAATATTTAGCACTGATGGACCTAATAATACAAAAAGCTCCTTGATAAGTTTCCCAGGAAGTGGGTCAAGTAAACATGTTGTTTGTTTTATCCCACTTACACGCTGTAATAGTTCCTCTAATGTTATTTCATCAAAAAGAGAGAGACTATTTTGTATTGCAGTATCCGTCGTAGATACAGTTGTATCTGTGTTCATAGAACCCAGTTGTAGCTGGGATGCGTTGTCTTTAATCTCCTTTTTAATGAGTTCAATTTTCTTATTAAAGAAATTCATAAAGTCATCTGCCGAGTGGGTGGAGCTATTGGGAGGAGTCCCTTGTTGGGTTAGCGATGCTACTGTACTAAACAAAAATTTAGGGTCGTTTTTGTTGAGGCGGATGAGATTTGAGTAATATTTAGCTTTAGCTAAGGTAAGCATGCGTTTATACGATATTAAACTATCACTCCATGCTTGATGGAAAACCTCAAGCTTGGTCGCGCGCCATTTGCGTTCCAACTTTCTACATGATAATTTATGAGCTCTGGTTTCCTCTGTAAACCATGGGGTGCGCCTTTTAGGGGCCCTTTTTTGTTTTAGCGGTGCTATACTATCAATGGTTTTGCGCAGGGCATTGTCAAAGTTGTTAGTGAGGTTATCAATAGAGCCGACATAATTTGGGAATGGTGCCATTACCGAAGGCAGTAGGTCAGCAAGAGTCATCGTTGTGGCGGCATTAATGTTGCGGCTGCTATAGCAGTTATTATTATTATTAGTTTGTTGACAATGAGTCAGAACTTCGAATTTTATAAGGTAATGATCGGACATTACTTTAGTATACGGGAGTACCATAACTTTGGAGGTGGTGACACCCCTGACCAGCACTAGATCTATCGTATTGCCGTTGCGATGCGTAGGTTCATTTATTATTTGTGTAAGACCACAGCTATCAATTATAGTCTGGAGCGCCACGCACTGAGGGTCCGATGGGGTATTCATATGGATATTAAAGTCCCCCATTATGATTATATTGTCTGCGTGCGTCACTAGATCAGCAACGAACTCTGAGAATTCATTAATAAAGTCCGAGTAGGGCCCTGGGGGGCGGTAGATAACAGCCATATCGAGAGGCAGCGGTGCGACAGACCTCATAGTAAGCACCTCAAACGATTTGTATTTATTATTTAGGTTAGGGGTAAGGTTAAAGTTTTCATTGTATATTAATGCGACCCCCCCACCCCTTTTAAGGGGACGGGCAATATGCGCATTCGTATAGTTAGGAGGAGATGCCTCATTTAGCGCAAAAAATTCGTCTGGTTTGAGCCAGGTTTCGCTAAGACCAATGACGTTAAGATTGTTGTCTCTAATGACCTCATTAACTAATAACGTTTTGGGAGACAATGATCTTATGTTTAAAAAACCCATATTATAAGTATTGGGCTGTTTTGACGAGTTTTTGTTTAAATTATCCGTAGTAGAAATATTAATAATGTTGCGTTTATTATACGTAGTGCACTTTAAATAGTTTCGACCATATCTAGGAATTGATACGACGGGAATTTTCAGATTGTTTGCTTGATGCTGCGATCGACTAAACGCATCATGATTTGCCACCTCAGTAGAATGCATATCTACCCCGGACACATTCACAACAGAAAACACATTATGTGAGTTGTGTGTTATTCTAAGAAAATTGCTATGCGTACAGGAATTATCCAGCCTGGCGCTGGCTAGTTCTAGCTTAACTGACTCCTCACCCGGACTAGCAGGCTCTGTAATTGCCTGTGACCGGGCTTGCTCTAGTGTAGTTAGTCAAATGTGACTTAAACAGTAGTCTATATTCTTAGACAGGATGATGGCGCCTTCCTGGTTAGGGTGAAGGCCGTCCCTCATCAGCAAGCCTGGTTTGCCCCAGAAAGAGGGCCATATATGTTTCTTATTGCAATAAATAAAATAGTGAACATACTAAACAACTTGTCTTTTAGTAGTAAGTAAGCAAACAAAGGCTTCTAATTTGTCTGCTGACGTATGCAGTAACATATTGTGTCATTTCTTATTCTATTATTTTGTCCAAATTATAAAGGACAAGCTGTAAAAATGGATTATTAATCCACTTGTTCATTTACTGTTAATATTTGCTTATTTTCTGTTTCAACATGTTCTATCTACACTTCTGTTAAAATGTAATAATCACTTATTCTTCTGTTGTTTGGATACTTTACATTAGTTTTGGATGATACCACAAATTTAGGTATCAATCCGATCATACATTGGTCATATTCAAAGTCCTTATGTGTCCAGGGACGTATTTCCTGAGTTTATAAACATAGTATGAATTTTAAAAAAAGGAAAAAAGATTTTGTGATGATAAAAAATATCGATGTAATCATAGTATCGACTCGATACGCTCTTGTACTTGATATCATTACAGTAGATGTCAGGTGTAGGTCTACCCATGGCATTTGTTTACATTCAGGAACGGCGTCATTAGCGCTGACGCCGGTGAGCTACGGTGTGTAGTGAAGCATGTTTAGCTATTCCTCGTCCTGCAGGGATGATACTTGTAAGAAACTTACTTTATTTGCCGCCATTGAGGCGAGGATTAGTGATTTAGAAGTAGCTAAAACACTGCCGACTGCAGATGGATTTTAGGCGCGAGCTAGCTAGCCATGTCTTAAAGCACCTCGCAGGGCGTTTCAGTGTTATAACTTCACCTTTATCTTTGGTTTTTAGGCCAAAACGCGTCGGTTCTGCCTTTTCTGTCTACACACTGTGTCTGCTTTTAAGTACTCCTTGATTGTGCGCTGCCAAACATGCTCCTCTGCTCGTAAAACCAGCAATGTCATGACATGAAGACGTGCCATCATGCCCGTAAAAAAAAAAAAAGGGGTACCGGTACTTGTCAAATAGAGTATAGTACCGTTTTTGATTCATTAGTACCGCGATACTATACTAGTATCCGTATACCGTACAACCCTTGTCATTAGTCATTACGTAATAAAAACATTTATTAAATAAATAAATCTGTTATTAAATGTGTCATTCATTTTATGTAAAGTTATATTTATTTAGTTCACTGTTTAATTAATTCTTTTTTTCACATTTTATTTATTTATACAACAATTTCATTAATTATTTAATGTTCTAATTAATTAGTTAATGTTTTAATTAACTATTTCACAAAATGTATTATTTCAACATTTAATTATTTTTATTACATTTATTTTTATTTTTATTTATTATTTAATTAATGAACCTCTGTGGCAGCTTCATGAATTGATTTTATCTTTCAAAGTCAATGGTCGGGTAATTAAATAATTAAGTTATTAATTAATTAAATCATGAAATAATAAAAAACTGAATAGGAAATAAAAAGTAAAATAAATTGTGAAATAATCAATCAAGACATAGAATAACTAAATAAATTGTGAAATAAATAATTAAATTGTGAAATAATTAATTGATTAGTTAAATAAGTAAACATTATTTTGTATTAAATTGATTGATGACACATTTATTGTATATATTTTATTCAAATTGTAATTAATTATTGACTATTAGTAATTATTTGAAGATGCATTTCTGTCCTATTTGACCCTGCATAGATTGTACAATCATACAGTGAAATAAACCATGTCATAAATGCTCCAATCCAAACCAAAATACTTTTTATTCAATGTCGTTAGTGCTGGATTTTGCCGTTTAAACAATACTTTTTGACTTATTCAAGATTTGTTTTCAGGCAATGATGTCATTTTCAAACATTATTAGCATATTTGTACTATATTATCCTGTTTTTGCTCCTATTTTTTTATTTGTATTGTTTTATTTAATTGTTTTAAGGGCAACAAACAAATAAACACAACATTAAGATAAGTAATTAAAAAAACATGAATGAAAAGGAGCAGAAAGAAGTACAAACTTGTAATATCTGCCCCATCTTCACACAGTTGTTGTTCAACTCAGGAGACCATTTTGGCAATTTTTTCCGTATTCCTGACATACGTATTGCATAACAAACAACAACAAGTCATATATTTTCATTATTATTATTATCATATATTTTTTTGTTGTCACAAATAAATAATTGTAGCTGTATGTAAAAACGGTGCCACTGAAGTGGCAGCTGGTTGCAGCAACCCTGTACTTGTTTATATCCTCCTGTGTGTTCTTTATTATTTCCCTCTAATTGTTTGTCTTTTTACCTTATTTTTGTGGACTTTTTAAATATTCACAGTGACACCATTGTTGGGGTAAATAAAGTCCATCCTTGTACTTGTACTGCAGTTTTTGCAGTATTCAACAGATTGAAAAGCAAAACGCACACTTTCATTGCCTCCCACATTTCTGGGATGCCTGATTCGACCACATTCTCGCTGTACAATAGTTGTATTAGAAACATCTCCTGAAAGAGGCCAGTGTGCTCGTTCTCTGTGGACGCAAATCACGTCGAGTGGACGTCTGCTCCTCCTCACGGCATCAAAGACCGGACCTGCTGATGGACTCCAGAAAGCCGCATTTCAAGCACACAAGTGTTCTTATCCGCACAGACTCCCTGATAAGGACGTGTGATGCTTTTCATCAAACACATGCTTGGCTTTTTTTTTTTTTAAGTCTGCTTGCTTCAAGTGCGAAATACAACGTGTGATGCTTTTCATCAAACACATGCTTGGCTTTTTTTTTTTTTAAGTCTGCTTGCTTCAAGTGCGAAATACACCAGTCCTTTTACTGTAATTAAAAAAAAGTTGATTCACATCCAAATCGGGATTCTTATTCATCCTAATTCTAAATCAATTTAAAAATGTTATATATACCGTATTTTCCGGACCATAGAGTGCAACGGATTATAAAGTGCACTGTCTAGTCAGATCTATTTTCATACAAAAGACGCACCGCATTATAGGGCGCATTCAAGGGGTCATGTTAATATATTTTTTTCTAAATGTAACACTTCCTTGTGGTCTACATCAGTGTTTTTCAACCTTTTTTGAGCCGAGGCACACCACCAGCAGAAATCATTAAAATATGAAACTCGATATTGACAATAAAAAGTCGTCGATATGACTTTAAAGCATAACTAAGCAGTGTTTCCCACACATTCATTTATTTGTGGCGGCCCGCCACGAAAGAATTACGTCCGCCACAAATGGATTTTTCGGCTTTTGACTCGCTCGACCACTCATAAAAGCAATGGGACTGTCTGTGAATGTTGCTTGTAGTTACAACTCCGGTGCAGTAGGTGGCGGTAGCCTACTATGCATTGTAACTCCGCCAATAGCACTTAATGCACCTGGTGGGCCAGAAGAAGAAGAAGAAGAAGAGGGACGGACGGACGGACGGACGGAATCAAAATACGAGGGTAATATAAGTGAAAGGTAGATAGGTTATAGCTGCATCGCTCGCGGCTCGTCATATATTTAACGTTAATCCGCGATTTCACCGAGCGTTTCACTGACGGTGAGCAGCCTGACGCTGCTTCATTAACACCGCCGCTGTTTGACTCGAGGTCCGGGCAGACGCACGTAGTAACAATCACCTGTTTTCATACCGACGAGCTAACGTGTCCAGGTTATAACCCTGTTGTCAATAAACACACATGGACTGAAGCTAAATTGTCCACTGTCCACTGCAGCATGTGAATGCAATGAAAATAATACAATCTGAGCCAACCAGCTGTTAAAATGTTGTCCAGGTTAATGTTTTGGCCATTAAAGGCCCTTCATTTCAAGATTTCAACTGTGATCGGGCTTTAAACAGGTGGCTGACCTGTTCAGATGGGTATAACTGCTACTGGTCAAATAATGTGAAATAGCATTTAATTTTACATGAATGCAATGCCATTTAAATGTAATTATAGATAATAATAATAAATACTGTGTAGTGTTGTAAATAGTCAACGGGGAGGATTTTAGTAAGATATAAGCCATGAGCACTACACAGCCAGAAAAAAACGTAGGCAGGACAAGTAAAAATATTGGGGCAAGTAGATTTGAGAAGTCGGGCAAGTAGAAAAAAACCTTAACGTTGAACCCTGCATGTGTTGAGCTGCTGCCGCTTAAGGTTAGACGGCACTGTACATAGAGCGCTTCTGCTCGTTAGTAATAAATTCTAATGTTGGATGTTCACTCCTTCACACAGATGAGTATAGAAAAATATTTTCAACGGCCAAAAAGGGCTCGACTTGGAGAGGAGGTAGGCCTACAGTCCGGACCACAGGTGCGACCTGTTCAGCAGCAGCAGGAGGAGGAGGAGGAGGTTGATTGACTGTGGCAGGACACCTCTGCCTCTGTTTTACTTCATGTTGCTGGTAAATAATATGGTTGTAGTAGTAGGCTAAAGTTAAATTATTTAGTATTCACTAATTAAAGGGGCAGAGCTTTAAGAGACATTTTAGCTTTTATATTTTATAAGATATATTTTTTGTAAGAACCACAATTAATAAATATATTTCCGTGAATCACTAATTGTTCAAATCTGTATATAAATATGTACATAAAATGTTGTAATTATATTCCAACTCCGCGTTCTTCTTGGTCATCGACGCTGCCGCCGCCACCCCCCAACCACACCACCACAAATAGATGCCTGTCCTGTGGGAAACACTGCTAAGCATGCAACACTATAGCTCTTGTCTCAAAGTAGGTGTACTGTCACCACCTGTCACATCACACCCTGACTTATTTGGACTTTTTTGCTGTTTTCCTGTGTCGTATTTTAGTTCTTGTCTTGCGCTCCTATTTTGGTGGCTTTTCCTGTTTTGTTGGTATTTTCCTGCAGCAGTTTCATGTCTTCCTTTAAGCGATATTCCCCCGCACCTGCTTTGTTTTAGCAAACAAGAATATTTCAGTTGTTTTTATCCTTTGTTGGGACATTGTTGATCGTCATGTCATGTACGAATGTACTTTGTGGACGCCGTCTTTGCTCCACAGTAAGTCTTTGCTGTCGTCCAGCATTCTGTTTTTGTTTACTTTGTAGCCAGTTCAGTTGTAGTTTCGTTCTGCATAGCCTTCCCTAAGCTTCAATGCCTTTTTAGGGGCACTCACCTTTTGTTTGTTTTTCAGTTTAAGCATTAGATACCTTTTTACCTGCACACTGCCTCCCGCTGTCGTCTGCATATTGTGATCACAATTAGCTACCTGCTGCCACCTACTGATATGGAAGAGTATTACACAATTACTCTGCCGACACTCAACAACAACACATCATTTGCAGACTATAATTACTGGTTTGCAAAAAATATTTTTTACCCCAAATAGGTGAAATTAGATAATCTCCCACGGCACACCAGACTGTATCTCACGGCACGGTTGAAAAACACTGGTCTACATAACATGTAATGGTGGTTCTTTGGTCAAAATGTTGCATAGATGATGTTTTACAGATCATCTTCAAGCCGCTTTCTGACAGTCGCCTCAGGAAGCGCCGTTTTGTGAGCGGTCTTATTTCCGTGGTTCACCTTTGGCAGCGTCTTTTCGCCGTCATCTTTGTTGTAGCGGTGTAGCGTGCAAGGACGGGGGTGGAAGAAGTGTCAAAAGATTAAGATAACTGTTTTAATGACATTCCGACTTTACTTCAATCAATAACGGAGCAGCATCTCCTTATCCGTGGCTCACCAGTGCAACAACAACACCGGAAATGTGTCCCGTGGAAAAACGTCCGTCCGGAATTCTCCAATAACTAAAGTTCATTTGGTGAATAATGTAAACTCACTACACCGGTATGTTTTAGCGCTTTCATGGCGAGTTTACTGACAGATATAAGTAAGAACTTTACACTACTTTATATTAGAAATGGCAACAGCGGAGGATGAATGTCCCATAACAAGAAGATAGAGAAAAAGAAGAAACATATCGACTACGGTGTCTCACGGACTACAAAGGCGGATGCGCGCAAATTTTCAGGACGTATGCAAATCCCAAATACATATCAGCTGTTACCATAAGGTAAGAAAAGTTGCTTTTGCATATTATTGCGAAACAGATAATATGTCTTACCTTATACACACACTATATTTAATACTCGTATGTTAAAACACAGTTCCTACCATCAAGCGGTGCGGCTTCATAGCTTACCAAAGTCGTACTAAAACATTTTGATAGATTTTTGAGCGCCGTGTGTAATGTTCTATATTTTCAAATGAACATGTAACATTTTGGTGTTGTTTACTTGTGTCATATTACAGTCTACACATATCTCTTATGTGTGACTGCCATCTACTAGTCACACTTATCATTTCACCATGTACCAAATAAAATAGCTTTGAGGTCGGTAAGCACAACCAAAATTATTCCGTACATTAGGCGCACCGGGTTATAAGGCGCACTGTCGAGTTTCGAGAAAATGAAAGGATTTTAAGTGCGCCTTATAGTCTGAAAAATACTGTATATAAGAATACATTTTTAAAAAGACGTGTTTAGGCCATCTCCATGAAACCAGAAGGAGCTTTTCTAACTTTTTTCAAAAAAGTTGTATTATAATTATTGAACCAAATAATACATTGCCAGAATAGGTTTGAATCGAGACTGGTGTTGAATCGAATCGTCAGCCTAGGAATCGGAGTCGGATGGAATCGTTAGGTGACCTGTACAAGAAAATAAAAAGTACATTGTTTTTACTGAAGATTTATTGGAACAAAGAAACCCTGATAACATGAATAAAGCTTTTAAATGACTTTTTATATGATTGAGGGAAATATGTAAAATGCAAAACATTTAGTACTTGTAGTAGTATAGTTATATTACTTGTAATAATGTAGTTGTAGTAGTGTATATGTAGTACTTATATTAGAGTACCTGTAGCTGTTTTGTACTTGTAGTAGTTATATTGAAGTTTCTTGTAGTTGTAGTACGTGTTATAGTGTACATGCAGTTTATTGTATTTGTGTTACATGTGGTATTGTAGTTTCTTGTAGTACAATACACTACTTGTAGTCATGTACTTGTAGTTGTCGGATACTACTTTTAGTAGTATTGTTTGTAGATGTTGTAGTGTATTATAGTTTTTTGTAGTATTAATAGTTTTAGTAGTGTATTGTAGTTTATTGTGGCTATAGTGGTATATTGTAGTTTTTTATAGTAATAGTACTTGTAGTAGTGAAATGCAGCTTATTGTAGTTGTAGTAGTTTATTATAGTTTTAGTAGTAAGTTGTTGTAGTGTGTTATAGTTTCTTATGGTAATAGTAGTGTATTTTAGTTGTGTGTAGTTTTAATAGTTTTAGTAGTGTATTGTAGTTTCTTGTGGTTATAGTGGTGTAATGTAGTTTATTGTGGTTATAGTGGTGTATTGTAGTCTTTTGGGTTCATAGTACTTGTAGTTGTGATTTGTAGCTTGTTGTGGTAGTTTATTATGTTTTAAGAGTAAGTTGTAGTAGTGTTTTGTAGTTTCTTATGGTTATAGTGCATTGTAATTGTTTGTAGTTTTAATAGTTTTAGTAGTGTATTGTAGTTTATGTGGTTACAGTGGTGTATTGTAGTTTCTTGGCGTATTAGTGCTTGTATTAGTGTACTTGTACTTCCTTGTTGTAGTACTTGTAATATAAGATAAGAGTATTTTTAGTTTCTTGTACCAGTAGTTGTAGTAGTATACTTGTAGTTCTCATACTTATAGTAGTATAGTCATTGTAATTGTTTGTTTTAGTTTGTTGTAGATGTGGTGCATTCTATTTTTTTTTGTAGTTTTAATAGTTTAAGTAGTGTATCGTAGTTTTTTGTGGTTATAGTGGTGTATTATAGTTTTTTATACTAATAGTATTTGTAGTCGTGAATTGTTGCTTATTGTAGTTGTAGTAGTTTTTTGTAGTTGTAATAGTTGTAGTAGTGTATTGTAGTTTAATGGCATATTAGTGCTTTTATTAGTGTACTTGTAGTTTCTTGTAGTAGTACTTGTAATAGTGTATTTGTAGTTTCTTGTACCGGTAGTTGTAGTAGTATACTTGCAGTTCTCGTACTTATAGTAGTATAGTAATTGTAGTTGTGTATGATAGTTTCTTGTCGTTGTAGTAGTATTCTCGTTGTTGTCGTACATGTAGTAGTATACTTGTAGTTTCTACTAGTTGTAGTACTTCTAGTGGTGTACTTGTAGTTTTTCATAGTTGTAGTACTTATATTAGTGTACCTGTAGTAGTAGTATACATGTTGTAGTTGTATTGTAGTTTCTTGTTGTTGTAGTACTTGTGGAAGTGTATTTTTAGTTTCTTGCAGTTGCAGTAGATATAGGAGTGTATTGTATTTTTTTGTCGTAGTAGTTTGAAAATTGTAAAATTGACACTAAAAAATCTTTGAAGTATTGTAACGTTTTGTTTGGTATTGTAGTTTCTTGTAGTTGTAGTAGTTATAGCAATGTGTTTTAGTTGTATATTTGTTTGGGGTTGTTTGTCTGTTTGATGAAACACTCATCAAAATATCAGAAATTGAATCAGGAACAAGTGACTTTATTTGGGGGTGATCCGGAAAACCATCTGAATTCAGTGTTGTTATTGTAAACGATAATTTTGTTATTGTAAATGCTAATGTTGTTGTAAATGCTAACGTTGTTATTGTAAATGCTAATGTTGTTATTGTAAATGCTAATGTTATTATTGTAAATGCTAATGTTATTGTAAATGCTAATGTTGATATTGTAAATGTTAATATTATTGGAAACCCAATGTTATTGTAAATGCTAATATTATTGTAAATGCTAACGTGGTTGTGAATGTTAATGTTATACAATGCTAAGTGAGTGTGTATGTTTGTAGATCCCTCCTGTTGCCACCATGCTGCAGAATTCTCCCCTTGTAAAGAAGCTTGTGACCAGGTATGAACACACACACACACACACACACACACACACACACACACACACACACACACACACACACACTTAAGTTCATTGCAAATAGGACTTTTGAAAACGGGAAATTACCAAAATAAGAGTCTGTAGTAATCGACCATTTATTAATTAGATCAAATATGAAGAAGATGGATAACAAGCGGAAGCAGTTTTACGTGGATTTGGGCTTGCAGATAAACAAATGTAGAAGACAGAGGATGACTATACTACAATTTAAGTTGAAGTTATCCAGGATCTTTTATTTGTTTTCTGTCTTATCCGTAGCGAAAATGGACATGTGGAATGTGTGTTACTACCAAGCTGCATGGATAACTTCTTAGCAGGACAGGTTTGGGGATACAAGATTACAGCCAATAACCAGTACCAGTCGGTCACTGACCAATAAGAGGTCAGAGACAGTAAGTACCTCGCCCACTGACCAATCAGTTGTGTCTGAAAATGATGTTGAGACCTAATGAAGTTATGAACTAATAAAGTTGTTATCCATGCAGCTTGGTAGTAATGCATATTCCACATCTCCGATGTTTGTTGTGGTGAAGTGAGACAACTCATTAGAGATCCTGGATAACTTCAACTTAGATCGGAGTACAGTCCTCCTCTGTTTTCTTCCTTCATATATGAGTGGAACCTCGATTTACGATCTTAATTGGTTCTTGAACAGGGTTTGTAAATCGAAAAGTTCGTAAAGTGAAGCAAATTGTTACAATGCTGTGCAACACAGTAGAGAGGAACCCAAGGATGCAGACGGACGATAAGTGAAACAGTTCTTTTACTGCAAAAAAACAAAAAACAAAATGTGCACTGTGGAAAAAGAACAAAAACTACTATATACAAAAATAAACTAAACTTGGGTTGGAGTTGCAAGACGTGCAAACTACAAAAACAACACCAAGCTGGATGGCACTGAGAATGGCCAAGATAGCAGGTAGCAAAATACTCGAAGCTAAGAAATCGTCAGGCGTGGAGAGCCGAGGAGCTGAATTGCCGAGTGCCATCCAGCTGTCAAGGTGCTGCTTAAGTAGCACCAGGGAAAATTGGAAGCAGCTGTGCACGTCTCACAACTCTGCCCACAAGGGGAACACAGGAACTCTAGAAGGAACGAGAAATGTAGTAAGTACAGGGTCAACTGCACTAAAAGAGGAAAACTGAAAAATACAAACCACAAGGTGGCAGCAGGCGGTGACATAAATACATCTATAACAAACAACGTAAAAATGAGTAATGGGTTCCAGCCTCGACAAAAGTCCATCTTTTAGTGAACACAACATAAAGTGCCATACAGTACTGTATATCAAACAAACATAAGGTGATGGATCAGCTGTCTCTCTAGTAACAAACTGAAACAAAAACAACTGGCTGTCCTCTGTATGCGCACACACACACAGATGTCCCTTTGGTGCCTTCACAAATGATCAGAAATCACGAAAAAAAAACATATTGCTACAATAATAAACATTTTAAAAAGTAAAATCCACTTCCATTAACATTGGAAAAGGAGGAGCTAACGAGAAAGGAGCAGACAAACAGAGGGAGGGATTGGGGGATTGGGTGAAGGGGCCTGCGTGCATGCGTGTGTGTGTGTGTGCTTGAAAGAGGCGGTGCTGAACGAGGGAGAGCTCTTCTTCTCCGCTGTGAAGCAAGTCTACTTTGGCATATTTTTCCAGAAAAGTCAGGTCTCATCACAACTAAAACTTGCTGTGGTATGAAGCCTGCTTTGTCGATTCTTTCATACTTGTGAGCGCCATTCCTTGCAAATAGTCTTTTTTCTTTTTTTTTTTAACTCCACAGCGATTCCTGTCTGTCGTCTTTTTGGGGCTCATATTGAGCGAGCAAAATGGACAAAACTTGTGAAAAGGTGAAAACAACAGAAAAAGCGGTGAGCTGTATTAGTGTAGTGCACTCTGCAGCAAGTGACCTGGAGGGCTCTGCCTCCCCAAAAATGATGCGCCCTGCTTTTTGCCTGCAAGTGTGACACAAAACGACTGAATGAATGAAGCGTTTTCACACAGAGGCATATTTGGCGAAACAAAACCTTAATTTTTTTGTTTTACTTCAAAAAATTTATTATTTGTAGTGGTACAGTGGAGGAGAAGACGGCACTGAGACACGGACGTCAATTAGCCCTAGACGTGTTTATTAACACAAGAGTGTGGCGTGTGCGTTAAAGTCCAGAGAGGGCGAGGCAGGCTCGGAAGTCCGTGGGCAGGCGAGAAGTCGAGAGCAGGAGAGAGGCGTCAAGGTCCGTGGGCAGGCGACAGGTCGAGGTCCGGGGAGGCAGCAAGAAGTCCAGGGGGAGTCCGGGGAGACGAGACGCACAGCTCAAATCCAGGGAACAGAGATAAGCTGCAGAACGACGAAACCGGACACAACACAATGAGCACAATGGAGGGGAAACACGGAGAGCAAGTAGGCACATGGAAGGAGAGCTAGAGACGTGTGGGCTTACTGTACAATACAAGTAGCTACGTTCTTGCACTGGAACGCAAGACGCGCTGGTCTAAATAGTGTGCGGCTGCGGCTGGAGAGGAACGCCCGTGGGCGTGTCCAGAGGCGCGCTCAGAGGAGCCCACTGGAGAATGAGCGGCGGCAGGTGCTTGAGCCGTAACATTTTTTTTGTTTTGTTCCAATTGAAAAAGCAATTGAGCGAATGATTTACGGATTTGTAGGGATGCAGACCGTGGCGTTCAAAACGTTTTGCGTTCATACTTGACATGAATTTATCAACAATTATACTCTTACTCCTTTATTGCAGCTGGCCACCATAAAGAGCGAGTCTCGCCTGAAGCATCTCCTGCAGAGGTTGCCCAGTTATTGTCCAGAATCAATGGTGGGTACACACAAAACATCTTTGTTGCACCAAAACAACATTTTTGATGGAGAATTAGACACATTACTCCTTGAAATAGTTTAATTAGTATAATTCATTTCTAAATGTATACAAAATCATGATCACACAAGTTAATAGACTTTTGGTTTTAGGCTAAAATGCAAAGAGTGCACTGAAGACAAAACAGGAAAGTACTGTTATTGGCATTTGTTCATCATAAATCATGTTTAAGCTGCCTGCAAATACTTGATAGATATCTCATAAACCCACTGAAGGGACATTTTTATTCACATGCTAAGACATCCTCACAGGGTTGTATGAAGAAAATTGAAAGCTGTTGGTATATACAGTATACAAGATGAATGATATCTTATTTCCACCTCCCATAGAATGAGCTCTGGGTTTGCGTCAACTCAACACTTCCAGGTGAGAAGTCAACAACCAGTCAAAACAGTGTTTAAGAGAACAATGCATGTATACACGAGTGATGGTGTGATTGCTGTAAATACTTCAAATCAGGGATGTCCAAACCTTTTCCACTCAGGGCTGCATACAGAAAAGTCAAAGTATTGATTTTTTTTAAATGCTAAAAACAGACATTACATATATATTTGTGTTATAGGTGACAAGGTATGTTTTCATTATTAATAAGTATCCACATTTAATCTTTTTCATATTTCATCTTTTTGCTCTTTTTTCTTACGTTTATTCCAAACAATATGTTGTGGACCTTTCCCTGTAAGAATATAATAATTATAATAGTAATAGTAATAGTAATAATAAAAATAAAATTGTGTAACTGTACAACCTGGCGAGTTAAAATTTTGGCCCGTATAAAAATATTAATGTTTAGTCATACCAATGTTTATTATTGTTGTTGTTGTAATTTTTCAAATGCATTAGTTAATAGTATTGTTTTTTTGTGTGTTTTATTTGTTACCTGACTCATTAGCTTATATTTTTATTGTATTTATTTTTATTTTGAGAGCTTCTAATATTTTCATTACATTATATATTTTTGCTCTTTTTTTCTTGCATTTAAATTTTTTTTCCCAACAATATGGTGTAGGCAAACAAAACTCGAGCTGCGGGTCGCAAATGGCCCCCGGGCTGCACTTTGGACACCCCTACTAAAATTAAGACATGTGATGAACTGTGGCAGCACGGTGATAGAGGGGTTAGTGCATCTGCCTCACAATACGAAGGTCCTGAGTAGTCCTGAGTTCAATCCCGGGCTCGGGATCTTTCTGTGTGGAGTTTGCATGTTCTCCCCGTGACTGCGTGGGTTCCCTCCAGGTACTCCGGCTTCCTCCCACCTCCAAAAACATGTACCTGGGGATAAGTTGATTGGCAACACTAAATTGGCCCTATTGTGTGAATGTGAGTGTGAATGTTGTCTGTCTATCTGTGTTGGCCCTGCGATGAGGTGGCGACTTGTCCAGGGTGTACCCCGCCTACCGCCCTAATGCAGCTGAGATAGGCTCCAGCGACCCCCCGCGACCCCAAAAAGGGACAAGCGGTAGAAAATGGATGGATGGATGGATGTGATGAACTGTAGTTTTCCGTCTGGCCAAGTGAATTCTGTTTAAATGCTTTCACGTAACGATTTAGTAGGGACAGAAGTGTCAAATGCATCTTAAATGAGCAGTTCACGTTGAGTAAAATACAGTGGTACCTCGGGAGATTATTTGATTTTGTTCTGTGATGCAGCTCGTACCCCGAAAATCTTGTGTTGGGAAACATTGAAATAATTAAAATCAATTCAATCGGTGCTCCCCCCCCCCCCCAAAACATCACAATTTTAACATGCAAGCAAAACATATAGGTGGTACATATTGTGTGAAAAACCTAGTACAAGCAACTACGGTAGTTTTACTTCTACGGTATCGCCTTCCAGCTGCTTCTTCGTCAAACACACCATCAGCAGCTGCATATTTCCGTAGTCCGCACTTTAGTTTCTATTTTAAAGTCCATAACTGGCGTTATCAGCTCATTCTGCGTCCCTATAGTGCAGACTCGCAGTGCTATGCTCCAACTGCTTCGCCAAGTTACCTCGCTACACACTCTGTCATGTATTTGATGATTTATTTCCTTAATTCCATGAATATCATCCACTTTCACTTCTCAGCACTGTCCTTCACACTCACTTTCTCCCTTCCCTTGCTTGGAAAAAAAAGTTATGTCCATAAGCTAATGCTAGCTCGTCCTGCCAGTTGGTTGGTTTTTGTACATTTTGTATTCCTAATTGAATATATATGATTAAATAACAGTTCATTTAAGATTGTTGGAAGAGAAACATAATGTGTTTGTGCCCAGGGGTGTCCAGGAAGTTGGACAGCTGGGTGGGTCTGGGCTGCTGTGAGCTTGCTATCTCATCTGAGTGCCGCAGGGAATGCAGACAGGTATTTAATCATTGAAAATGAATAACATACATTTTTTCAGTGTGTAACTTATTGTTTTGGTTAATATTCCACCTGTGATTCGATGTACGTCCCACAGGCATCATCCAGAAATGACCTGACTAAAGTATGCAAAAAAGTCACAGAGGTAAGTCCAGGACAAAGGTGCAGGTCATGTTATAGTACTATTAAATCTGTCACGTTATTATTAACTGTCTTTGTTAACGTACTTTAAGTATTGCACACAGTGAAATTACTGGCCAGAAATGATGATCCATCAAGAAAATTGGTCTAGATCCGGGATGGGCAAACGACAGCCCACGCAATATAATTTCATGTTGATAGCTTTGGTGTTACAAATATTTAAAATATATAGTACCGGTATAAAATGTAAGACCCATCCATTTTCTACCATGTGTCCCTGTCGGGGTCACATGATGATTAAAATGTGAATCGTGATTAATCACATTTGTCTGTAGTTAATTTATAATTAATTGTGATTAATGGCAGATAGATAGAAGTATTTTATTTTTAATATTTGTACATTTGAGCAATTTATTTTGTATTTTTTGGTAGTCCAATCCCATGTTTGACAAGATACACGTGTTAAATATAAAACCTTCTATTTGTGATTAATGTCAATTACTTATTAGTTAACAATGAACAAAATGTGATGAAGTATTTTAATTGACAGTCCTAATATATATCAATCAATCAATCAATCAATGTTTATTTATATAGCCCTAAATCACAAGTGTCTCAAAGGGCTGCACAAGCCACAACGACATCCTCGGTACAAAGCCCACATAAGGGCAAGGAAAAACTCACCCCAGTGGGACGTCGATGTGAATGACTATGAGAAACCTTGGAGAGGACCGCATATGTGGGTAATCCCCCCCCTCTAGGGGAGACCGAATGCAATGAATGTCGAGTGGGTCTGACATAATATTGTGAGAGTCTAGTCCATAGTGGATCCAACATAATAGTAAGAGTCCAGTATATATATGTATGTATGTGTGTATATGTATATATATATATATATATTATATATATATATATATATATATATATATATATATATATATATATATATATATATATATATATATATATATATATATATATATATATATATATATATATATATGGTCAAGGTTTCTGTGGTTTATCCATTATACAGTGCTCAATACCGGGGTAGAGCAGAATATACGTTAGGTCAGGAAAAAACACAAGAGGTTATATCATCCCTACAAGCCTATTTCGCAGGTTTCCCTTTATTTATTTTATTTATTTCTTTATTCAATAAAATCCCCTGACGAGCAGGCTTGTAGGGATGATATAGTCTATATATATATATATATATATATATATATATATATATATATATATATATATGTATACACATATATATGTGTGTGTGTGTGTGTATATGTATATTATTGTTTTGTTTTTGTATATATATATACAAAAACAAAATATATATGTATATATAAATATGTGTAAATATTTTCTTATTTTTATATATATATGTGTATATATACTTATTTATGTATGTATGTATATATATATATATATATATATACAAAAACAAAATATACAAATATATATGGTTGAGGTTTTTGCGGTTTATCCGTTATACAGTGCTCAATACCAGGGTAGAGCGGAATATACGTTAGGTCAGGAAAAAACACAGAGGCTATTTCATCCCTACAAGCCTATTTTGCAGGTTTCCCTGCTCTTCCCCTGAAGAGGGTCTGCATCGCGTCTTTAGATATAAGCAGAGTGGGGTTCCGTCAACAAAAGAGTGTGTGATGAAGAGGGACAGAGAATGAAACTTTACATGACAAAGTTCTGCAGAAAAGTCCAATTTTATGGGTTTACTGTTGGTTTTCTGGTTTTACATTTTTACCGTGTTTTTATCTGATTACACACGAGGGGGAAGTGGATAGTTTGATTTAAGGAGGCAGGAAATCCAACTAATGTAGTAGTTCACACAAATACCAGATATTTTTTCTGTGCAATAATTCTTTGACTATTTGTTTTCTCCTTGCTGCAGAATCCTCTATACAGCTGCATCAGCAAAAATGAAAGTAAGTTTTTATACAAGGTATTATATACACTTTCATCTTAAAATACCACACAAATAACACAAAAGGAATAACGGGTGCACATTCTTGTTTGTTTATAAAAACCTACAGCTCTTTAACACAATTAATACAGAAATTCATCTGAGCTGTTTTATCTATTTTGATGGAGTAATGTAGTTAATTAGGGTTGTGAATCTTTTGGTGCCACAAGACTCGATTCAGAATCGATTCTTGATACAAAACGTTTCTTGATTGAAAATCCACACTTTTTTAACTACATTCCTCCAAAAATAGATAAACAGCTTTGTATATTACTTAAAAGAAAACTGGTTTTGTTTAATAAAAAACTACCCAAACTTTTAATAAAGTGAAATACAAGTAAGGCAACAGGAAAAGTATTCCAAACTTCTCTTTTCTAAAGTATATGTGTACAGAAGATATGATCATCTACATCAACAATATGATTTGTCTAAGTGGCTGGACTGGACAGATTGGAAAATTGATGGAAAATGAATTTTTTTAATCGATTAAGAATCGTTACAAATAAGAATCGCGATTAATCCGAAAAACTTTTTTTTTTACACCCCCATAGTTAATCATTAAACTGGCACCCACGGTTATTAAAAATAGTTTTGATTTTGAATTAAGAATAATTTTGAATCGAGAATCGATTCTGAACTGAATCGTTTATACCCAAGAATCGAGTTGAATCAAATCGTGTGGTGCCCAAAGAGTCACAGCCCTGTTAGATTGTATTAAATAAAAGTATATGCAACTGCATGCAGTACATGTATTTTGTTCAGTCAAAGTAGAGTCAAGTAGATGCCTGGTGGGGTACGTCGCCATCATCTGTGATCACACATTGCGAGTTGTGACCCCTTCTGTGAATGATGTGTTTGCGCCTGTGCTCCTCTAGTGGGCTCCACCTGCTGCAGCTACGCAGGGCGCCACACCACCTGCAGGGAGTACTGTCAGGCCATCTTCAGGACCGACTCCACCCCCACCGTGTCTCAGATCAACGCCGTCACAGAGTACTGCCAGAGCCACAGCCCCCAGCTGCTCGGCTGCGTCAGCAATTTCACCAAGTCCTACCCGATACGTAGCCCAATAGACAGTAAGTTAGTTAGTCGCGCTAACCCCAACCCCCACCCTAACCCTGATCTGATCATCGATGGTGAGTTTATCGTCTGTTTTGTAAACCTTCAGGTCTGTACTGCTGCGACCGAGCGGAGGCAACACACTGCCAGGTGGCTTGCCGGCGAATCCTTCGTACCTTAAGCACCGAGCATGAGATCATGGAGGGTCTGATTGACGAGTGTGGCTCGCAGCCCCTCCCCCAAGACCCAATGTGGCAGTGTTTCCTGGGCAGTGCTCATCCCCCATCCCCAACTGAGAAAGAAGTCCCCCATCCTGCCAAAATGGACTGTGCCAAACTGCACTGCTGCTCCAAGGCCAACACGTCATTTTGCAGGTACTGCATATGAACATGTACTCTATATCAGGGCTTCTTAACCTTTTTGACCTCAGGGCCCAAAGTTTCCACGACAGAGGGACCCGGGGCCCACTCAAATATTAACACTGAATTTGTCATCTAAGGTGTTTATTTCTCTAAGCACGTACCACCTTGATCCACCTATTAAGAGAGGGTTAGAACCAGGGCTATACCTAGTCCAGGGGTCGGCAACGCAAAATGTTGAAGGAGCCATATTGGACCAAAAATACAAAAACAAATCTGTCTGGAGCCGCAAAAAATTAAAAGCCATATTACATACATATATTGTGTCACGAGATATAAACTGAATTAAGAGGACTTAAAGGAAACTAAATTACCTCAAATATAGCTACAAATGAGGCATAATGATGCAATATTTATAGAGATATTATCGGCCTATAAATGCTTTAAAATATAATATCGAAAATTATCAGTATCGTTTTTTTTATTATCGGTATGTTTTTTTTTTTTTTTTTAATTAAATCAACATAAAAAACACAATATACACTTACAATTAGTGCACCAACCCAAAAAAACTCCCTCCCCCATTTACACTCATTCACACAAAAGGGTTGTTTCTTTCTGTTATTAATATTCTGGTTCCTACATTATATATCAATATATATCAATACAGTCTGCAAGGGATACAGTCCGTAAGCACACATGATTGTGCGTGCTGCTGGTCCACTAATAGTACTAACCTTTAACAGTTAATTTTACTCATTTTCATTAATTACTAGTTTCTATGTAACTGTTTTTATATTGTTTTACTTTCTTTTTTATTCAAGAAAATGTTTTTAATTAATTTATCTTATTTTATTTTTATTTTTTTTAAAGGACCTTATCTTCACCATACCTGGTTGTCCAAATTAGACATAATAATGTGTTGATTCCACGACTGTATATATCGGTATCGGTTGATATCGGAATCGGTAATTAAGAGTTGGACAATATCGGAATATCGGATATCGGCAAAAAGCCATTATCGAACATCCCTAAATATGTACATATAGCTAGCCTAAATAGCATGTTAGCATCGATTAGCTTGCAGTCATGCAGTGACCAAATATGTCTGATTAGCACTCCACACAAGTCAATAACATCAACAAAACTCACCTTTGTGCATTCATGCACAACCTTAAAAGTTTGGTGGACAAAATGAGACAGAAAAAGAAGTGGCATAAAACACGTCCTAGAAAGTCGGAGAAAGTTATGCATGTAAACAAACTACGGTCAGTTCAAGAACCGCCAAAATTAGTAGGACAAAACGACGCTCGCCAAATACTCGAATCAGTGAAGCATGTTTAATACAAACAGTGTGCTTTATAACAATTAGGGAGGTTTGTGTAATGTTTGTCCTTCTACAGAAACCATATTAACACAAAAAATATATTTTTTCCCCCTCATCTTTTTCCATTTTTCATACATTTTTGAAAAAGCTCCAGAGAGCCACCAGGGCGGCGCGAAAGAGCCGCATGCGGCTCTAGAGCCGCGGGTTGCCGACCCCTGACCTAGTCCCTGGGGGGTCTGCCCATGTCATGCGGACAGCCGACGGCGTGGCGCAGTGGGAGAGTGGCCGTGCGCAACCCGAGGGTCCCTGGTTCAATCCCCACCTAGTACCAAACTCGTCATGTCCGTTGTGTCCTGAGCAAGACACTTCACCCTTGCTCCTGATGGCTGCTGGTTAGCGCCTTGCATGGCAGCTCCCGCCATCAGTGTGTGAATGTGTGTGTGAATGGGTAAATGTGGAAGTAGTGTCAAAGCGCTTTGAGTACCTTGAAGGTAGAAAAGCGCTATACAAGTACAACCCATTTATCATTTATTATTTACCATAAACTCTTAATTACATCGCTACAATCAATCTATATATGCCTATTAAATAATAGTGAATACAAGTGTTTTTAAGAGAAGCCATGCCAGGTCACCATCGCAAACCAGAAAGGGTTAGCCTGTACTAGGGCTGGGCGATAGGGACGAAAAAGTATATCTCAATATATTTTTGCTTAAACTCGATATTCGATACATACAGTATCTCGATATTTTTTTGGTGAAAATATACATATAAAGATATTAATTTTTGAACGATATTCACTGAAATTGAAGCTGATCACAGACCTATACCAACATGCAGGGACGTGCACATGATTATAGAGGGGCAGGGGCTCAATGTCAGAAAAGGGCAGGACATTTTTTTTTTGGTCCTTTGCACAATATGGAAATTGATGTAAAATTAAATTTGCTAATAGGAAGCTAACTACTTAGCTGTGTGTCATTTGTAGGTAAAAGTGATTGCCATTTCTTTTGTGTCAACAAATTATTGTCATAATGAGTTAATTCACATTATCATAGGCTTGGAAGACATGAAAAGCAACAAAACACTGGTTTATTATTAGGCTATTTATTGTTAAAGATAAGCACTTTAATATTGAACATTGAACAGTGCAACATGAACTTTGAAAAAAAATACAAAAATAAATACTCAAATGGAAAAAAATTAAATGAGAAAATCTGTCCTTCTTCCCTTAACTTGATGAAAACACCATCAAGTTGTAACTTATGGTCTTTCTCACTTAATGCTCAGACTAAACAACTGAAACGCAATACAGGGCCAAAAATATGGACCAGGGGCCAGTAGAGGGCTGTAGGATGGAGGCCACCCATACCCAAATATGCTCCTCAATGTAAATTCAGGGCTTCCATGATGCTAGTACTTGGTTTTAGCCATGCATTAAGAGGTCTGCTACCCTTAGCTGCTTCCTGGCGCTCCTTCTCCTTCCTTTTCTGTATCCTTTCTTTTTTTGGCATTGTGCTGCAGGCATAATCAACATGAATCAAGTTTAAATACAGATGGTAATATTCCTAACAGATAACCTACATCTTATATCCCCAGAATGCTGAAATTATTATTATTATTAATAATAATAATAATAATAATAATTATTATTATTATTATTATTATTATCATTATCATTCTTATTATTATTATTATTGTTATTATTATCATTATTATTATTATTATTATTATTATTTTGTTAACCCACACAGTAATAGCAAAGTCACAATAAACTTTATATCTAAACCTCTACTGTGAGAGAAATGTGATCCGCCGTAAAGACAGTGTATTTTATTTTGAAAATTAACCTGGTGTTTTATTTTGTATTTTGTACACTACTTCCTGTCCCGCACGATCCGCTCTGCTCTGTGCGGAATTGATGTGCCGTGCTCAATTGATGCGCCGTGCTCCGACGTCCGGCAAAAACAGAAACTGACACATTGAATAATAGAATAATACAGCGTTTTTCTGAAATATTACCCATATTAGATGCTGAATAAGTGGAGGGCGACTAGACCATAACTCACAGGTTCAAGTTGCTCCACTGTCACGTCTCCTCAGGGGCGCAGTTGGCTCTCTCTCCTCTCACTTACTCACTCACTCGCCCTCTCTCTCCCTCTCTGGCGGAAGCGGCAGGCTCAAACAACCCGGTATTACAAGAAAACGTGGAGTTCTTGTACCGCTGTTTTTTTTACATCCCTGACAGGAATTTATTAATGTTATTTAAAGAAAAAACACACACACACACACACACACACAGGCAGAGGGCACTTTTTAAGACGAGGCAAAAAAGGGCAGGGGCTCAAGCACCCATAGGGCCCTATGTGTGCACGTGCCTGCCAACATGGGATTATCAATACAAACCTATTGTACAAGGTTATGTTTCTGTAGATAATGTCCAAACAAATACACTTTACATGTTTCCACAAGACGGTGTGCTGTTTTGCTTCTAAGGCGCAGTAGCAGTCAGTGTTCTGGTTCTGGTTCTAACCCGCAGTTTGTCCTGACAGGGACATGTGTCAGGAGATCAGCACCAACTGGGGCAGTCAGACATGGCAGGACTTTGACCAGCTGTGCGAGTACAACCCAGTGGAAAGCGAGCTGATCAACTGCCTGGCGGACGTCCGAGAACCCTGCCAGCTGGGCTGCAAGGACCTCACCTACTGCACCAACTTCAACAACAGGTTCCAACTCTGGCTCTTTGTACTGCTCAAGTACTTCAATGATGACGCGATTGTCCCTACTGCACATAGTCTTCTTAAAGGGTTATGATTTACACGAAAAATATCAAACATATCAAAGAGCTTCAGCATACAGTATCTACTATTTATGGTTCTTTGAAGGGATCTCAAGGAGATGTTCCTTTCAAAAGACTGGCTCGTTATTATGGATAGTTGTTTTTTTTACCTGTTTTTTTTATCAAGGAAACAATCACTTGACAGTTATAAGGTAATATGTAGATTAGACTAATTTAATTTACACAAATATTACACTATTGGTAGGAATTATTCTGAAATGTTGGCAATAAGTTTATATTTTGTTGTGTTTTCATTGTAAACATTCCAAACAGCAGTCCATATTTCCATGCTTTGTCAGCTAAAAATGTGTTGCAATATAGAAAAAAATACACAAAAAATATGTAAGAATAAAATGCATTAATGAAGTGTTTGTTGGGTCGCCAAAAAGTATGTGTTTCTCAGCTGTGATCCGTAGGGGTCGCAGCGGTACTCAGTTGTTATGCACTTTTCCACCACTTGCGGCAGTAATGACAAGATTAAACAAACAGAAGAAGTCTGGACCTAAAGTCATTGAGAAGTTTCTTTAAAGCAAAAGTTTGACATATATTTATATATATATATATATATATGCGTGTATGTATATATGTATATGTATATATATATATATATATATATATATATATATATATATATATATATATGAATGTAGTATATATATATATATGAATGTAGTTAATCATAAACCTTGCACCCCATGTTATTAAAAAAGTATTGATTTTGAATTGAGAATCGTTTTGAATCGAGAATTGATTCTGAGTCGAATCGTTACCCCCAAGAGTCAAATCGAATCGTGTGGTGCTCTTATTTTCACTTGCACTTTAATTTTATTGAGTTAAAAAAACATTCATTATTAATTTAGTTTATTTATTTTTGCAGGACGTAATTGTATGTCAATTTATTTTTTATCAGTTATTTATTAATCTCTTCTTATGCAGTGTATTTGATGAGTATTTATTTTTCTAATCAGCCTGACCGAAGCCTAAGGTTAATGTGTTAAAAAATAATATTTTTTGCGATTAACACATGCTTTCATATCGTCTGACAAGAGTGTAAACTGTAAGTAGGTTAGACATAATTAATGAATATGATTAAAATCAAGAGTAAGATTACTAACTCAGTGTGACTATTTGAGTGGGCCCCGGGCTCCTCTGTAGTGGGGTCAGAAAGTTTAAGAACCCCTGCATTAATGGATGTAAAAAGTATACATTTAGGACATTAAAAAAAATGTGAGTACAAAATAATACTATTATAACTGGTGTATGCATGCTGGAACTACAGTACTACCCTTTAGAATAATGAACCTGAAAAGTGAATCCAAAATAAATACATTAAATTAAGAAAAAACAATTTTTAAAAACATGTATATTTGTATGTTTTTATATGTAAAAATATGTATATTTATTTATTTTTTTAATAAGGGTAATCCAAATACCGCTAAGTCTCCTTTAACTCTGACTAATTTTCTAGTCCAGTTGCCAGTCGGGTGTGCATAAAAACACGGCCCCCAAACGAAAGGCACATAACAGAGAATGGACTCTCATCGTTCACCTCAAAAAGCCGTTCAAAAGCCTCAATTCGTTCACAAACGTCCCATCTCTCGTACCTACCCTCCGCTAAGGATTGAGGTGACGTCAAACAGATAATAGTGATATATGGTTACACTTGCACAATTCAACGTGTGTACTTAGTCTTCAGAGTTTGGGATCCATTTCAAATAGCACCAACAATAATCTTGATGAATAGAAGCTTCTCGCTTTGGATGAGAGGTTGTCCTCCTCAATGGTCATGTCTCTCCGCAGGCCCACAGAACTGTTCCGCAGCTGCAACATGCAGTCCGACCAAGGAGCTATGAATGACATCAAGCTGTGGTCCAACGGAACAATCAAGATGCCCTTCATGAACATTCCTGTGCTCGACATCAGGAAGTGTCTGCCAGACATGTGGAAGGCGGTGGCTTGTTCCTTGCAGATCAAACCCTGCCACAGCAAGTCCAGAGGGAGCGTCATTTGCAAGTAAGAGCCCACTCAAAACATCCTGCTTGGCCGTGCTCCACTCCAAGTACCCATATATATATATATACTATATATATATATATAAAGCCCATACAAATATATGTGTACATATATTGAGACAAATATTTTTGAATGAATCGCAATTCTTATTTGTAATGATTCTTAATCGATTAAAAAAATCAAAAATCTATTTAATTTATTTTATTTTGTATTTTATTTTTTTATCTGTCCTGTCCAGCCACTCAGACAAATCATATTCTTGATGTAGATGATCATATCTGCTGTACAGATTTACTTTAGAAAAGAGAAGTGTCGGATATTTCTCTTGTTGCCTTATTTGTGTTTGACTTTATTAAATGTTTGGGTAGAATTTTATTAAACAAAACCAGTTTTCTTTTAAGTGATATCAAAAAAAGTATCGGAGCTGTTTATCTCTTTTATGGGGCAATGTAGTTAGCTGACACCCAGTGTTCTTTAAAAAAAAAAAAGTATCGATTTTGAATCAAGAATCATTTTGAATCGAGAATTGATTCTGAATCGACTTATTACCCCCAAGAATCGAATCGAATCGAATCGTGTAGTTCCCAAAGATTCACAGCTCTAACGTATTATATTAATATAATGGATGTATAATTAATATAATTGGATATTAAGAGTATGTGAAAGTTCAATTCCTTAAAGTTTTGTAATCAATCAGAAATATAAAGCAGTTAAAAATGTGCCAAACATGGATAACTGTAGAGAGAGTGTCTTGCTTTTTTCCCATCATGCATTGTAATGGATTTAAATGGGTGTAATTTCGAATTTGTTATGGCGCTTGGACGTTTTTTTAGAATATCCACCAAGTTCAGTGAGCAGGTAATAATAATGATGGATTAGTTTTATATAGCACTTTTCTATCAACTAGATACTCAAAGCGCTCACAGAGAAGTGAGAACCCATCATTCATTCACTCCACATTCACACTTGATGGTGGTAAGCTACATTTGTAGCCACAGCTGCCCTGGGGTAGACTGACGGAAGCATGGCTGCCAATTTGCGCCTACGGCCCCTCCGACCGCCATCTATCATTCATTCACCAGTGTGAGCGGCACTGGGGGCAAGGGTTGTGTTATGTGTGAGTGACCATGTGTGTTGACTTTTTGTGTTGGTTGGATTTTTTTTTTTTTGCAATTTAGTAGGGAAGGTTGTTTGGATTGGGTCATACAGGTAAATACTGTGCGGTTTTCCTTCAGATCACAATTCGCGGTCATTGATCTGATTTTTTTTTTACTGTATCCAGAACGTGGCGGTGAATTGTCAGCAGTAATATTGTAAGATATTTTAAATTAATTTGGAAACACCCCTGCAGCCAGTTTCCTTGGCTCGCGGGCCAAACTTAAGATGCCTGCGGGCCGTAGTTTGGACACCCTTGACTTATTACTTTCGTTTGATTTGTTACCGGTACCAAAATATTGGTATCGGGACAACCCTTAAACAGTTGGCACATAGTCGTGTTTGCCGTGATCAAAGAGTTCCTAAACCAAATAGAGGGGCTCGTAAATCAAAGTTCCGCTGTAACTTAATATTGTCACACTGTTAATAGCAACCACCATTATTGAAAAATGTACAGTTAAAACATGCTGTATCGGTATTGGTATCGGCCTTATCGGAACATCCCGAATACTCCTTCCAATCACAATTTGCAAGGGTTAATTTATAGTATTTTTCTGCTGGGTTCAGGTCGGATTGTGTGGAGATCCTGACCCAGTGTGGGGACAGGAAACGTTTCCATGAGGGACAAACACCCGAGAGGATATGTGAGCTGCTGTCGCCCATCGACGATGCTGAACGCTGTATCCCGCTGCATAGATACCTCAGTGAGTGATGACGTTGAACCAATCTAAATACGCTTGGGCTTTTACAAAAACACTCACAACCACTTGACCGCTTAGATTCAAGTATGAATCTTGTTAGCACAATAGCATTACTCTTATATGTCAATTAGTCTAATTAGGAGTGACTTTAATGACATTTTATCTTATTCTCTCCTCCCGCCAGCCGCCAGTTCCCTGGGAAACAGCATTGTTGACGAGGTCATCCATCCCTGCAACCCTAACCCTTGCCCGAGTAGCCACGTATGCCAGGTGAACCGGAGGGGCTGCCTGGATGAGCTCAGCTGTCAACCCTTCCTCTGTGTGCCAGGTACCTTTCAAAAGTTAATCACATATACAACCTGGCATCACCCGAAATGGAGGATGTTCAATTTTGTTAAAAAAAAAAAAAGAAAGAAGATAACAGACATGACACAAAACTATAGTCATTTCAAATGTCAACGTTCTGGGTTTAAGAAACACTAAAATAACTCGAGAAAATAAATGGTGGTAGTAAGAGTGTAATTTTTTGATCAAGCAGAGTAAAAAATATGGAATCAGTTAATACTGAGGAAAGAATGATGTAATCACCCTGTAAATGTTCATGTCCAAAGCTAACACCCGTGTCAGATTAAATCTCTTCATTAGTCTGCAGTCAAAAAAGAGTGTTGACACCTTGTAAAGCTGTTGCAGCAGGTGAATAGACATAAATCATGGAGATGTCAATTGCTTGGATTTTACTGACGTCACGTCCGGCCCAAAAAAATACACGTTGTGGTCAAGCTAGTTCTGTTCTCTATGGGTACTAGACGCCATTTAGTCTTTTTCGAAGAAAAAATGCCCCATGCTTGTGTTGTTTTCGGCTGTACGAACTGTTCAAATCGCAAAAAGGATAAACGTATCTTCAGACTTCCTCGAGAGGTAATCAAGAAGGGCAGAAAAGTGCAAGATTTTACGAAACGACGACGAGAAAAGCAGCTCACACTCTAGTCCAAGGAACCAGAGTCGAAGAATGCACGAGTTTGCAGTGATCACTTCGTTAAAGATTTGTTTGATATCATTTTAACGTTTATTATTTCCCATTGAAGTGTTATCTTGATATTTGTATTTCTTAAACACATGTTTGCTACGAGTGTTTCGTAAAGCACCAACTCAGCGAAGCTGATTAAAATAAATCAAATGTGAGCAAAATTTAAGAGTTAAGCTTTTACCAAAGAAAACAATCATAAACGAATCTTTCAGCACACACACAATGTTGACATCTATAGTTATATTTTGATAAACAATCATAAATGATAATGTAACTTGCTATAGAGCAAAAAATGTAAACACCTGCAAATAGTGCGGATCTCACTTAGTAAAATGTGTGGTAGAAACAGAAGAAAATGGTGGATGACAAGCTGATCTGACAACAGCAATCAGAGAAAGTTGGCGCAAGATTGATGAAGAGTTCTGTTGTCACTCGTTAAGTCCATGCCTCAGAGACTGCAAGGTGTTATTAAAGCCAGAGGTGGTGCAACATAGTACTAGTGTTGTTGTTTTTTTGTTTATCTTTCACGATTCCATCCTTTTTTCCTCAGAATTGAGTGATTCCTATATTTTTTCTGCTTGATTTAAAGATAAAACTGTTACGACCTACCGCAATTTATTTTATTGTTTTTTTGTGTTACTTAAGGCAGAAAGTTGCCATTTGAAATGACTATAGTTTTGTTTAGTCTGTTATCTGATTTTTTATTTTTTTATTTTTTACAAAATTAATTACTTGAATGAACATCCTCCAAGTCGGCTGATACCATAATTTTTTAAAGAAATGGTGCATATTAGATAGAAAGCAATGACTTTTTGTGTATTTCCCAGGCTGTAAATTAGGCGAGGCCTCAGATTTCCTGGTGCCGCAGGACGCTCGCGTTCAGGTGCCAACTCGCACTGGTCCGACCGGGTGCTACGAGGTCTGCACTTGCGGTGCCAGCGGGCGCCTGGAGAACTGTGCGGAGGTACCTTGCGTGGACATCAACAAGCCTTGCGTCGTAGGCGGACAGAAGAAGAGTAAGTCGTAAGATTGTATTTTATTTGCATGCACATGCGTGACCGATCACAGAAAAGAAATGCCATATTATTTTAGTCAGCCAACAGATATTTAGTGCAATCATTGCTTCTCAGGTCCTTGTGGAACCAGTCAGATGTTAGAAACTGCCACTGACTTTAATGTTTGAGTATGACAGAATTCATGGAATGTACATTTCTTCATGTAATAGTAACACATCATTAAATCATGAAATTGTAAAAATTATCATTAAATTATAAATGATTAATTAAATAAATCATTAAATAGTTAAATTGTAAAATAATTAAACATAAATGTACATTAAATAATGACACATTTATTTATTTAATACCAATTATAATTAATTAGACACGTTTAAGTATTTATTTGAAGATGTGTTTTTTTTATTTTGTCCTATTTGGTCCACCATAAAAAACATGTTTCCTATCTTCTTTTCTCCTGCTCTGGGAGAGAATATTCAGTGGGCAATGTGTTATAGCACTGAAAAGCATTTTGCATATTTGTTTGAACCTTTTTAGATCACGTTGAACAACAAATACATTTTTTTGTTCTTTTTGAGATTTTTGTCTTTAATTTGCTTACCTGTACAAAATTGTCTCTCCATTCCTTTTGGAGTTGTTCAATCATTAATATGATCTCCCACAGTTGAGTCGGCCTCAACATTAAAACATTGCATTTCATTCATTTTTACAGGTGTACTGTCGCTGTACGTCTGTGTTTTAACGGCCTTTACGTGCGGCACAAGAATTTAAAAGTTCCACTCAATGGCCGCACTTAAAATATGAATAAGTGGCGACCACCATAAAATGACTAGCCGTGTTTCAGGGAGATGCTTGATACTGCAGCGCATCCAAGGTGATCCAAAGTGTTAAGCAATGTTTATAGTTTAAATAAGTATTTCATTTATTTTTAAATTTCAGGCACTTTAAAATCGTTTCTGTTACAGTCTTAAAAACAATGTTAAAGTTATTCTTGCAAGTTGATCTATATTTCTTTGTCTTTTTAGTTTTAATAAGGATACGATTTAATGCAGAGGTGTACTTAAAACAATTTTATAAACAAATTATACTATTTATAGTCTCGTTGGACGACGAAATGTTTTCTTCTTCCTGGGGGGGCCGTAACAGAAAGTAATTGAGAAGCACTGATCAAGTGACGTAATTGTCACAGTTCAATTAAATATGGAACAGAGGAATCCAAGGATGCAGATGGATTTGTGAGTAAATAGTTCTTTACTTAACAAAAGAAGCGATCACAACAATGATCCAAAAATAGAATATAACAAAAAGCGACGGTGCGAAAAAAAGAGAACACAAAAAGAGCACCGTGACAAAAAGAACAAAAGCTAATATACAAACTAACTAAACTTGGGTCGGAGTTGCAAGACGTGCAAACTATCAACGTACATACCAAGCTGGATGGCACTGGAAATAGCCAAGATGATACGTAGCAAAAATACAAGGAGCATAGGAGTCTTCATACGACCAGAGTCAAGGAGTGGAATAGCCGAGTGCCATCCAGCCGACCAGGTGCTGCTTAAGTAGTGCTGGTGAGATTAGAGACAGCTGTGCACGTCTTGCAGCTCCGCCCACAGGAAAACACAGGAACTCTGAGGAAGACAAAAAGTAAGAACCAGGTCTGCTGCACCAACAAGGGAAAACTGAGCATACAAACCACAAGGTGGCAGCAGGCGGTGACAGTAATGACAGTTTATTGGGGATAGCAGGACGGTTTTTGCCGCTAAGCTCCGCCCACTATGAATAGGTCAAAATGGTTACTGACCAATCGAGTATTTCTGGGTGCCATTGTCATCATTTGTACCGATTATGTAAATTTGTGGAGCCAAATTATTTAGGTTTCATGTTTAAAATTTTGTGGTGATGCATCAGATCAAAGTTTGTCTCTATGCCCCGCCCACATCCTATGGTGTGGGCAAATTTCCTTTGCAATTTATCATCGTCCACTTGTAGTAGTAGATTTTATTTGTAAAAAGCACTTTATATTGAGTAAACAATCTCAAAGTGCTACAGTGTATTAAAAAATTAAATAAAATAAAATAAAAAGATAATAAATTAAAAAATAAAAAATAAAAACTAGAACAGCCAAATAGCTATAACTAGTATGCATATATCTAAAAAAAGAAGAAGTTTTTTTTTTAAAAGAAGGGCTTTTAAGCCTTTTTTAAAAGCATCCACAGTCTGTGGTGCCCTCAGGTGGTCAGGGAGAGCGTTCCACAGACTGGGAGCGGCAGAGCAGAAAGTGATACTACACTACTTGTGTAGTATCTTTCATTTTAACTGAGGCTCATTCGGTCAACCTCTCTTGAAGGAGTTCTTTAAAGTACGCCCCATGTTTTTAATCCTAAAAATGTTCGACGAAAACCAAGATGTCCGACTAAACATGGGTTCTTGAGACTTCTACACACGTCCTCTTACAATAGACGTCTCCATCGATTTTCACGACGATATGTGAATCTAATAGCATGGAATAATTGTTTTCTCATTTTTAAAAGCTGCTGTCTTCCCTAGGCTACGCGCACACACACATAAGTCCCTTTGGTGTGCTCACAATTAATCAGAAATCTCAAAAATCCCTAACTTTAACAACCATATTGCTACAATAATAAACTTTTAAAGGTTGTAAATAGAGGTGTTTGTAAATTGATGTAATTAATTGTAAATGTGTGTGTGTGTGTGTTTCCTCCAGATCACGGGACATCTTTCAAACTGGACTGTGGCAACTGCTTCTGCTTTGCCGGTGACGTCGTCTGCTCAGACAGAGAATGTTCCGACATTGAAGGCCCCGACGAAGACCGTCAACATTTTACTGGTCTGTATGCTTTATAAATGTGACGAGATTCCATAAATAATGTCGTGAATCAAGGTCTTTCGCTGTTTTAGGACGTTATATTAAGTCTTGTGTGCACCTCCCACACGATTTCTAAGCAAAACGTTGTTCATTGATTACAGTCTTCCTTTTTAAAATATTTATTGATTACAAGTAACTACAGAAGTAATATGTGGATAAATATTTATTGATTGCATCAAGTTACTACAGAAGTAATATGTGGATATATCTTTATTGATTACATCAAGTAACTACAGAAGTAATATGTGGATATATCTTTATTGATTACAGCTTGTAACTACAGAAGTAACATGTGGATAAATCTTTACTGATTACATCAAGTAACTACAAAAGTAATATGCGAATAAATATTTCTTAATTACATCAAGTAACTACAGAAGTTATATGTAAATACATATTTATTGGATAAATGTTTATTGATTACATCAAGTAACTGTAGAAGTAATAGATTACATCAAGTAACTACAGAGGTAATATGTCGATAAATATTGATTACATCAAGTAACTGCAGAAGTAATTTGTAAATAAATCTTTATAGATTACATCAAGTAACTACAGAGGTATATGTCGATAAATATTGATTACATCAAGTAACTAAAGAAGTAATATGTGGATAAATATTTGTTGATTATGTCAAGTAACTACATAAGTAATATGTAGATAAATGCTGTCTTTAAATTGAAGTGAATTGATGATTTGTATAAAGGCAACACCTGGTGGTCACAGTAGTTCACTGAATTTAGCGAGTAATGCAGTAAGTTGACTGATGCGGACACCTTTGTTACTGGAAACTTTTTAACACTGCCTTGGAGACTTTGTATGTGTAAATAATATGCAACTCTAACTATTTGATACTTGTTTATATTGACAATAATTATGTTTTAGGCTGCAATATTGTTAAATGATTATTATCACGTATGTTTAGCTTGTGCGCTATTGTGTGCTTAGCTGATGCATAGCTGCTCGCCTATTGCCTACCATGTTTACCTTTAGTAAATATCACTAAAACCAGTGCCTTTTACTTCGAATGCTATATGATGTGTTCTTTAAGAAAATATGTAAAATAAATATATAATTTCTAGCAGCTGCTGAAACAAACCCCTCCTTACACCACCTTGTCAGGTCTCCCATGCAGCTGTCCAGACCACTTCATCCCCGTGTGCGCCTCCAACGGCCGCACGTACCCCAGTGCTTGCGTGGCTCGCTGCGTGGGTTTCAAGGACCATCAGTTTGTCTTTGGCCAGTGTCGCCTGACCAACCCGTGTGCCAGCAAGCCCTGCCAGAGAAACCAGAGGTGGGCACAGCTGCCGTGACCAAAATATCAAGCTCTTATTTAGATGTCTGCGGTGTTTTCCTCACTACTTATGTTTCATGCTGGTCGGTGGTTTCTCTGTCAAGACGGTGGGTTGTTCTACCCACCAACGTGCACTTTGACTTTCACATTCCAGCAGCTTTTTGTGCTTGACTGTCAAAGTTGACGCTGATTTCCTTCAACTGCACTACTTTTATTCCAAAGCGTTCACTTGCCTTCTTGTGTTTTTTGTAAGTTGCAAAAATAGAATTGCGTGTTGTTTCTAGGTGCATTCCAAAATACCGAGTGTGCCTAAGTGACTCGTCGGACTGCCCGCAGTACGAATGCGCGGGGCGACAGCTGTCCTGCGATAAGAACAGCGTGGAGCCGGTCTGCGACACCGACGGTCTCATCCATGCCAGCCTGTGCCAACTGCAGCAGGCTGGGAAAAGCCTGGCCTACATGGGACACTGTCAGGTGAGTTAAACCACCTTTGAACTCTTCACAACATCCACATGCTCTCAGGCTGGAAAGTAGGAGGTATTTTACTTTGAAAAGTACAAGACCGGTACACCCTTTTCTTTTGTATGCCAATCCAAATTTAGCAAGATATGAACTAGAGATGTCCTGATCTTATATTGATATCGGCCCAATATCAGTAAAAAAACAAATATGGGATGATATCGGCTTGCATGACAAATGTGCGATACAATCAGTCCTGCAGTGTGTGTGTATAGTTGTGTGTGATATCATGTGCAATACAAGTAGTCCTGCAGTGTTTACTTGTGTGTGATATCATGTGCGATACAAGCAGTCCTGCAGTGTGTTTACTTGTGTGTGATATCATGTGTGATACAAGCAGTCCTGCAGCATCTTTACTTGTGTATGATATCATGTGCGATACAAGCACCATGCAGTGTGTTTACTTGTGTGTAATATCATGTGCAATACATGCAGTCTTGCAGTGGGTTTACTTGTGTGAGATATCATGTGCCATACAAGCAGTCCTGCAGCGTGTTTACTTGTGTGTGATATCATATCTGATACAAGCAGTCCTGCAGCAAGTTTACTTGTGTGTGATATCACGTGCGATACAAGCAGTTCTGCAGTGTTTACTTGTGTGTGATATCATGTGTGATACAAGCAGTCCTGCAGCAGGTTTACTTGTGTGTGATATCATGTGCGATACCAGCAGTCCTGCAGTGTGTTTACTTGTGTGGGATATCATGTGCTATACAAGCACCCTGCAGTGTGTTTATTTGTGTGTGATATCATGTGCAAAACACGCAGTCTTGCAGTATGTTTACTTGTGTGAGATATTATGTGCAATACAAGCAGTCCTGCAGCGTGCTTACTTGTGTGCGATATCATATCTGATACAAGCAGTCCTGCAGCAAGTTTACTTGTGTGTGATATCATGTGTGATACAAGCAGTCCTGCAGCAGGTTTACTTGTGTGTGATATCATGTGCGATACCAGCAGTCCTGCAGTGTGTTTACTTGTGTGGGATATCATGTGCTATACAAGCACCCTGCAGTGTGTTTACTTGTGTGTGATATCATGTGCAAAACACGCAGTCTTGCAGTATGTTTACTTGTGTGAGATATCATGTGCAATACAAGCAGTCCTGCAGCGTGCTTACTTGTGTGCGATATCATATCCGATACAAGCAGTCCTGCAGCAAGTTTACTTGTGTGTGATATCACGTGCGATACAAGCAGTCCTGCAGCAGGTTTACTTGTGTGTGATATCATGTGCGATACCAGCAGTCCTGCAGTGTGTTTACTTGTGTGGGATATCATGTGCTATACAAGCACTCTTCAGTGTGTTTACTTGTGTGTGTGATATCATGTGCAAAACACGCAGTCTTGCAGTATGTTTACTTGTGTGAGATATCATGTGCAATACAAGCAGTCCTGCAGCGTGCTTACTTATGTGCGATATCATATCCGATACAAGCAGTCCTGCAGCGTGCTTACTTGTGTGCGATATCATATCCGATACAAGCAGTCCTGCAGCAAGTTTACTTGTGTGTGATATCACGTGCAATACAAGCAGTCTTGCAGAGTGTTTACTTGGGTGTCATATCATGAGCGATACAAGCAGTCCTGCAGCAGGTTTACTTGTGTGTGATATCACGTGCGATACAAGCAGTCCTGCAGTGTTTACTTGTGTGTGATATCATGTGTGATACAAGCAGTCCTGCAGCAGGTTTACTTGTGTGTGATATCATGTGTGATACCAGCAGTCCTGCAGTGTGTTTACTTGTGTGGGATATCATGTGCTATACAAGCACCCTGCAGTGTGTTTACTTGTGTGTGATATCATGTGCAAAACACGCAGTCTTGCAGTATGTTTACTTGTGTGAGATATCATGTGCAATACAAGCAGTCCTGCAGCGTGTTTACTTGTGTGTGATATCATATCCGATACAAGCAGTCCTGCAGCAAGTTTACTTGTGTGTGATATCACGTGTGATACAAGCAGTCCTTCAGCAGGTTTACTTGTGTGTGATATCATGTGCGATACCAGCAGTCCTGCAGTGTGTTTACTTGTGTGGGATATCATGTGCTATATAAGCACCCTTCAGTGTGTTTACTTGTGTGTGTGATATCATGTGCAAGACACGCAGTCTTGCAGTATGTTTACTTGTGTGAGATATCATGTGCAATACAAGCAGTCCTGCAGCGTGCTTACTTGTGTGCGATATCATATCCGATACAAGCAGTCCTGCAGCAAGTTTACTTGTGTGTGATATCACGTGCGATACAAGCAGTCTTGCAGAGTGTTTACTTGGGTGTCATATCATGAGCGATACAAGCAGTCCTGCAGCAGGTTTACTTGTGTGTGATATCATGTGCGATAGCAGCAGTCCTGCAGTGTGTTTGCTTGTGTGTGATATCTTGTGCAATACACACAGTATTGCAGTGTGTTTACTCGTGTAAGATATCATGTGCAATACAAGCAGTCCTGCAGCGTGTTTACTTGTGTGTGATACCACGTGCGATACAAGCAGTCCTGCAGCGTCTTTATTTGTGTGTGATATCATGTGCGATACAAGCAGTCATGTAGCGTGTTTACTTGTTTGTGATATCATGTGCGATACACGCAGTCCTGCAGCGTGTTTACGTGTACTGGACAGCCAGTTAACATCTAAACGTCCTCCAATAAGCACACAATTTATTCTATTATTTTATTATTACCATTTACAAATGGTAAACATGCTAGGCTATAGGCTACAAGGAGCTAACAGCTACACAACAGCTAAGCACACAATAGCACACAAGCCAGACGTACGTAATAATCATTGAACAATAAAACAGCACATTTGTAAATATAAACAAGCATCAAATGATTATAGTTGCAAATCACTTACACATACAAAGTCTCCAAGGCAGAATGAAAAGTATCCAGTAAGAAAAGGGTTCGCATTATTCAACTTACAGTGTCATGACCTTAACTTGATGAATTTTTGTGGTCTCTACATGTCGCAAAAAAATCGTAAGTCCATTCCAGACAGTCAATAATAAATAGGCTGAAAAATTAGATTCAAACGTTTAGAATGCTAATGTTCGCATGCTAACAGTTAGCATCTGTCAAGTACCAAGTTATATGATTTTGAGGTGAACGGCTGTGAAATTAGATTAAACTAGTTAGAATTCTAACGTTAGCATGCTAACAGTTAGCATGGTCAAGTAGCAAGTTTTATGACCCTAAACTGAACAGCAGGCAATTATCTATTCTGTTCTACCAGAATATCGGGACTTCTCTTGTATGAACGCGTGGCGATTAAAAAAAAAAAAAAACCTTGGCAGAGGTAAAACTTGGGTTTTGTCCAGTGAGTATTTCTGAGCTTGTTGTTTCTAGGAGGCCTGTAGGAGGCGGCAGCAAGTGTGCGGCCACAATGGCGAGACCTACAACACGCTGTGCGACGCCTACTCTGACCGCGTGGGCGTCGACTACGAGGGCCACTGCCAGGCTGCGGGGGCCGTGTCTGAGATGGTGACCGACTCTGCCTGCAGTCTCGTTTCTTGTCCACATCCCTCACCTGCTGGCTGCCTGCCCGTCACGCCGCCAGGTGAGTCATACAACACCCGGATCGCCAAAGCACACAGCAGCTGTTCACAAATGCAAATATGTGCTATATATTTGTGCCACATCTATATGCGATATATTTGTTCTATAAATACGTGCCATGCTGCTAGAAAACTTTTCCGCACTATAGAACACACCGATATATAAGCCGCAGCCACTAAATTTTAGAAAGAAAAAATATTTACCCATATATAAGCTTCACCGGACTATAAGCCACAGATAAATACTTTGTGAAATGAGTTATTTATAGGGATGTCCGATAATTTCGGACTGCCGATATTATCGGCCGATAAATGCTTTAAAATGTAATATCGGAAATTATCGGTATCGATTTCAAAATTATCGGTATCGGTTTCAAAAAGTTAAATTTTTGACTTTTTAAAACGCCGCTGTGTACACGGACGTAGGGAGAAGTACAGAGCGCCAATAAACCTTAAATGCACTTGTTTTGCGTGACGGCCCAATCACATAATATCTACGACTTTTCACACACACAAGTGAATGCAATCATACTTGGTCAACAGCCATACAGGTCACACTAAGGGTGGCCATATAAACAACGTTAACACTGTTACAAATATGCGCCACACTGTGAACCCACATCAAACAAGAATGACAAACACATTTCGGGAGAACATCGGCACCGTAACACAACATAAACACAACAGAACAAATACCCAGAACCCCTTGCAGCACTAACACTCTTCCGGGACACTACAATATACACCCCCCGCTACCCCCTACGCCCCCCCCCCCACCTCAACCCCGCCCCAGCATGTACCAAATTCCAAGCTGCTGTTTTGAGGCATGTTTAAAAAAATAATGCACTTTGTGACTTCAATAATAAATATGGCAGTGCCATGTTGGCATTTTTTTCCATAACTTGAGTTGATTTATTTTGGAAAACCTTGTTACATTGTTTAATGCATCCAGCGGGGCATCACAACAAAATTAGGCATAATAATGTGTTAATTCCACGACTGTGTATATCGGTATTGGTTAATATCGGAATCGGTAAGTAAGTGTTGGACAATATCGGATATCGGCAAAAAAGCCATTGTCGGACATCTCTAGTTATTTACACAGAAATATTCTGTAAATGTTTATTTACACACCTTAATAACTGACTTGTCTGTAACACGGCAGTAAAACGGCCGATCAGACAAAACAGAAGTCATCGTCATGGACCCACTAGCTGCCAAAGCTAGCTCTCCAATCAGCTAAACCAGGGGTCTCCAAACTTTTTGACTCGGGGATCGCATTGGGTTTAAACAATTTGGCCGGGGGCCAGGCCGTATGTTTGGTGTGATTATTTTTATATATATATATATATATATATATATATATATATATATATATATATATATATATATATATATATATATATATATATATATACATACTGTATATGTGAGTGTGAATGTTGTCTGTCTATCTGTGTTGGCCCTGCGATGAGGTGGTGACTTGTCCATATATTCCTTGCGCACTAATTGACTGACAGAACGATAATTATGTCACGTTATCAATGGGAAAATGCATTTTTAGACAACATAATTTGCCTGAGTGGCTAGGAGACACCGAGAGTAACAAGCGGTAGAAAATGGATTAGAAAGGACCGATTTAAAAAAAATAAGAATTAAAATTATTTATATATTTTATTCATTTTTTTAACTTGAAACTTTCCGCGAGCCGTAGTTTGGGTACCCCTGAGCTAAACAGACTCAATAACTCCACAGTGACGTTTTGGTGGAATTGTGAAAAACTGAATCAATACAAAAAGAATGCCATTGTAAGTTAATACCAACAAAGACACTTGTAGTTGTGTTAGCATATTAGCTCATGCTAACGGCACCAGTTTCATTATATTACGATAGCACGTACATATATGCATGAAAACACTCCTACAGACATCACACATGGGGCGGTTTAGTAAGTGAGAATTGTTTTAGTTATATTGTAAAACTTAAAACGTTGCTTGGATTGATTAATGAAGAATCCATAAGAGTAAAAACACAATGGACGGCTAGAAGACAGAAAGGCACTTGTACTTCTGGTTGAAAGCACCAAATGGAAGGACACTGCAGCACCTGCAGTGCGCGAACTCGTCTAAAACATGGCGCCATAACACACTATATAGTCCGTAATTTAGGGTATATTTTGTTTTGCCGGATTGTAAACAGATTGTAAGAACCTCAAAGTGAAAACCGAAGAAAAAGGAACAAGAGACAAACAAAAGTATAGAGTGTTTATGCCATGAGTCGGCCCTGGACACAAACATTTGTTTACATTTGGGTGTTCCCCAGGTGCCTGCTGTCCGGTCTGTGCCAGCGTGCTGCAAATCCTCTGGAACAAAGAACTGATCAACACTTTCTCAAAGGTTTTCTTCCACATTTTTGTAATAATAGTCATTGAACAATTGTTGCTTTAAGGCAGAAGTGAGGCAGTTTGAGACAAAAACTACACAAGTCGTGGCCATAGAAAACATGTTGACAAGATCTGAAGTCATTGTCTATATCATAATTAGATTAGAACATTTTACCCGGAATTACCAGGAATTTTCCCCCATTTAATTGAATGGAAAACTTCTACATATCCCACATAGCTCTTGCGAATCAAGCTAGCATGCTAACTTTTTTAGCATATTTTTCATTTTTGTTAGCGAATTTCGCAGCCTTACACATTATATGGGAAGCCGAAATGTCGAGTCCCAAGTTGGAATTTTAACTGGAACACCCTTCCAGGACGGATTTCCTACTCGGAGAGTATGGGCATTGGCTTCAAAGATGGCTGCTCTGAATACAAACAATAATACAAGCTTTTATAATATCCTTTATTAACACTTTTAATTAGTTTTTGTCGCACTAATTTACACTTTTTCAGCTAATTTTGCAGCCATACACCTTAGAATCCTATAACGTGGATTCTAATTTTTTGCTAATTTTGTTACTGTCTACCCCAAAGTCATATAACTTGGTACTTGACATATGTTACAGTTATACTAGCAGAGTGTGCTAACTTTTTTTTAGCTAATTTTACACTTTTTCAGCTAATTTTGCAGCCGTACACCTTTGAATCATACAACTTAATATGTGTCACATGCTAACTTTTTTTTGCTAATTTTGTTACTGTCTGCCCCAAAGTCATATAACTTGGTACTTGACATATGTTACAGTTATACTAGCAGAGTGTGCTAACTTTTTTTTTAGCTAATTTTACACTTTTTCAGCTAATTTTGCAGCCATACACCTTGGAATCATATAACTTTATATCTGTCACATGCTAACTTTTTTTGTTAATTTTGTTACTGTCTGCCCCAAAGTCATATAACTTGGTACTTGACATATGCTACAGTTATACTAACAGAGCGTGCTAACTTTTTTAGCTAATTCTACACTTTTTCAGCTAATTTCGCAGCCGTACACCTTGGAATCATATAACTTGGTATGTGTCACATGCTAACTTGTTTTGCTAATTTTGTTACTGTCTGCCCCAAAGTCATATAACTTGGTACTTGACATATGTCACAGTTATACTAACAGAGCGTGCTAACTTTTTTAGCTAATTCTATACTTTTTCAGCTAATTTCGCAGCCGTACACCTTTGAATCATATAACTTGGTATGTGTCACATGCTAACTTGTTTTGCTAATTTTGTTGCTGTCTGCCCCAAAGTCATATAACTTGATACTTTACATATGTAATAGTTATACTAACGGAGCGTGCTAACTTTTTCTTTAGCTAATTTTACACTTTTTCAGCTAATTTTGCAGCCATACACCTTGGAATCATATAACTTGGTATATGTCACATGCTAACTTTTTTTGCTAATTGTGTTACTGTCTGCCCCAAAGTCATAACTTGGTACTTTACATATGTAACAGTTATACTAGCAGAGTGTGCTAACTTTTTTTTAGCTAATTTCACACATTTTCAGCTAAATTTGCAGCCGTACACCTTAGAGTCATATAACTTGGTATGTGTCAAATGCTAATTTTTTAGCTAATTTTGTTACTGTTTGCCCCAAGGTCATAACTTAGTACTTGACATATGTTACAATTATACTAGCAGAGTGTGCTAACTTTTTTTAGCTAATATTACACTTTTTCAGCTAATTTTGCAGCCACACACCTTAGAATCATATAACTTGGTACAACAAATGCTAACTTTTTAGGCACATTTTGTAACCGTTTACCCAAGTCATATAACTTCACATATGCTAACTGTTAGCATGCTAACTTTTTTGCCAATTTTTCAGCCATACACCATAGAATCATATGGATGGATGGAAATAAAATTGCCTCTGCGCATGCGCATAGCATATATCCAACGAATCGATGACTAAATTAATCGCCAACTATTTTTATAATCGATTTTAATCGATTTAATCGATTAGTTGTTGCAGCCCTACTACAGTCAAGTGTTTTTATTGGCAAGTCTTTGTTCCAACATCTTTATACGTGCTCTACATGTGTGGAAGCTTGTGAAGTATTTGTCTTGCATAATTTATAGCCTGCCGCACGTACAGTGCAGTATTTTGAAAGGTGAATCTTTGTGAGACAAACAACACTTCATGCGTGCACCCATCTCATTTGTGTAACATTATTTTGTTGTACTTTTAATTCACAGCTGAATAAAAACCAGCCAGTGACAGTCCACGACGTTCTTCAAGTCATGCGGCTGCATGTGTCCGTGCCACAGTGCGACGTCTTTGGCTACCTCAGTATGGATCACACGCTGGTGATCCTCATCGCGCCTGTGGATCATCAGCCAACACCTCTGCAGGTAACACACATCTTCCTTGTGAGGGGAAAAAGCAGCAATTTACTCGAAAAGTCCAAATTTGAGCAGAAAAAGGTTCCAATTACAGAAGGTAAAAAGTGCTCCGATGTTGTTTGTGTTATTAATTGCTATGAAGTGGGATTAAAGATTAAAGAGGTGGGATTAAATGAGCTACTCCTTTTCGGAAACGTTGTAAAGAGAAATCAAAATATGTAAATTAAGTTATGTTTCACATTGAAATTGTGTAGATGTTCAGAATAAACTTCAACCTGACAACCGATATTTCAGGGGTCCTCACGAGGAAACCTTACAACGTATTAAATCCATAAATTGTTATAACATTGATGATACTTTGATCACATATTTGTAGCACTTTGTAGGAGAGTTCCATATTTTGAAAGGCAAAATATGACACACCTAAAAAACTGTTTGTATAAAGTGAGGTGCGTACTTGATAATGTTGCATTTCACTGTTTGTACAAAGTGAGGTGTGTACTTGATGACGTAGCCTTACACTTTTCGCATAAAGTGGGGGGTTTACTTAATGACATAGTTACGCTGTTCGTATAAAGTGAGGTGAGTACTTGATGATGCAGCCTTACACTGTTAGTATAAAGTGAGGTGCGTACTTGATGACGCAGCGGTACAGTTAGTATAAAGTCAGGTACGCACTTGATGACTTGTGTTACATTGTTAGTATAAAGTGAGGTACATAGTTGATGAGGCAGCATTACACTGTTAGTATAAAGTGAGGTGCGTACTTGATGACATAGCGGTACACTGTTCGTATAAAGTGAGGTGCGTACTTGATGACATAGTTACACTGCTAGTATAAATAAAGTGAGGTGCGTGTTTGATGATGTAGTGTTACACTGTTAGCATGAAGTGAGGTATGTACAATGTTAGTATAAAGTGAGGTGCGTACATTGTTAGTTTAAAGTGAGGTGCATATACTGTTCGTATAAAGTGAGGTGTGAACACTGTTCAGATAAAGTGAGGTGTGTACACTGTTGGTATAAAGTGAGGTGAGTACAGTGTTCGTATAAAGTGAGGTGCGTACTTGATGACATAGTTACACTGCTAGTATAAATAAAGTGAGGTGCGTGATTGATGACGTAGCGTTACACTGTTAGCATGAAGTGAGGTATGTACAGTTAGTATAAAGTGAGGTGCATACACTGTTAGTATAAAGTGAGGTGCATACACTGTTCGTATAAAGTGAGGTGCGAATACTGTTCAGATAAAGTGAGGTGTGTACACTGTTGGTATAAAGTGAGGTGAGTACAATGGTCGTATAAAGTGAGTTGCGTACACTGTTGGTATAAAGTGAGGTGTGTACACTGTTCGTATAAAGTAAGGTGCGTACTTGATGATGTAGCATTACACTGTTACTATAAAGTGAGGTGCGTACTTGATGACGTAGCGTTACACTGTTAGTATAAAGTGAGGTGCGTATACTGTTGGTATAAAGTGAGGTGCATACACTGTTCGTATAAAGTAAGGTGCGTACTTGATGACGTAGCGTTACACTGTTGGTATAAAGTGAGGCGCGTAGACTGGTGGTATTAAGTAAGGTGCGTTGACTGTTGGTATAAAGTGAAGTGCATAGACTGTTGGTAGGAAGTGAGGTGTGTAGACTGTTGGTCAAAAGTGAGGTGCATAGACTGTTGGTATATAGTGAAATGCATATTTGATGGCGTTACACTCTTAGTATAAAGTAAAGTGCGTACTTGATGACGTAGCGTTACACTGTTGGTATAAAGTAAGATGCGTAGACTGTTGGTATAAAGTGAGGTGCGTAGACTGTTGGTATGAAGTGACGTGCGTATACTGTTGGTATGAAGGTAGGTGCGTAGATTGTTGGTATGAAGTGAGGTGGGTAGACTGTTGGTAGGAAGTGAGGTGCGTAGACTGTTGGTAGGAAGTGAGGTGCATAGACTGTTGGTATAAAGTGAGGTGCGTAGACTGTTGGTGGGAAGTGAGGTGCGTTGACTGTTGGTAAAAAGTGAGGTGCATAGACTGTTGGTATATAGTGAGGTGCGTACTTGATGGCATTACACTCTTAGTATAAAGTAAAGTGCGTACTTGATGACGTAGCGTTACACTGTTGGTATAAAGTGAGCTGCGTAGACTGTTGGTATAAAGTGAGGTGCGTAGACTGTTGGTATGAAGTGAGGTGCGTAGACTGTTGGTATAAAGTGAGGTGCATAGACTGTTGGTATAAAGTGAGGTGTGTAGACTGTTGGTATAAAGTGAGGTGCGTAGACTGTTGGTATGAAGTGAGGTGCGTAGACTGTTGGTATAAAGTGAGGTGCGTAGACTGTTGGTATAAAGTGAGGTGCGTAGACTGTTGGTATAAAGTGAGGTGCGTAGACTGTTGGTATAAAGTGAGGTGCGTAGAGTGTTGGTATAAAGTGAGGTGCGTATAATGTTGGTATAAAGTGAGGTGCGTAGACTGTTGGTATAAAGTGAGGTGCGTAGACTGTTGGTATGAAGTGAGGTGCGTAGCCTGTTGGTATAAAGTGAGGTGCATAGACTGTTGGTATAATGTGAGGTGCGTAGACTGTTGGTAAAAAGTGAGGTGCATAGACTGTTGGTACATAGTGAGGTGCGTACTTGATGGCGTTACACTCTTAGTATAAAGTAAAGTGCGTACTTGATGACGTAGCGTTACACTGTTGGTATAAAGTGAGGTGCGTAGACTGTTGGTATAAAGTGAGGTGCGTAGACTGTTGGTATGAAGTGAGGTGCGTAGACTGTTGGTATAAAGTGAGGTGCATAGACTGTTGGTATAAAGTGAGGTGTGTAGACTGTTGGTATAAAGTGAGGTGCATAGACTGTTGGTATGAAGTGAGGTGCGTAGACTGTTGGTATAAAGTGAGGTGCGTAGACTGTTGGTATAAATTGAGGTGCGTAGACTGTTGGTATAAAGTGAGGTGCGTATAATGTTGGTATAAAGTGAGGTGCGTAGACTGTTGGTATAAAGTGAGGTGCGTAGACTGTTGGTATGAAGTGAGGTGCATAGCCTGTTGGTATAAAGTGAGGTGCATAGACTGTTGGTATAATGTGAGGTGCGTAGACTGTTGGTATAAAGTGAGGTGCATAGACTGTTGGTATGAAGTGGTGTGGATAGACTGTTGGTATAAAGTGAGGTGCGTAGCTTGTTGGTATAAATTGAGGTGCGTAGACTGTTGGTATGAAATGAGGTGCATAGACTGTTGGTATAAAGTGAGGTGCGTAGACTGTTGGTAGTAAGAAGAGGAATGAGGAGTTAGGTTGAGAAGATGTGTGAAGTGAAAAGTCTTCCTTGTCGTGCAGATGGAGGCCTGCAAGATGGAGGCGGAGAAGATTGATTCTCTGATTAACTATTCAAGTCCCACGCTCATCTCCCACGTTCCTCTCTCTGCTCTCCTCGCCTCCGAGACCAGAACGTCCTCGGTCCACTCGGGCAGCAGCCGGGTGTCTCCTCTCAGCGTGGCCCTGTGGGCCCTCCTGGTCGCAGGACTCTGTGGCCCCCGGAATCTGTAAATACCCACAATGCACCTTTCATTCTACACCTCCTTTCCTCTGCCTTCGTGTCCGTCGGCGCCTCGGAAAGAAAGCGTCTTTGACAATCGACTCACTCGCGTGCCAAACAATCAAGATGGTGAAAAAGCTTTGTATCGACAGTATTATTATTGTAGTAGTATTAGTAGTAGTATTTGTGTAGGTGTTACTTCATGTTACATCCCAGCAACAAGCTCTTCAACTCATGCTTGTACTTGTTAGTCTTTATCTCAGGCGTCATGTACTTGTATACACTTTAAATACTACACACAGCCCACTTGGGCTTTGAGTACACACTTTCTTGTACACTTATACAGTAAAAAAAAACAAGTATTTGTTCTGTGCTGATTTAGTACTTTTACCCTTACAAAGATATAGCATACTTAGTTTTACTTCCACAAACAAGGTTATAAATGAAGTACTATCAGATTAATTGAAATAAATATTCGCTTGCGATACAAAAAGTACTTGTGTAGGAAGTATTGTTGGCAAGCACAGAGCTCAGATGTTTCTTGTAGTACTTGTTGAGGCTGTTGTAGTGTATTGTAATTTGTAGTAGTTAATTGTGGTTTTGTAGTATCTGTAGTTGTGCATTGGAGTTTGTTGAGGTTGTAGTAGTCCTTGCCGTGTTTTGTAGTGGTGTATTGTAATTGTCGACTACAACCGCCGGAAACTACAAAACACTACTACAAGTTGTGGTAGTGTTTTGTAGTTTCTTGCAGTTGTAGTCGACAAATACAATACGTTACTACAACTACAATACACTAGTACAACAAGAAAGAAACTACAAAACACTACTACTATTTGTAGTAGTGTTTTGCAGTTGTAGTTGGGGTAGTGTTTTGTAGTTGTAGACTACAACTACAAGAAACTACAATACACTACTACAAGTTGTAGTAGTGTTTTGTAGTTACTTGTAGTTGTTGTCTACAAATACAATATGTTACTAAAACTACAATACACTACTACAAGCTGTAGTAGTGTTTCTTAGTGTCTTTCTTGTTGCAGTAGTGTATTGTACTTTCTTGTCGTTGTTGTCTACAAATACAATATGTTACTAAAACTACAATACACTACTACAAACTGTAGTAGTGTTTCTTAGTGTCTTTCTTGTTGCAGTAGTGTATTGTACTTTCTTGTCGTTGTATTCTACAAATACAATACGTTACTACAATACACTACTGCAAGTTGTAGTAGTGTTTTGTAGTTTCTTGTAGTTGTAGTAGTGTATTGTACTTTTTTTGCAAATACAATACACAACTACTACTACATGAAATTTCAACTTTTGTAGTTGTAGAAACGTAGTGTATTTGTAAACTACAACGCCAAGAAACTACAATACACTACTGCAAGTTTTAGTAGTTTCTTATAGTTGTTGTCTACCGATACAATACATTACTACAACAAGTCGTATTTTGTCGTTTTTGTAGTTGTTGTATTGTAATTGTAGTAGTGTTTTGTAGTTTTAGACTACAACTACAAGAAACTAAAATAAACTACTACAAGTTGTAGTAGTGTTTTGTAGTTACTTGTAGTTGTTGTCTACAAATACAATATGTTACTAAAACTACAATACACTACTACAAGCTGTAGTAGTGTTTTTTAGTGTCTTTCTTGTTGTACTAGTGTATTGTACTTTCTTGTCGTTGTAGTCTACAAATACAATACGTTACTCCAACTACAATACACTACTATAAGTTGTAGTAGTGTTTTGAAGTTTCTTGTAGTTGTAGTAGGTATTGTACTTGTTTTACATATACAATACACAACTACTACTACATGAAATTTCAATACACTGCTACTATTTGTAGTAGTGTTTTGTAGTTGTAGTAACGTAGTGTATTTGTATACTAAAACTACAAGAAACTACAATACAGTACTGCAAGTTTTAGCAGTTTCTTGTAGTTGTTGTCTACAACTACAATACATTACTACAACCAGTCGTAGTATTTTGTCGTTTTTGTAGTTGTATTGTAGTTGTAGTAGTGTTTAGTGTTTTTCTTACTGTTGTAGTAGTGTATTGAAGTTTGTTGTAGTTGTAGTCTACAACTACAATACACTACTACAACTATAATAAACTAGGAAACATTACTACAAGTTGTAGTAGTGCATTGTAGTTGTACTAATGTATTTTAGTTCTAGACTACAACTACAAGAACTTGTAAAACACTACTACTAGTTGTAGTGGTGTACTATAAGTTGTAATAGTGTATTGTAGTTGTAGACTATAACTACGACAACGTACAAAACACTACTACAAGTTGTAATAGTGTATTGTAGTTGTAGACTACAAGTACAAGAAACTACAAAACACTACTACAAGTTGTAGTAATGTCCTCTCATTCTGGGGCTGATTGTTGAGATTAGGAGTAGTTTCTTAAAGGGACAGTACGTCTGTGGGGTCACAATACTCTCTCTGTTAAAATGAATCTAGCGTAAAAAAAACACTGAGTGTTCATATCTTTGTAAGGGTAAACTACATACATAGTACATTATTTGTACATACGTAGTACTTACATACATGTGTCCGTACTTTTTTGTACTTTTTATGACCAAAGACAATCTGAGAGGGAATTATGTGGATGTAAACATCTGGAAGGTTTTACACAATCATGTACAGAAGATAGAAACAATATGATGTGTTGTATTTATTATGCCATTTATATAATTATTTTTGTTATTTTTTTTCTATTTTAGGCTTCTTCTTTTTTTGACCCGCAAACTTTGAGAACTAAAAATAGAGAAACTTTGCTTAGATAGTTTAGGAGCTATTGGTCATTCATGTTTTTTAATGTTTTATTTTATTGTAAGCAGATGCATCATAATTATTATAATGTTTCTTTATTATTTGATACTTGTGAACATTTTGTAGAACATCATTTATTAGGAAGATATACAAAAGTTGACACAAATATTTTATTATATATATATATATGTATATATATATATATATATATATATATATATATATATATATATATATATATATACATATATATATATATATGTATATATATATATATATATATATGTATATATGTATATATATATACATATATATATACATGTGTGTGTGTCTGTGTATATACATATATGTATATGTATGTATATATGTGTATATATATATTTTATATATTTATATATATATATATATATATGTATATATATATATATATATATATATATATATATATATATATATATATATATATATATATATATACACATCATTTGTCAATATACAAAATGCCAAAAACAAAGTACAAATAAAAACAATGAGCAAATCTGTGGAGAAAATGTAGATACCGGTAAATGAAATCATAATAGTGTAGGGTAGATACTATGACCTCATAAGGAAACGGAGCAACAGGGCAATCCCGGAATACACCGGAAAAACTACAAGAAAAGAGTAGTAATCAAAAAATCTTCATGTAACAAAGGGTGAAAAACCAAATTAAACATGAAAAAAATACAATCAAGATTTAGCATATTAGCTAGTAGCAAGCAAACAAGGACGTAGCAGCACAGAATAGGAAACTCGGTTAATTTCTGTCTTTATTACGAAAGGGGGTTTTTTTACACTGAATTTTTTTTTAAAGTCAAATTATGCTTACAGTTTCATTGAATAAAAATGTGTGTTTAAAAATCCAGTGTAAAACAATTCAGTGTAAAAAAAATGTGTTAAAAAATTCAGTGTAAAAAAAAACATTTAAAAAACAATCAGTGCAGAAATATTAGTCGCTTCAAAACTTAGTTATTTACTACTGGAAGTGAGTCTTGAATTTTGAAGCGACTAACATTTTTCTGCACTGAATTTTCTTAATCTGAGTTATTAAACACACAAATTTTGCTCACAAATTATATTTTCAAAGAAATTAATTGTCAGCATGATTGGATGTAAACAAAAACAAAAATCAGTTCACCTAACGGAAAAAAATTCAGTGACATAAATTTAGTGTCCAAAAAAAGCTTTGGTAACGAAGACGGAAATGAAGCTCCGTACTTGGGTCAACAAAGGAAACCATGGAACACAAGGATTTGTGCCCGCCTGTCTCGTAGCTCCGCCCACAGTCACGTGACAAAGCTGCCTGCAAACTGAGCATTGGGCAGGAAACGGCAAACAGAAAACAGGAAGTGGCTAACCATAAAAATAAAAATCTTCTATTTCTATAGAAACTTTTCAAGATTGTTGAAATTTAAGTCGCATTTTTCAGGTTTTTACGTGCGAACAAAAAATGGACTCGACCATGTCGACTTATTTTATTGAAGAACCTCTGAAAGTACTAAACTCCTGTTTACATCCCGGTGTGGATTTGAGTACAACGGTCGCGTCCGTCACTTTCTTCTTCCGATTGCTAACTGCTTGCTACTGAATCAGCAGCGCCTCTGCTGGTGGCAGTGGAGCGGTGCAGTCCTTAAATAGGCCATAAAATCATCGCTTGATCAATACGAGAAGTCAACAACAAGATTAAAACATCGGAGTCTGAGAAATGTCATATTTAGTGTGAGGCCAGTACAAATCTAATAATAATATAAATAATTAATGAAACATTGTATTCAGAATGAGGCCAGTAGCTATTTAAAGTAAGAAAAGGAATTTGACTTGTTGGTAGAAACAATAAAGTTCTGAAATTAAAGGACAATCAGCGTCTATTTTAGGCAATATCTTTTATATTTAAGAAGAATCTCTATGTTTGAAAAGTGTCTGACAAATGACTTGTTTTTGTCAACTTGTTGTTTTTCAATATGTGTTATTTTTGTGCATAAAGAGAGCAGTGAAGTTATTTGAAGCCAGAATGTTTACCATTTATTTTGTGTCTTTTTCTATCGCCATGGCAACTGCACACTCCTTAGCAGTATTGTTGTGTATTACTACACGAAAAAAACCTCCAAGTATTATTGTATGTACCTATTTGTATTATTGGTCTGACTGAATGTTACCTGCTTGTTTATACAGAGGTGTTTATGTGACAAAAGTATTAAACTGGTTCATAAAATACTTCAAGTTTGTATTCATTGACCACCAGCACTTCTTTATTATGGAGGGTGAAATGGGACAAAATAATTATTTAAATGTGTCATTAACTAATTACAATTTCAAAGTGTGATTAATTTATTCACTGTAAAATTATATTGCATTATTTTATTTATTTTTCAACATTCAATCAATTATTGAATTAACAATGCCAATGCAAATATGTCATGCATTAATTATGCATTTAATTATTTAATGAACATTGGTATATTTTATGTTAAACCCACCCAATAATTAAATAGTTAAATACTTTAATTCAATAATTGATTAAATATATAGACAATTCAATAGTTAAATAAATAATGTAATTTCAAGTTAAACTAATTTTTGACACATTTATTTGTTTGATTTTAATTTTGATTCATTAATTACACATTTAAGTAGTTATTGAAATATGTCCCATTTGACTTGCCGTACTTAATTTAATTATTGTGTCTTGCATTTTGTTCTGCTTTTCAGTGTGAAACAAATGACTTAAGAAAATATATATGCTGAATTATTTTACAAGTATTTGTAACAATTAAAACAATTTATTGGTCACTGCTGCTATGGTGTTTGACATTTCAAAGTACAGTAACGATTACTATTTTATATATTCATTTGGTTTTGCGTATTCAAATAAGTTAATTGCCCCTGACACTATCTATAAGAACATATATATTTATATAAACTTACGTGCAAAAACTGTTTTTATTCATCAATACAGGCCCTATTGGTTTGCGCATGCGCCAAAACGTCAACAGTTTTCAAAATAACGGTAATCATAGATATGAATAAGGAAGATGGGACACGCCCATTTGAGGAAAAAATATATATAATAATAATTTGGGGGGAAAATCATAATGTGTGTATGATAATATTGTATATGATTTGACGTTGACAAAAAAGTGAAATGTATGAGAATCAATGAGAACTGAGCAGGTTAGGGTTTATGTTCAAGACACATGCATTTCCTTTAATGGGTATTTGGCCCCCACCAAGATGGCCGCCAAATAGGCACGTCGCTCGCATTGGGGCTTCCGGGCTATGGCTACATTTACTCAAATATTTCCATGCATTTTGCTATTTTTTTAAACAATCGACGCTTTGAACGTCAACAGTTTTCAAAATAACGGCATTTTATCATAGATATGAATTAGGAAGATGGGACACGCCCATTTGAGCAAAAATAATATTTTTTTGGAAAAAAATATGAATGTGTGTATGATATTATTGTATATGATTTAACGTTGACAATAAAGTGAAATGTATGAGAATCAATGAGAACCGAACTCGTTAGGGTTTATGTTCAAGACACATGCATTTCCTTTAATGGGCACTTGGCCCCCACCAAGATGGCCGCCAAGTAGGCACGTTGCACGCATTGGGGCTCTCGGGCTAAGGCTACATTTACTCTAATATTTCCATGTACTTTACTATTTTTTTAAACAATTGACGCTTTAAACGTCAACCGTTTTCAAAATAACGGCATTTCATCATAGATATGAATTAGGGAGATGGGACACACCCATTTAAACAAAAAAATAAAATAATTTATTTGGGGAAAAAATCATAATGTGTGAATGATAATATTGTATATGATTTAACTTTGACAAAAAAGGGAAATGTATGAGAATCAATGAGAACTGAGCAGGTTAAGGTTTATGTTCAAGACACATACATTTCCTTTAATGAGCACTTGGCCCCCACCAAGATGGCCGCCAAGTAGGCACGTCGCTCGCATTGGGGCTCTCGGGCTAAGGCTACATTTACTCTAATATTTCCTTGCATTTTACTATTTTTTTAAACAATCGACGCTTTGAACGTCAACGGTTTTCAAAATAACGACATTTCATCATAGATATGAATTAGGAAGATGGGACACGCCCATTTGAGTAAAAATAATATATTTTTTGGGGGGGGGGGGATCTGAATGTGTGTATGATAATATTGTATATGATTTGACGTTGACAAAAAAGTGAAATGTATGAGAATCAATGAGAACTGAGCAGGTCTGGGTTTATGTTCAAGACACATGCATTTCCTTTAATGGGCACTTGGCCCCCACCAAGATGGCCGCCGTGTAGGCACGTCTCTCGCATTGGTGCCCTCGGGCTATGGCTAGGACTAATCTATAATTTTGTCAAATTATGAGGGACAAGCTGTAAAAAATATATTATTTATACACTTTTTTATTTACTGTTAATATCTGGTTATTTTATGTTTCAACATGGTCTAATATTCTTCTATGCATTTTAATATTTTTTTTAAAACAATCGACGCTTTGAAAATGATCACGTCAAATCCCGCTAAGAGCGACTAGAGGGCAGCAACACGCTTAAAATGCGTCCCGTCAGCCGGGGAACCTGAGGGAGAAGAAGAAAGGAAATCCCGTCGGGACGAGATGACGTTCGCTGGGACGAGATCTTTCTCGGAAGCGCCTCGAGAGGAAGTGATCTTGTCTTTTGTTGCGATGTGATCCTTTTTAGGAAGTGATCTTGTGTGATGATGGGATCTTGGCGTCTTTAATGTCGTGATGAAGACGGCAACAAAGCGGGGTAGAAAATGGACGCGTAGATAATTCATTACAGTTTACACCAAGAACGTAAAGGAGCGCCGACCTTCCTTTTGCTATTTTTAGCTGCCAAGATGAACAATCCACTCACACCTCTCATCATCTGCATCTTCGTACAGGTCAGTCATCAATATCATATATTTATATATATATTTATAATATTAGTAGCAATAATAATATTATGTGTTATATTCTATTTGTTATTATCTGTTCCCTATTCTATTGAACAAGGAATAGGCCAGGGGTCGGCAACCCGCGGCTCTTTAGCGCCGCCCTAGTGGCTCTCTGGAGCTTTTTCAAAAATGGAAAAAGATGAGGGGGAAAATATATATTTTTTGTTTTGATACGGTTTCTGTAGGAGGACAAACATTACACAAACCTCCCTAATTGTTATAAAGCACACTGTTTGTATTAAACATGCTTCACTGATTCGAGTATTTGGTGAGCGCCGTTTTGTCCTACTAATTTTGGCGGTCCTTGAACTCACCATAGTTTGTTTACATGCATAACTTTCTCCGACTTTCTAGGACGTGTTTAATGCCACTTCTTTTTCCGTCTCATTTTGTCCACCAAACTTTTAAGGTTGTGCATGAATGCACAAAGGTGAGTTTTGTTGATGTTATTGACTTGTGTGGAGTGCTAATCAGACATATTTGGTCACTGCATGTCCATCCATCCATCCATTTTCTACCGCTTATTCCCTTCGGGGTCACGGGGGACGCTGGAGCAGAGGTGGGTAGAGTAGCCAGAAATTGTACTCAAGTAAGAGTACTGTTACTTTAGAGATGTATTACTCAAGTAAAAGTAAGGAGTAGTCACCCAAATATTTACTTGAGTAAAAGTAAAAAGTATGTTGTGAAAAAACTACTCAAGTACTGAGTAACTGATGAGTAACATACACACTCATATCATATATATATATATATATATATATATATATATACATACATACATACATACATACATACATACATACATATACATTGATATATACAGTATATAATTTATAAGTATTTATTTTGCTGTTTTTGTTTACATGTTAAAGGTGTTTTAATGAATATACATGCATGTTTAACATATAGATTCCTTTCTTTAATGAAGACTAGAATATAAGTTGGTGTATTACCTGATTGTGATGACTTACATTGATTGTAATCAGACAGTCGTGATGATAACGTCCACGTTTTCAAATGCAGGAGAAGAAAAGTTCCTCCTTTCTGTCTAATACCACATGAAAGTGGTGGGTTTTTGGCATCCTATTTGTCCAGCTTCCATATTTGTTTTTATACACTTTACAAGAAATATATTGGTGTCAAACTCCGTAGCTTGCTAGCTTGTTTACGCTGGCTTTCGGAGACTCTTGTTTTGAAAGCGCAAGCGCGATGGCGCGGCACTTTTATTGTGAAGACAGGAACGTCCTCATGTGCGGTCAGTCTTGACGGTACGGTTGAAATAAAACAAGTATCTTTTTTCCTTCACACTTTTGATTGATTGATTTGAACTTTTATTATTAGATTGCACAGTACAGTACATATTCCGTACAATTGACCACTAAATGGTAACACCCCAATAAGTTTTTCAACTTGTTTAAGTCAGGTCATGTGACCACCTGGCTCTGTTTGATTGGTCCAACGTCACCAGTGACTGCATCTGATTGGTGGAACGAACTGAAACGTCACCAGTAAGGCAGGCACTTTGAAGGTCTGTCTGACAGACCAAAACAAACAAAGCGTGCATTAACAGATCGATAAAAATTAGTAGCGAGTAGCGAGCTGAATGTAGATATAAGTAGCGGAGTAAAAGTAGCGTTCCTTCTCTATAAATATACTTAAGTAAAAGTAAAAGTATGTTGCATTAAAACTACTCTTAGAGGTACAATTTATCCCAAAAGTTACTCAAGTAGATGTAACGGAGTAAATGTAGCGCGTTACTACCCACCTCTGCGCTGGAGCCTATCTCAGCTACAATCGGGCGGAAGGCGGGGTACACCCTGGACAAGTCGCCACCTCATCGCAGGCATGTCTGCAAGCTAATCGATGCTAACATGCTATTTAGGCTACCTATATGTACATATTAAAGGATGTCCGATAATGGATTTTTGCCGATATTCCGATATTGTCCAACTCTTTAATTACCGATACCGATATATACAGTCGTGGAATTAACACATTATTATGCCTGATTTGGACAACCAGGTATGGTGAAGATAAGGTCCTTTTTAAAAAAATTAATAAAATAAAATAAAATAAATACATTTAAAATATTGTCTTGAATAAAAAAGAAAGTAAAACAATATAAAAACAGTTACATAGAAACTAGTAATTAATGAAAATGAGTAATATTAACTGTTAAAGGTTAGTACTATTAGTGGACCAGCAGCACGCACAATCATGTGTGCTTACGGACTGTATCCCTTGTAGACTGTATTGATATATATTGATATATAATGTAGGAACCAGAATATTAATAACAGAAAGAAAAAACCCTAGGAGGTTTTTTGGGTTGGGGCTCTAATTGTAAGTGTATATTATGTTTTTTATGTTGATTTAATAAAAACAAAATAAAAAAAACAAACGATAAAAAAAACGATACCGATAATTTTCGATATTACATTTTAAAGCATTTAAATCTAAAAGCATCTGTAATTATTGAGTCTGTTTGGCTAAATTGGAGCGCTAGCCTTCGCAGCTAGTGGGTCCATGACGAGGACTTCTGTTTTGTTTAATCAGCCGTTTTACTGCTGTGTTACAGACATCTCTATACATATTGCATCATTATGCCTCATTTGTAGCTATATTTGAGGTAATTTAGTTTCCTTTAAGTCCTCTTAATTCAGTTTATATCTCATGACACACTATCTGTAATATGGCTTTTAATTTTTTGCGGCTCCAGACAGATTTGTTTTTGTATTTTTGGTCCAATATTGCTCCTTCAACATTTTGGGTTGCCGACCCCTGGAATAGGCTTTATGCCATCCGTTTTTATTTAAAGAGACAGTAACCCATTTTGCACACCAAATTATGTTCAAAATGAACACATTTCATCGTAATTGTCAGTTTTACAACACAAACAAGTGTACGATTATTAAGTACTATATTTATTTATTTATATAATTAAACTTAGAAAAACTTTATTAATCCACAAGGGAAATTGTTCCACACAGTAGCTCAGTTACAAAGGATGGAAAGGATAAAGCACGTATTAAGTAGACAAAAACGTACCATAGTAGCATTATAAAATATAACATATATGTATTATTTACATATTATATATATACAGTATATAATATATACTGATATATTATATTTTTATAAAATATATATACAATATATAACAAATCCCAATTACCATGTACAATATAACAGTATATGTAACAGCTGCAGCAAAAAAAAAAAAAAATGGCAGCATATATACTATATTTATTGACATTAAATCAGCAAATTTGTTTGAGGTGATTTGTTACAAATAAAAACAGTTTGACAGAAGCTTGCTATGAAATTGCTTTTTTACATCTCGGGATGGGCATTGTTCACATTTGAACCGGTACCAAATTTTTGGTACTTGTGTGTTAATAAATGTTAATTATTTGATAATAATGTTTTGTTTTTAATCGAAGATTTAAAAATGAATTGATTATGATAACGGTGCTGGCCAGTTTTGTTTTCTTATACCATTTGAGTCTCATTTGCAATTTGGATTTGCAGTTGCACTTCCTGGACATTAGATGGCAGTACTGTGTTGTCCAACTCGGAAGTAGCTGAATGTGTTATGTTGTGCTCCTACAAAGTGTTTGTACTGTAATTATTGTGCTTATTACACACCAGCTGTTTGATTAAAACATTCCTCTTAGTTGTAGTTTTTCATGACCAAATTTGGAGGTGTTGAAAATCGCCATGTAAAATCGCTAATGCTAATAGTAGCCTGTCTAGGGCAAATCCAATGTAAATTAGTATTTTGGAAGAGTGGAACCTTATTTCACGTTTGAGCGTTTTTTTCTACCAATGCTGTTGAAAATTCCGACATTACTTAGATGGAGGTTGGCTCTCAGTGCTGCTGGAGTGATTGCTTACGTTAGCCGGTGTTTAGTCTGCAACCGGACGCGTGCAACAAAGGTCTCAAAATATGGCACCGTTCGATTTTACGTGGCTCAGTGCCCGACCAAATTTGGTACCCATCCCTAAATGTATGTCCTTTAAACCACTGTATACTACAGTACTACATTACCACAGTACTACAGTGCTACAGTTGCTTTTTAGAATGTTCATCAGTAAGGTGTAGCGTTTGAAAGGGTGTGCATTTAGGATAAAACACATCCTTTTATATTTATACCTTTCTATGATATATTTTTTAAATTTACACTTTTGTCGTTTACAGGCAGCAGAGGCTAAAAAGTACTGCTGGTATTTTGAAGGTGGATATCCAATATACTTCATGTAAGTACCACCAGAAGGTACTCGTGTGTGTGCGTGTGCGTGTGCGTGTGCGTGTGCGAGTGTGTGTGAGTGTGAGTGTGTGTGTGTGTGTGTGTTCTGGCAATGCTTACTTAATGGCGACCTCTGACGGTATGGGGACAAAAAAACAGGTCCCCTAAAGGGAAACCTTTTTAAATGGTAGTCAGATCTATTCTGAAGATGCCTAAGTGATTTTTAAGCTTTGGCCCATAAAACATGTTTACTGGTTTGTTCGAGTGTGAGACATTTGCACAGCAGCCCCCTCATCGGGCTGTAGCTGGTACTGCACTCGCTGCTCTGCTCACACTTCTTCCGTGTATAGTTAATCCGTGTATAGTATTGTTAATTTGATGATGATGATGATGATATTTTCATACAGCATGATTATAAAACATTATTACCTTAAAGCAGGGGTCTCAGACACGGCCCGCGAGACGTTATTTTGCGGCCCGCACCTCAATATGAAAATTTAATGTTAGTGTGGCCTGCGAGTTTTATATGAATGGCGCCTGACAGCGTCATACTTGCCAACCCTCCCGATTTTTCCAGGAGACTCCTGAATTACAGGGCAACCATTCTCACGAATGTCTGCCGATTTTCACCCAAACAACAATATTAAGGGCGTGCCGTGATGGCACTGCCTTTTAGCGCCCTCTACAACCTGTACAAACAGCGTGCCAGCACAGTCACATGTTGTATTTGGCTTCTGTAGATACACGTAAGTGACTGCAAGACATACTTGATCAACAGCCATACAGGTCACACTGAGGGTGGCCATATAAACGACTTTATCACTGTTGCAAATATGCGCCACACTGTGAACCCACACCAAACAAGAATGACAAACACATTTCGGGAGAACATCCGCACCATAACACAACATAAACACAACAGAACAAATACCCAGAATCCCATGCAGCACTAACTCTTCCGGGCTACAATATACACACCTGCTACCACCAAACCCTGCCCTCCCCACACATTAACCCCCCCTAGTTGGAGTTGCAGACAACTTCATTACTGCTAAATAGCAGTTTTCAGTAATGTCACAGAAGACGCAGGATTTGATTTAACATTTAAGTGGTGAAACTTCCTATAAGTCCTGAGTTCAATCCCGGGCTCTGGATCTTTCTGTGTGGAGTTTGCATGTTCTCCCCGTGACTGCGTGGGTTCCCTCCGGGTACTCCGGCTTCCTCCCACCGCCAAAAACATGCACCTGGGGATAGGTTGATTGGCAACACTAACTGGTCCCTAGTGTGTGAATGTGAGTGTGAATGTTGTCTGTCTATCTGTGTTGGCCCTGCGATGAGGTGGCGACATGTCCAGGGTGTACCCCGCCTTCCGCCTGAATGCAGCTGAGATAGGCTCCAACACCCCCCCGTGACCCCAAAAGGGACAAGCGGTAGAAAATGGATGGATGGATGGAACTTCCTATAAGAGGACAGCTGTAGTGCTGTATTCTGAGGATCATGACATATTTAATTTGAACTTTTTATTTTTTATTTTTTAAATGATCCTCAGTAATCACGTACAAATGTGTGTGAATTATGCAAAATTATTGAAATTTGGCCCCCATGAATCATATTATCTCTTTTTCCCCAGGGTCCCCAGTAAGAATGATCAGCACATTACTTCATCAATCCAGAGATTTAAAGACGTGTATGAGCTAACTGGGCAGTGGTAATTTTACCACATTTTTTTATGCCTCCACAACCTGTAGAAAGGGTGGTCCCCAAAAGTGATGATCAAAAACTTGGTCCCCATTCCAAATGATAACCAGTATATGTGTGTGTGTTTGTGTGTGTGCGTGTGTGCGTGCGTGCGTACGCAAAAGATGCATATATTACAGTCATTTATGACGCTATAAACGGACTAACGTTAACATATTTGCAACTAAAACATCCACAACATGTTTACTTTAATTGGAAGTAGAATTCTTGTTGAAGTATTTATACAGTATGTAAATGCATAATAAATTATTTGTGCAGTATTTGTGTATAATAAATGAAGTATTTATAAAGTATTTATATTTATAATAAATGAAGTATTTATACAGTATTTATATGTATAATAAATGAAATATTTATACAGTATTTATATGTATAATAAATGAAGTATTTATACAGTATTTATATGTATAATAAATGAATTATTTAAACAGTATTTATATGTATAATAAATTAAGTATTTATAAAGTATTTATATGTATAATAAATGAATTCTTTAAACAGTATGTATATGTATAATGAATGAAGTATTTATATAGTATGTACATGTATAATGAATGAAGTATTTATATGTATAATGAATGAGTAATTGATGTGTACTTTGTCAGATGTCGGTCTTACGAAGACTGCTGTGGGATGCGGTGCTGTGTGAGAGCGTTGTCCATCCAGAGACTGTGGTACTTGTGGTGAGTACTACTGCAGTACAGCACACAACTTAGCAAATATTGCAAATTTGAGCAAATATTGCTTATCGTTGCAAATAATGCTGGACAAGGCAAACTTTGGTGATCATAGCGAATATTGCTGACCTTTGCAAATATTGCTGATCATAGAAAATAATGCTGACCTTAGCAAATCATGCTGATCATAGCGATGCTGATTTTAGCAAATTAGGATGATTTTTCGCAAACAATGCTGATTTTAGCAAATTATGTTGATTTTAGCAGTGATAATCTTACAGATTATGCTGATTTTAGCGAACAATGCAAATCTCAGCAAATCATGCTGATTTTAGCAAATTATGCTGATCATAGCGATACTGATTTTAGCAAATAATGCTGATCCTAGCATATTATCCTGATTTTAGCTAACAATGCTAATATTAGCAAAATATGCTGCGTTTAGCAAATTATGCTGGTCATAATGATGCTGATTTTTGCAAATAAGGTTGATTTTAGCAAACAATGCTGATTTTAGCAAATTATGGTAATTTTAGCAAATGATGCTAATTTTAGCAAATTATAATGATTTTAGCAAATTATGCTGATCATAGCAAAATATGATGATCATAGTGATGCTGATCTTAGCAAATTATGCTGATCATAGCAATGCTGATTTTAGCAAATTATGCTGATCATAGCGATACTGATTTTGGCAAATAATGCTGATCCCAGCATATTATCCTGATTTTAGCTAATAATGCTAATATTAGCAAAATATGCTGAGTTTAGCAAATTATGCTGATCATAATGATGCTGATTTTTGCAAATAAGGTTGATTTTAGCAAACAATGCTGATTTTAGCAAATTATGGTAATTTAGGCAAATTATGCTAATTTTAGCAAATTATGATTTTAGCAAATTATGCTGATCATAGCAAAATATGATGATCATAGCGATGCTGATCTTAGCAAATTATGCTGATCATAGCAATGCTGATTTTAGCAAATTATGCTGATGATAGCGATACTGATTTTAGCAAATAATGCTGATCTCAGCAAATGCTGTTGATTTTAGCAAACAAATTATACTGATTTTAGCACATTATGCTGAGTTTAGCAAATTATGCTGATCATCGTGATGCTAATTTTAGCAAATATGGTTGAGTTTAGAAAACAATACTGATCTTAGCAAATAAGATTGATTTTAGCAAACAATGCTGATTTTAGCTAATTATGGTGATTTTAGCAAACAATGCTAATTTTAGCAAATCATGCTGATTTTTGCAAATTATGGTGATCATAGCGATACTGATTTTAACAAATAATGCTGATCTCAGCAAATTCTGTTGATTTTAGCAAACAATGCCAATCTTAGCAAATTATGCTGATTTTAGCACATTGTGCTGAGTTTAGCAAATTATGCTGATCATCGTCATGCTAATCTTAGCAAATAAGGTTGAGTTTAGAAAACAATACTGATCTTAGCAAATAAGATTGATTTTAGCAAACAATGCTGATTTTAGCAAATAATGGTGATTTTAGCAAGCGATGTTAATCTTAGCAAATCATTTTTTTTTTGCAAATTATGCTGATCATAGCGATACTGATTTTAGCAAATAATGCTGATCTCAGCAAATTCTGTAGATTTTAGCTAACAATGCTAATCTTTGCAAATTATGCTGATTTTAGCACATGCTGAGTTTAGCAAATTATGCTGATCATCATGATGCTAATTTGAGAAAATATGGTTGAGTTTAGAAAACAATACTGATCTTAGTAAATAAGATTGATCTTAGCAAACAATGCTGATTTTAGCAAATTATGGTGATTTTAGCAAACAATGCTAATTTTAGCAAATCATGCTGATTTTTTGCAAATTATGCTGATCATAGCGATACTGAATTTAGCAAATGCTGATCTCAGCAAATGATGCTGATTTTGGCAAACAATGATCATCTTTACAAATTATGCTGAGTTCAGCAAATTATGCTGATCATAGCGATGCTGATCTTAGTAAATTATGCTGATCATAGCGATACTGATTTTAACAAATAATGCTGATCTCAGAAAATTATGCTGATTTTAGCAAACAATGCTAATATTAGCAAAATATGCTGAGTTTAGCAAATTATACTGATCATAATGATGCTGATTTTTGCAAATAAGGTTGATTTTAGCAAACAATGCTGATTTTAGCAAAGTATGGTGATTTTAGCAAATGATGCTAATTTTAGCAAATTATGATTATTTTAGCAAATGATGCTGAGTTTAGTAAATTATGCTGATCATAGCAAAATATGATAATCATAGCGATGTTGATTTTAGCAAATTATGCTGATCATAGCAATGCTGATTTTAGCAAATTATGCTGATCATAGCGATACTGATTTTAGCAAATAATGCTGATCTCAGCAAATTCTGTTGATTTTAGCAAACAAATTATACTGATTTTAGCACATTATGCTGAGTTTAGCAAATTATGCTGATCACCGTGATGCTAATTTTAGCAAATATGGTTGAGTTTAGAAAACAATACTGATCTTAGCAAATAAGATTGATTTTAGCAAACAATGCTGATTTTAGCAAATTATGGTGATTTTAGCAAAATATGCTGAGTTTAGCAAATTATGGTGATTTTAGCAAACAATGCTAATTTTAGCAAATCATGCTGATTTTTGCAAATTATGCTGATCATAGCGATGCTGATTTTAGCAAATATTGCTGATCTCAGAAAATGATGCTGATTTTAGCGAACAATGTTAATCTTAGCAAATCACGCAGATTTTTGCAAATTATACTGATCATAGCGATACTGATTTTAGCAAATAATGCTGATCTCAGCAAATTCTGTTGATTTGAGCAAACAATGCTAATCTTTACAAATGATGCTGAGTACAGCAAATTATGCTGATCATAGCGATACTGATTTTAGCAAATAATGCTGATCTCAGCAAATTACGCTGATTTTAGCAAACAATGCCAATCTTGGCAAAATATGCTGAGTTTAGCAAATTATGCCGATCATAGTGATGCTGATTTTCGCAAATAAGGTTGATCTTAGCAAAGAATGCTGAGTTTAGCAAATTATGATGATTTTAGCAAACAATGCTAATTTTCGCAAAATATGCTGAGTTTTGCAAATTACCGGTATGCTGATCATAGTGATGCTGATTTTCGCAAATAAGATTAATCTTAGCAAAGAATGCTGATTTTAGCAAATAAGATTAATCTTAGCAAAGAATGCTGATTTTAGCAAATTATGCTGATTTTAGCAAACGATGCTAATCTTAGCAAATTATCCTGATTTTAGCGAACAATGTTAATTTTAGCAAATCATGCTGATTTTTGCAAATTATACTGATCATAGCGATACTGATTTTAGCAAATAATGCTGATCTCAGCAAATTCTGTTGATTTTAGCAAACAATGCTAATCTTTACAAATGATGCTGAGTACAGCAAATTATGCTGATCATAGCGATACTGATTTTAGCAAATAATGCTGATCTCAGCAAATTACGCTGATTTTAGCAAACAATGCCAATCTTGGCAAAATATGCTGAGTTTAGCAAATTATGCCGATCATAGTGATGCTGATTTTCGCAAATAAGGTTGATCTTAGCAAAGAATGCTGAGTTTAGCAAATTATGATGATTTTAGCAAACAATGCTAATTTTCACAAAATATGCTGAGTTTTGCAAATTACCGGTATGCTGATCATAGTGATGCTGATTTTCGCAAATAAGATTAATCTTAGCAAAGAATGCTGATTTTAGCAAATAAGATTAATCTTGGCAAAGAATGCTGATTTTAGCAAATTATGCTGATTTTAGCAAACGATGCTAATCTTAGCAAATTATCCTGATTTTAGCGAACAATGTTAATCTTAGCAAATCATGCTGATTTTTGCAAATTATACTGATCATAGCGATACTGATTTTAGCAAATAATGCTGATCTCAGCAAATTCTGTTGATTTTAGCAAACAATGCTAATCTTTACAAATGATGCTGAGTACAGCAAATTATGCTGATCATAGCGATACTGATTTTAGCAAATAATGCTGATCTCAGCAAATTACGCTGATTTTAGCAAACAATGCCAATCTTGGCAAAATATGCTGAGTTTAGCAAATTATGCCGATCATAGTGATGCTGATTTTCGCAAATAAGGTTGATCTTAGCAAAGAATGCTGATTTTAGCAAATTATGCTGATTTTAGCAAGCAATGCTTATCTTAGCGAGTTGTGCTGATCACAGTGATGCTGATTTTACCAAATAATCAGGGCACGCACACACACACACACACACACACACATTGTCAACAAGTTGTGTCTCCTCCAGTGTTGTCAAGTGGGGTTCTTGTGTTTGTCAGGGTGGTGTTGATGATGGCAGTGTTGTTGTGCTGCGGCGTGGGTTTCTTCGTCCGTAGAAGAATGTACTCCTCCTCACTGACCGACGATCCCGTCTTCAACGTTTCTTTCACCAGACACCCTGCCAGCTCGCCAGGTAAAGGACCACACAAAAGACCAAAAGTATGGTATCACGTCAAAGAAGCGGATTAAAAACCAGATATCCTGTGTGTAGTTTCCCAGCAGCCAGGACACATGCAGGGCTTCGGCGTGAACGGGGTGGCGGGTGCCGACCCCTCGCTCACCACGACACACCCCGCTTACCTGCAGCAGACTGGCTCCGCCCACATGATGATGGCCTCCTACCCGCCACCGCCCTCGTACTGCAACCACCCGCCGCCGTCCTACGAACAAATCTTCCACAACGCTGACAAGAAGTAACGTCTGCGATGAAAGCCTCAAAAAACGTTTGTTGTCCTCCAGAAAAGAGGAACAATCGACAAAGCAAACAACCAATTTTTTTTGTTCTGTTCCGACCAAAGATGAGTTTCTATTGACCCAATCACTTCACTGTCATCGTCAATCATCTTAAAAGTACACGATGTATAAATCATGTGGAAGTACACAATGTATCACATCATTGTGGAATAAAAAGTACAACATAATTTGGCTCTTTTGAAAAAATTGCAGGGCGAGAATAACTTGAGTGTACAACTTTCGGTACGATAATAATAATAATAATAATAATAATACATTTTATTTATAAGGCACCTTTCTGGGCACTCAAGGACACCGTACAAAATCAAAACAATAGAATCAAATTGGATAAAAAAAACAACAACAAAGATAGAGAAGAAAAGATGTTACAATGAATAAGCAGTCAGGAATAGGTGTGATTTGAAGAGGGATATTGAATCTAAGTTACGAAGGTCTGGTGGTAAAGATAGACAATTACCATGCAAATACTTGCTAAAACAAATACTGTGCAGTCTTTAGCTCGCAGGAATCTTGGCTAGCAATAGTGTTAAGGTAGTTAGCATGCTAACCATACTTTCAGCGCCTCTCCCGAAAACCTCCCGGGACAAATTTTCTCCCGAAAATCTCCCGAAATTCAGGCACAGCTGGAGGCCACGCCCCCTCCAGCTTCATGCGGACCTGAGTCCGCTTTCCCACAATATAAACAGCGTGCCTGCCCAATCATGTTCTAACTGTAGAATGATGGAGGGCGAGTTCTTGGTTTCTTATGTGGGTTAATTGTCAGGCAGTTTCATTAACGTCCTCCCAGCGCAGTAACAACACACAACAACAGCAGTCACGTTTTTGTCTACCGTAAAGCAGTTCGTCTGCCGTAAACAGCAATGTTGTGACACTCTTAAACAGAACAATACTGCCATCTATAACTACAATAACATTTAGGGTTTTTAGAGAGTGCAGTGCACAACTGTGCACACAACAAGGAGACGAAGCAGAAGAACGAGGAAGATACAGCCATGGCGACGCCGACGAAGAGTAAGATGAAGAAATACGCTTTGTTGCACCTTTCCTGCTTCTTGCTCCCAGACCGCAGTCGTAGAGCGCAGGGGAGACACTTCTCCAGAGCCGATGTATGCTCGGGGCAACAGCCTTCACTTTACCCGGCAGTGGGTCTCCACAGCGGACGACTTTAGGGTGAATGATGAGTCCGGCGATTAGTTGCAAATCTTGCTTTATTGATTGCTTGCACACAGCCAATCCAACACAAAACAAACTAGTCCCCGCCCGCACTCACGCTACCGCTCCCTCTCTTCTCTCGCACACACACTCACTGACGTCACTCACCTCACATGCTGTCACCTTTTAAAGGGCCACACACGCACATACGCTACTCTCATAACAGCTTGTAAGTTCCAAGCCACAGCTGCGATTGGACCTGGATAGCCTCCGGGAAGAAGTAGTGGACTACCAAGTGCTTGGCACTGAAGATCTTCCTCAGGAAGCAAAGATTGACTGGTTTTGGGCCATGCTAGGTAGAGATGGAAGATTCCAGACTCTTTTGTGCATGCCACACAGCAATGCATCATCAGAGAGGGTGTTCAGCATGGTTAGAAAAATAGTAACGGAGAATAGAACAAGGATGGACAATTCAACCCTTAACTCAACAATGAGTAGATGAGTGTTTGTATATGTGTAAATAAATGAACACTGAAATTCAAGTATTTATTTTATTTGTGTATATATATACATATAATAAAATATATAAATATATATATATATATATATATATATATATATATATATATATATATATATATATATATATATATATATATATATATATACATACAGGGGCGCCGCTAGGGATTTTGGGCCCCATGAAAAGAATCTTTACAGGGCCCCCAACAGTGTCATTATTTTTTCTGTATTATAATTTCATCATCATTAGGGGCCTCTCTGGGCCCCCCTCCATCATGGGCCCCTAGAATCCATCTCCTTTACGCCCCCTTTTCGGCGCCCCTGTATGTATATATATATATATATATATATATATATATATATATATATATATATATGTATATATATATATATATATATATATATAGCTAGAATTCACTGAAAGTCAAGTATTTATATATATATATATATATATATATATATATATATATATATAAATACTTGACTCACTGAGTCAAGTATTTCATATATATATATTTCTATATATATATATATATATATATATATAAATACTTGACTTTCAGTGAATTCTAGCTATATATATATATATATATATATATATATATATATATATATATATATATATATATATATATATATATATATATATATGAAATGACTCAGTGAATTCTAGCTGTAAATATACCTTAACCACGCCCCTAACCACGCCCCCGCCCCATCCCCGACCACGCCTCCCCACTCCCCACCTCCCGAAATCGGAGGTCTCAAAGTTGGTAAGTATGATGCTAACATAACCGTGCTAACGTTTTTTAGCCAATTTTGCCAGTGTATACCTCAGAGTCATATCATTTGGCACACGACACATGCTGACTGTTAGCATGTAAGAATGCTAACGTCGGCGTGCTAACTTTTTTCATCCGTGCGCGTCAGTTACATTTGCTGTTAGCAAGCCATGCTAATATTAGCATGCTAACAGCATGTGTCAGGCGCCAAGGCGAAGCTTGAAAGCGTGTGGTTAAATTTGTTGACTCGGTCTTCACGGTGAAATACATACACTAAGACGAGCGGATAAGATGAAGGCAGAATCGACAAACTATTCATACAGTACGTTAATAAACTACTACAAATAAAATAATTATTCAAATATTTACTGTACATGATATTACCGTATTTTTCGGACTATAAGTCGCAATTTTTTTCATAGTTTGGCCGACTTATACTCAGGAGCGACTTATGTGTGAAATTATTAACACATTACCGTAAAATATCAAATAATATTATTTATCTCATTCACGTAAGAGACTAGACGTATAAGATTTCATGGGATTTAGCGATTAGGAGTGACAGATTGTTTGGTAAACGTATAGCATGTTCTATATGTTATAGTTATTTGAATGACTCTTACCATAATATGTTACGTTAACATACCAGGCACGTTCTCAGTTGGTTATTTATGCCTCATATAACGTACACTTATTCAGCCTGTTGTTCACTATTCTTTATTTATTTTAAATTGCCTTTCAAATGTCTATTCTTGGTGTTGGCTTTTATCAAATACATTTCCCTAAGAAATGCGACTTATACTCCAGTGCGACTTATATATGTTTTTCTCCTTCTCTATTATGCATTTTCGGCCGGTGCGCCTTATACTCCGGAGCGACTTATACTCCGAAAAATACGGTAATTATTGGGGAATTATCTGCCTACAGTTTGCATTATTTATGTTTAGTTAAGAAAAATAATCAAAGCTATTTCCACAAATTTGTGTCTTATGCACCTGGGGATAGGTTGATTGGCAACACTAAATTGGCCTTAGTGTGTGGATGTGAGTGTGAATGTTGTCTGTCTATCTGTGTTGGCCCTGCGATGAGGTGGCGACTTGTCCAGGGTGTACCCCGCCTTCCGCCCGATTGCAGCTGAGATAGGCTCCAGCGCCCCCCGCGACCCCAAAGGGAATAAGCGGTAGAAAATGGATGGATGGATGGATATTACGAAGGCTTTTTTTTTTTATCCTACAATGAATTATGCTCACAATTTCATTACATTTTCATTTGATTTACTTTTCGAAGCAACAAAATATTTCTACAGTGAATTTTAAAAACCGTGTGTTTAATAGTTGAGTTTGTTAAAATAAGTTGCTTAAAAATTCAGTGTAAAAAAAAAAAATTTGCACAGTAATATCTGTTGCTTCAAAACTCAAGACTTACTTCCGGTAAATTAAATACGACTAGAAAATTCCCGCGGAAATTTTGATGGGGCTGCTATCTGTGCCGGAAGCCGCCGTACTTATTAGATGGCGCCGAGTGTCTGAATCCGGGACATAAAAATACTAACAATAGCATGCAGAGTATAAATGAAATCATCATAAACATAAGGATAAAGGAAGTGACATTTGTACTGTGACAAGATGATAGTATTCCTACATTATACATGAAGTATAATTGTATTTAAGTGGTAACAGATCTCATACAGCAGTGATTCTCAAATGGGGGTACTTGAAGGTATGCCAAGGGGTACGTGAGATTTTTTTTTAAATATTCTAAAAATAGCAACAATTCAAAAATCCTTTATAAATATATTTATTGAATAATACTTCAACAAAATATGAATGTAAGTTCATAAACTGAACATCAAATCAAATAGGCTATTCCATTCATTACAATGCAACAATGCAATATTCAGTGTTTACAGCTAGATTTTTTTGTGGACATGTTCCATAAATATTGATGTTAAAGATTTCTTTTTTTGTGAAGAAAGGTTTAGAATTAAGTTCATGAATCCAGATGGATCTCTATTACAATCCCCAAAGAGGGCACTTTAAGTTGATGATTACTTCTATGTGTTGAAATCTGTATTTATAATTGAATCGCTTGTTTATTTTTCAACAAGTTTTTAGTTATTTTTATATCTTTATTTCCAAATAGTTCAAGAAAGACCACTACAAATGAGCAATATTTTTGCACTGTTATACAATGTAATAAATCAGAAACTGATGACATAGTGCTGTATTTTACTTCTTTATCTCTTTTTTTCAACCAAAAATGCTTTGCTCTGGGGGTATTTGAATTAAAAAAAAAAAATTCACAGGGGGTACATCACTGAAAAAAGGTTGAGAACCACTGTCATACAGCAACATTTTCTCATCATGTTTTAATTTTAATAAAAAGGTCTGACCCACTCATATTTTTTCTTAGTGAATATATATAAATGTGAATTCATCAGATAATCATAAATGCCATCGCCTGGCCAAAAAGCAAACAATTACATTTCAATCACATACACGTAAAAACAAATAAACAATACACATTAGAGATGTCCGATATTATCGGCCGATAAATGCGTTAAAATGTAATATCAAAAATTATCGGTATCGTTTTTTTTATTATCGGTATCGTTTTTTTCTTTTTTAATTAAATCGACATAAAAAACACAAGATACACTTACAATTAGTGCACCAACCCAAAAAAACTCCCATTTACACTCATTCACACAAAAGGGTTGTTTCTTTCTGTTATTAATATTCTGGTTCCTACATTATATATCAATATATATCAATAAAGTCTGCAAGGGATACAGTCCGTAAGCACACATGATTGTGTGTGCTGCTGGTCCACTAATAGTACTAACCTTTAACAGTTAATTTTACTCATTTTCATTAATTACTAGTTTCTATGTAACTGTTTTTTATATTGTTTTACTTTCTTTTTTATTCAAGAATTTTTTTAAAATTTATTTATCTTATTTTATTTTATAAACATTTTTTAAAAGTACCTTATCTTCAGCATACCTGGTTGTCCAAATTAGGCATAATAATGTGTTAATTCCACGACTGTATATATCGGTTGATATCGGTATCGGTTGATATCGGTATCGGTAATTAAAGAGTTGGATAATATCGGAATATTGGATATCGGCAAAAAGCCATTATCGGACATCCCTAATACACATGCATAAAACATAAGTGTACAATGCACAAGTGTATACAACGAATGTAACATATAAAATAAATATGAAAGAAAAAGAATGAAGTGACATCATAATCACCATGTAGGTCATTAAATGAGGCTTTAATGAGCATTCTTTGGCTGTCGGGTTGATCGCTTTTATGTTACACATGCAGATATCACCCCATTTCATAACAACAAATGCAATTTTTAGTTTGTGATATTCTTTCATTGTTGCTGCCGTTTCCATCACTTCTTAGAATTCTGGGATATTTTCATTTTCAGTTATTAAAAGGTAGAAAGGATAATTATATGCTCGCAATTACAGGACAAAAAGTACAGCAAGCATGCAGATGCATAGAAAACCAACAATACTTGTACTGTATTTCTTGTTCAGACATTACGGTATATAGGCTGTTATGTATTTCAACTTGTCTTAAGTGTGCATGTCTGATTTGGTCCAAAGGATACACTTTATAAATGCTGCCAGCAACCTCAGTCCAATGTGTCATTTCATCCAAAAATATTCTTAATATTTGTAGTTTGTAATTTCATTCTGTCAAACAACAAAAAAATGAAGATGATTTTAGTCTTTTCTAGGGATGATGTTTGATAAGAAATGATCGAGTTCGAGCCCATTATCGAATCCTCTTATTGAACCGATTCCTTATCGATTCTCTTATTGAATCCAGATAGCTTGTTGTATATGGAAAAAAAACACAATATTTGGTTGAACAAAAGCTCACTTTTATTTTATAAGAAAAAAATAAAATAAAGAAATAAATATTGTCTGTTACCCCCCTAAGAAAAGAAAATAAATAAATATTGACTGTTGTTACGCAAAGTATATTAAGTGGGATTTTTCAGAAAAACAAATATATACAGTAACACAAAAACAACCTGTCTCTGTGATCACTTTAGGTGAATAGCCATGCCTTGAGGCGTTTTTTCCGGTCCATTATTTTTGCTGCTTGTGTGACATCACAGGAAATGACGTAGCTCAGTTTAATGACTGAGCTACGTCATTTCCTGTGATGTCACACAGGGCATTTCTTGTGGGATGGGATTCGAATAAAGAACCAACTCTTTTTCTTTACTATAGTGGCCTCGATAACGGGAACCGGTTCTCAAAAGGGGATTCGAGTCTATGGAATCGGTTATTTTCTTATCGAACGGTTCTTTTCTTATCGAACAACCGGGAGGACCGGTTTCGAACATCATCCCTAATCTTTTCTTCTTTTCAACTGCTTTCCAGCAGTTGGCAGGTCAAAGTTCAAAAGCAGGAAAGCGGGAAGCTTCAGGAGCGGCCATATCCGACAGATAGTGGATGGTGCCTGCCATACCTAATAGGAGAAACATTATTATGAATTATTCATTTATTTATTACCATTAATTGTTAATGAATGGTTTTTATCAGATACACATCACTTTAATGCTTTATGGCGTCTCATCATCGCTATCATTTTAGCCGTTACCTAGCACAAAGTGTGGACACTTCCATCTTTTCAACCAAGGAGACAGTTTGTACAAAGTCATAAATAAGATTCAATGAGCAGGGCTAGGGGTGTAAAAAAAAAAATCGATTTTAGAATGAATAGCGATTCTTATTTGGAAGGATTCTTAATCCATTGAAAAAAAATCAACAATCATTAAAAAAAAAAAAAAAAAGATAGTTCAAAATAAAAAAAATTTAAATTTGATTAAGAATAGTTACAAATAAGAATCACGATTAATTTTAAAAACTGCTCTCGTTGCCTTATTTGTACTCGACTTTCTTAAATGAGAAAATAATTTTATTAAAGTTAAGTACAATAGAAGTGTATCAAAGCTGTTTGTCTTTTTCAAGGAGGAATGTAGTTAATCATAGGACTGGCACCCAATGTTATTGATTTTAAATAGAGAATTGTTATAAATCGTGAATCGATTCTGAATCAAATTGTTACCAACAATCGGATCAAATCGTGTGGTGCCCAAAGATTCACAGCCCTAAGAAGGGCCCTATAATTTGATAGATACTTTATTCATCTCCAAAGAGAAATTCATTTCTAGATTTCCGCATGGACGGAATTGCAGATGAAATCACAAAATAAGCTAATGAAAACGGAATCGCCTATTAAATGCGGAATATCCTGGAAATGGACAATAATGTGACAAAAATGCTGTCATCGTAAGGAGAAGGAATCTTTTGCTGGGGAAATCAGACCTCCTCCTGAACTAAACATTGTCCAAACGACAACTTGAAACACAAACTAAGTCTGCAAAAAAACTAAGACATCATCATTGGCAAGTTACTGATAACCTGAATGCTTCTAATGATGTCCAATATTCCAATACTAATACTACAAATGTTAAGACATGGACTGTTCTTTTTATTTCAACACAGCCTTGTTTCCTCTCAAAAACATTGCAGCCTTCGAGAGCTCTTGAGAACAGCAACACACTTTCAGCCTTCTCAATAACAATGTTGTGCGCAACATCTAGTCTGATTGCGCTAAAAAAAAGTTTCTAAAGTATCTTCTGAAAGCACTTTGTATTTACTGATTGGTGTATTTATGTTACAAAATGATCATGCTTTGACCTAAATACTGGTCAAAATTATCTACCATTAGGGACCGCAATGTCCCTTTGGGACAGAGGACCCTATTGTATTTTGTGCGTTTTATTATTACTATTATTCCGCCGCCTCTTTGAGCTCTAATTTGACCCCCTTAACATGCTTCAAAACTCACCATATTTGACACATCAGGACTGGCGAAAATTGCCATCTAATAAAAAAACCAAACCCCAAAACTCAAAATTGCGCTCTAGCGCTCCTTAGGAAAAAACACAGACAAAACTGCTTATAACTTCCGGTAGGAATGTCGTAGAGACATGAACCTCTATGTAGGTCTGACTTAGACCTACATTTCATACATTGACATCCTTCAGCAAAAATCAACAGGAAGTTGGCAATTCCCCCTTCAAAACAAAATTTTAGTAAAAACAGTCACTTTTGTCTCTTTGAGCTGTAATTTGACCATCTTAAAATGCTTCAAAACTCACCAAACTGGACACACACATCAGGACTGGCAAAAACTGCGATCTAATAAAAAAAAACAAAAAAACCCCAAAACTCAAAATTGCGCTCTAGCGCCCCCTAGGAAGAAAACACAGACACAACTGCTCCTAGGAGGAAAACTCAGACAAAACTGCCTGTAACTTTCAGTAGGAATGTCTTATAGAGACATGAAACTAAAATCTCTATGTAGGTCTCACTTAGACCTACATTTCATATATTGACAACCCCCAGCAAAAATCAACAGGAAGTTTGCAATTCCCCCTTCAAAACAAAAGTTTTGTAAAAACCGGTCACCTTTTTTCAAACATTATCTCCTCTGAGCGCGTTTGTCGTGTCGGCTTCAAACTAGCACAGGACAGAGATTGAACCCTTCTAATTAAAAGTTGACCAAAGAGTTTTAATTACTGTTTCGGTTTGGATTTTATGTGCCGTCAAAGTCGGTCCCGTCCATCGCTGCTTGCAGCTTTAATTATGTGTTACATTTTCACCAAATAGATTTTTGCATTTAATAGGGGACATTTTAACACAAAAATCACACACTCTTGTTGGTGGTAAAATAATTGTAAAAGGTAAAAACTGGATTACTAAAAACATCTACCAGAATTTGGGAAAAAAATAAACAGATTTCACAGGGCCCTAATATGTTCATAAGCAGTGTTGGGTTAGTTACTGAAAACCAGTAACTAGTTACAGTTACTAGTTACTTTATTTCAAAAGTAACTCAGTTACTAACTCAGTTACTTAAACCAAAAAGTAATGCGTTACTGTGAAAAGTAACTATTTAGTTACTTATATATATATATATTTTTTTAATTTTTTTAAGGCCCCATTTAATGCCCTTTTAGCCTTCATTTTAGTACTGTTATTGCACTGGAGAATAATACAATCTGTTGATCAACTTGACATGCATTTGCATCACTGAACACTGCTAAGCAATGTGGTCTACATACAACACACAAAGACAAAGATATGTTTTAAAGGGCCAATTTGTTTCAGACCAGAACAAATTGACAAAACTATTTTAAATAGCTGCAACTTAACATACATAAGTAACAAACAGCATAATAACAACATAGCTGTAAAACAAGAAAGGCACACACTACATACATAAAGCCTAACCAGGCGTTTTTTTATCTCAAGGAATTCTGAAATAAAATCATGTCTGAAGCCCAGAACACTCTACACATTTCCCCACTTAGTTTAGAGAAAAGGAAATATTAGCCTGGCCCACTAGGATCCCTCTTTAGGTTTGTGAACTTTATAGTCTAAACATTTAGAGTGATGTGATAATCAAACACTCTAAAAGTCTAAAATGAAAGAGTATATAAGAGAATTGACAGTGTGTGTGTAACTTCAGTGTGCAGTGCCTCATTAAAATCCAGCCGCTGTTGGAGGTGGAGGTGTGTCTCTTTACTAGCTCCGTCGAAGCATGTTGTTTTTGTCGCTGTTTCAGCATATTTGAAACTTACATTCAACTAAAATGTTCTTTTCTTTCTGGTCGATAAAAGAAACGTACTGAAAATATCTCCATTTTAAGAAACTCGGCTTCGGGGTTCGCCATGACATCTTGATAGTAGACACAGACACGCCCCCTCCCCCACACACACACACAGACACACACACACACACGTACACACAGACAGCGCGCGGCGCACCTCTTTTTTGTCGCCTCTTCAGTAGCGCTGCAACACTCAGATCTTCTCAGTTTCTAGCCGATACTACATAAAAAATAACGCAAAATAACGCAGTAACGCATCATGTAGTAACGGTAACTGAGTTACTATATATAAAAAATAACGCGTTAGATTACTAGTTACCGCCGATAGTAACGGCGTTACAGTAACGCGTTACTTTGTAACGCGTTAGTCCCAACACTTTTCATAAGACATTTATGATACCTTCAAAAAGCGAGTAGGGTCTCTCTGGGATGCGGCAGCCGTGGGTCCCATAGTCCAAACACCACTCAGCAAACTGGATGAAGAAGAATGAAGTCGTTGATTAAAAACATGAATAAGTCAACATTTGGCCTGAGCTGCATCATTTTACACCACCTTTCTTGCTTCTCCTGACCACAGATCTTCAACACAATCATCAGAATCTTTGCTGACATGCTCGGCTTGAACATTGTCTGCTGTTAGATACTTGAAACGAGCGAGGAAACAAGCCAGCTAACTGAGAAGAGGTAAAACTGAATGTCTGGACGAGACCTTCTTCACACTCCCTCCATGCCACAGAAGAGACCGAGTAAACAAGGATGCACCACATGATGGAGTGGCACTGAAGAATAAAATAATCACTTAAGACCTTCCAGGAAGAAATTACCATGAAGTAATGGATGGACGGAAATATCTGAAGTTCTGAACAAGGAAAGGCTATATCGGAACATCACAAGAAGATATCGGAACATCACAAGAAGATATCTGAACATCGAAAGGAGATATCTGAACAATTAAAGGAGATATCTGAGTATTGAAAGGAGATGTCTGCACAAGGAAATTAGATATGTAAACATTACAAATAGATATCTGAATAATGAAAGGATACATCTTAACAAGGAAAGGTGATATCTGAACATCCAATGGAGATATCTGAATTGGGAAAGGATATATCTGAACATCACAAGGAGATATCTGAACATCACAAGGAGATATCTGAACAAGGAAAGGAGATATCTGAACTAGGAAAGGAAAAATCTGAACACCCAAACGAGATATCTGAACATTGAAAGAAGATATTTGAACATCGAAAGAAGATATCTGATTCTGAACATCACAAGGAGATACGGTATCTGAACAAGGAAAGGAGATATCTGAACATTGAAAGGAGATATTTGAAAATCAAAAGAAGATATCTGAACATCACAAGGAGATATTTGAACAAGGAAAGGAGATATCCGAACAAGGAAAGGAGACATCTGAACATCACAAGAAGATATCTGAACTAGGGATGATGTTTGATAAGAAATTATCGAGTTCGAGCCTATTATCGAACCGATTCCTTATCGAGTCCAGATAGGTTGTTGTATATGCAAAAAAACACACAATATTTGGTTTAACAAATCACTTCACATTCTCTACTGCTCGCTACTATAGTATTACCATATCTGAGTTATTGTGCAGAAATGTGGGGAAATAACTACAAATGTGCGCTACATTCGTTAACCGTGTTACAAAAAAGATCAATTAGACTGATACATAATGTTGGATGTAGAGAACATATAAACACTTTATTTATTGAGTCAAAAATATTAAAGTTCGATGATTTGGTAAAATTGCAAACAGCTAAAATGATGTGGAATTAAATGATGGAATGGATTAAGTAAAGAAGTTAAACATTGTACTGATATGATCCAGTTTAAGAGGTTGTTCAAATGAATAGTGCTTACAAAGTACAAAGAAGAAGAATTGTGAGAAATACTTTCAACCTTATTGAAAATAAGATATTCCTTATCTCAGTATATTAATAATGACTGAATTAATTAATTACATATTACAAAACTGTTGTATATACTAATTCACAGATATGTTATTATAAAAAGGTCAGTAAATGATGTATATATTTGTAAACGCTATCAAGTGGGAAAGGGGTAGAATTAAATAAGCTTTTCTTCTTCCTACTCCTGTAAAGTGAAATGATATGAAACTGTGATTATTATGATGTGGTCGGATCATGTTTTGCTTAGTTATGTTCTGTTACTTTTGGACTTCCTTAGTTGTTTTGTGCACTTTGGGGGTTTGTTTTAGTCACCATGGTTACTTATGAATTTCACCTGCCTTGTACGCGCACCTGTTGCTCATCAGAGACTCTATTTAAGCCTGCCTTTTCCGGTCACTCGTCGTGGCTTCATTGTTTGCATTTGCAACAGTTACGTTGGCATTCTGGTTTTCGAGCTCATGATTCCTGTGCTAAAGTTACCTTAGCTTCTAGTATTCCTGTGCTAAGTAAGTTTTTGCTTTAGCTTCTCGTGCGAACGGCACGCTTTCCTTTTGTTTCGTTCCTGTCTGTTGTAATGTGTATGATTTCCATCCATCCATCCATTTTCTACCGCTTATTCCCTTTGGGGTCGTGGGGGGCGCTGGAGCCTATCTCAGCTACAATCGGGCAGAGGGCGGCGTACACCCTGGACAAGTCGCTACCTCATCGCAGGGCCAACACAGATAGACAGACAACATTCACACTCACATCCACACACTAGGGCCAATTTAGTGTTGCCAATCATCTTATCCCCAGGTGCATGTCTTTGGAGGTGGGAGGAAGCCGGAGTACCCAGAGGGAACCCACGCATTCACGGGGAGAACATGCAAACTCCACACAGAAAGATCCCGAGCCCGGGATTGAACCCAAGTCTACTCAGGACCTTCGTATTGTGAGGCAGATGCACTAACCCCTCTGCCACCGTGAAGCCCTGTGTATGATTTATGAGAAATAAATCATCTCCTACCTGCACGCTTTCGTCTGGAGCCGTCAGTTTTGCAAGCCAGGAACGCTGCACCCCACCGTGACAAATGACTGAGCTATGTGACGTCATTTCTTGTGATGTCTCACGGGGCATTTGTGGTTGGGACGGGATTTGTTCCCAGGGATTCAAATAAAGAACCAACTCTTTTTCTTTACTATAGTGGTCTCGATAACGGGTACCGGTTCTCAAAAAGGGATTTGAGTCCGAGGACTCGGTTCTTTTCTTATCGAACAACCGTGAAAACCGGGTTCGAGCATCATCCCTAATCTGAACAAGGAGAGAAGACATCTGAACAAGGAAATGAGATATCTGAACACCCAAACAAAATATCTGAACATCAAAAGGAAATATCTGAAAACCAGGGGACCAAAAATAAGTCAAGTATCAGCCAGAAGAATTTACGAAATGAATGAACATCTGACATAAGTCAACGCCGACACTGACAAAAAAAGCACACAACTTCAAGACGCAACCAAGTGCAACATGTCCATCCAAGTAAACAATGTGGGGAAGGAAAACAACATTCTTGGAGAAAAACAGAAGGCCTTGTCGACTTGAGCCAATCATTACCTTGCAGGCCCAATACAGATACTTCTTCTCCTTGGTTAGCTTGTACAGAGACAGGAAGGCGTAGCCGTTGCCAGCGGTGCCGTGGCAGATGCCATAGCCTTTTCTCAGGAGTCCTCTCTGCCAGATGACCTCGCCACAGTCTGCCGCTTCCTTCAGGTACTTCTCCTCTTCAAACACCTGGCAGACACAAGTACGTTTCATTGTCTGAGCCGCGAATTCAAATGCTTGAGAACACAGGAGGTCCACGCTTCACGAACAAGTTTCGTTCCTACGATTCTCTGTATGTTTTTAGTGTTAAGTGGGAACTTTTGGCTAAAATATAACCTGTTTGTTTGCCGTACTGACACCCGACCAAATGAACTGCACCAAAAACACACCAAATGATGCTGAGTGGTTGCTCACACCATTTAGTCTGTTATACATTCTTGCTTATAAAAGCTACACTTAGGGCTGCAACTAACTATTAATTTGATAATCGATTAATCTGTCGATTATTACTTCGATTAATCGATTACTAATCAGATAAAAGAGACAAACTACATTTCTATCCTTTCCAGTATTTTATTGGGGGAAAAAACAGCATACTGGCACCAGACTTATTTTGATTATTGTTTCTCAGCTATTTTTACATGTTGCAGTTTATAAATAAAGTTTTTTTTGTTTTTTTTTAATATTTAAAAAAAAAAAAAAACAATTGCCTCTGCGCATAGCATAGATCCAACGAATCGATGACTAAATTAATCGCCAACTATTTTTGTAATCGATTTTATCGATTAGTTGTTGCTAGCTACACTAAAAACAAATTTCCTTGTACTTTTTAAGTGCAATGACAATAAAGTTATGTTATTCCTTCTTACAATGAATAGAGAACTAAAGGCAACAATGCCCGTGCATGTCAGAGGATGTTTGAGCGTCTTTCTCACCTTGTAAGCCATGATGAGCATGTGGATGACTCCAGGCGCTCCGTGGCACCAGTGAACCAATCGGTCGCTCTCGTTGCTCAGCGATGATGGGAAATTACCAGAACGGAATCTCTTGTGTCGGATGTAGTCTATACTGGGGCGAACCAACTCTGAGAGCGTGTCTGAATGTACCTTTGCTCCAGGCTGCAGAAAGAGACATTTTTACTCAGTAAACTATGTACGCATGCATCATCGTTACAGTACATCAATGATGGCGACTTGTCCAGGGTGTACCCCGCCTTCCGCCCGATTGTAGCTGAGATAGGCTCCAGCGCCCCCCGCAACCCCAAAGGGAATAAGCGGTAGAAAATGGATGGATGACCTATCTGACTGTTTTGTTGACATTCCCTTTAGCGCAGCTCCATCTAGTGGATGCATAACGTAACCCCAGCCTCTACTGTAGTGTCTATTCTATGCGCCTTATAATGTGGTGCGCCTTATAATGCGGTGTGTGCCTTATATATGAACAAAGTTTTAAAATAGGCCATTCATTGAAGGTGCACCTTATAATCCGGTGAGCCTTATAGTGCGGAAAATACGGTACTTTAACTTTTTTCTAACTATAAGCCGCTACTTTTTTCCTACGCTTTCAACCCGAAGGCTTATAGAACGGTGCGGCTAATTCATGGATTTTTCTTTGCTGACGACCATAATGCAAACAGTTTAAAAAAAACAAGAAAGTACACTGAAAAGGTGTGTTGTGCTATGGCGTCATCTTTTGGACAAATGTGCTCACTGCAGTTGCTGCAGTGCTCTTCTGCTTAGAGCTTTGAACCGGAAGTATAAGTGCCGTTCCGTCTTCTAAATTATTCATAGCGTTTCAACTCAAAATAATTCTTCATTCCTCACTCCAAGCTATGTGGTATTATCTTGACATAATGATATGCGCTTGGCATCACGAGTTTTTTTTCATGCTTGAAGTAAGAATTATTACTTTAAAAAAGTAGTTTTATACTTGTGAGTGTTGATGACACAGCTTGGCAACAGTTGATATTCTAGTTTCAAGCATGTTTTACTCAATATAGGTCATCAAATCTCAGCAACAAGCTGTAATATCTTACTGAGATCATTTAGGACCAAAACCCTTAAAACAAGTAAAACACTAACATAAAATCTGCTTAGTGAGAAGAATTATCTTATCAGACACAAAATAAGCAAATATCACCCTTATTTGAGATATTTAATCTTACTTAGATTTCAGTTTTTGTAGTGTGTGTGATATAAATGTTGCACTACATGTTATACCTTGCTGTTGTTAAAGGATAAACGAAATACCACGTCACAGACTTTACCTAGGGGAAAATAATAAAACAGCTGTTTATTAATTTTGGGAGTGAACGGAGTTGTCAGAACGCTAGTTTGTAATCTATTAAGGTCAGTCAAACTTTATTAATAGATTTTTCTATTTTCTAGAAAATACGGTACCAATGATTGTCTCACACACACACCAGGTGTGGTGAGATTATCCTCTGTATTTGACCCATCACCTTCACCCCCTGGGAGGTGGGAGGAGCAGTGAGAAGCATTTTTAGTGATTCAACACCCAATTCCAACCCTTGATGCTGAGTGCCAAGCAGGGAGGTAATGGGTCCCATTTTTATAGTCGACTCGGCCGGGGTTTGAATTCACAACCTACCGATCTCAGGGCGGACACTCTAACCACAAGGCCACTGAGCAGTTAGGACATTACAGTAGTTTTAAGTCTGCATTGTAAAAAGTCTTTGAATAAATGTATTTTCAATGTTACCCCATCTTGTTTTGTCAGAAATTACCTGCATGAGCATGTCAAAGATTCCAGCCAATCCGTGTGCAGCCCCGATGTATTGTTTCTTGTGCCATTCATAAAGCAGCGGGCAGCGTTCGGACTTCTTTAGCTCCGCTGACAGATTCTTCCCTGATTGGATGATTACAGTCACTACCTGGTACAGCGCAGGAAAGAAACGGGTCAGTTGTAACCTCAAAGTGATTGTCACAAGAAACCAAGCAAAAGCAATAAATAAAATGGAAGCCTTTTGCGAGTACATATCCAAAAGTAAAATTCAATAACAAGGACATTAATCAGGGCTGGACGATATAGCAAATAAATGTATCGCAATATATATATTTTCATATTATCCGATCTCAATTATTATCACAATTTTTTTAATTTTTTGTTACCTGTCAGTTTTGAAGCATCTGTATTAAAAACTAAAATAGATTAATATATTAACATTCTGATTAAATGAAGCAAATAACTGTAAATAAAATGAACATAGAAAAATATGTATTTTTTAAAATATACTCAACAATAAAACATTTTCGAACATGTCCAAGTTAAGAGTTAATAATATGCTCATAGCCAATCGCCGTAATCAACTTGAAATCTATCACAATCATCGATCACGTAATCGCCCAGCCCTAATACAAATACACAACTGTTAATTAGATGTGTCAGTTGGAGAATATGGAGGTTCATTTGTGTCTTTGACATAAAAGCTTTTTTTTGGACACCGAATTTTAATTGAAATTTTTGTGAACTGACTTTTTCTATATCAAATTATGTATATTTCATTGAATACAATTTTGTGAGCAAAATGTGTCGGCTTAAAAATCCAGTTTGTTAAAACACCGTGTTTTAAAAATTCGGTGTGTACAAATCCGGTGTAAAAAAAATTCAGTGCAGATTTATTAATTTCGTCAAAACTAAAGACTTGCTTCTGGTAAATTAAGACTGAAGCAATTAATCCTGTCTTAGAACCAGCCAATGAGGCGCCAAATTTGAAGGCACGTGACATGAGTCTGTCTTATACAGAGGCAGGTTTTTCAGCAATACATGCCACAGGCCATGTAATCTGTTGCATGTGCTTCGTTTTGAAGCAATTAATATTTCTGCACTGATTTTTTTTACATTGAATTTTTCAGAACTTCTTTTTTTTTTTTTTTTACAAACTCAATTTAAAACCCTGTATTTTTTTTTTTAAACTAATTTTTAAGACAGATTTTGCACACAAATCTTTATTTAATGAAATTGTCAGCATAATTTGACCCAAATGTAACCTCCATAGAGACCATTTAAACAATACAGACGTAATATAATTGGTGTGTCAACAGTCTTGTTTGCATCGTGATAGCTGGATCAATATAATTATGGAAAAATTACTTAAAAACCACATACTGGGCTTCAGATTTTTGGCGTTAGTATCCCACAATGCACTGCCGGCAGCCATATTGAAAGGCTAGCGTCATCGCTCACGATAGCGCTACACGTAATAACATCCAAACTATAACGTCAATCAATCAATCAATCAATAAATCAATCAATCAATGTTTATTTATATAGCCCTAAATCACAAGTGTTTCAAAGAGCTGCACAAGCCACAACGACATCCTCGGTACCGAGCCCACATAAGGCCAAGGAAAAACTCACCCCAGTGGGACGTCGATGTGAATGACTATGAGAAACTTTGGAGAGGACCGCATATGTGGGTAACCACCCCCCCTCTAGGGGAGACCGAATGCAATGGACGTCGAGTGGGTCTGACATAATATTGTGAGAGTCCAGTCCATAGTGGATCCAACATAATAGTAAGACTCCAGTCCATAGTGGGGCCAGCAGGAAACCATCCCGAGCGGAGATAATAACGTGGAAAATAACATTGCACTTGGTGTGATACGATGGAGATACTGTGATAAGAAGTCCCTTACTCGTTAGAAAGAGAAAACAGCCGTAATTGGACGCAAAGATCCATACAAGAGCGATAAGTCTTAAGTGGAGCAGTGACCACGGCGTCTTCCCCGATGTCTCATACCCGGACTCAGTGAGTTACTTCATTTTCAACACAGCCCAATGTACACCTTGAAGACATTTAAAAAATATTAGAGTCCAGAAAGCGACGACTGCTATGTTTGTGGATGGATTCATGACGTTTGTGTTTATCTGTATAAACCCAGTGGACATCGTGTCGTCAAGGCTCGAATCAAGCACTTTCAGGAATGATTCGACCCAAGTTTGACACCCTGAATAATCCCAGATAACCAATCTAAAGTCATCTCAGCACACTGTGACTGTGAGGCAGGATTGGGAGAATGCTGTTCTTGTGATGTTTCGGTTTTGATCTATGTGGAGGCTACAGTCCGGATGAGAGTAGTGAGTACAGTATCCATTATCAGTACAACTACTTTCAAAGTTCTTCCACCAAGCATATAAATGTAATGCAAAGTGGGGCTGCCATTTATTTTAGATACATATTTACTTACAAACTTTTCTTAATTACTAGAGAGTAAATGATATAAAAAATACAAAGTTGTCATACCACATCACATCTTGGTTAGGGGTTTAACAGTATTATAAATACCACGGTATTTCAGTATCAAAATCATCACAATAATACCGGGACGAATGACGGTACAAAATGAAACCTTGGTCAATGTAGTTTTTTTGCTGCCACTTTTGAATTGGCCAGTCTGGAAGTAAAATACATCTCCCAAACTTCCCTGCGTAGCGAGTGTGCGAGGTTTGTGTGTGGGAAGTCGTAAAGGAGAGAGAAAGGATAGTTTTTTGGGGCATTTTCTGGAGTTTTTATTGAAATCTATGTATAACTTGTTGAGTTATGTTGCTAACAGACAGACAAACCCTGGCGAAAACACATCTTTGGTCAGCGTACTGCAAGGCAAAGTGGCCGCCTTCGTCTGGACCGTTTTCAAGAAGACGCATAAAGCCGGTCAGAAGTTGTGATCTTTTAACCCATGTTTTTCTCCCCCAATAACATTTAATCAACTCGTGGTTTGAATGGACTTGTTATCCATGTTTTAGGTAGGAAATGCGGCAGCGTGGACAAATAAAAAGTTTGGTGACACTGCAAGTAATATAAAAAGCAAACTTGATAGACCACCACCCGGAAAATATATTTGATGCCAAGGAGGCCATTGGGTCAAGCATCAATTTGTGAGGTATATACATTAATAAGCATTGAATTGTCAGCTAACTTTTTTGAGAATCAGCATTTTCCCAGCATAGAAGATGTGGAGGACACTGTTTCTCTGAAGTTAAAAGTTGAAAGACACTAACTCAAACATTATTGTTTTACGTTTGGATGTTTATATTGTCAGTTTAAAGACACTTGACTGAAAGTATTGTTGCGTTGGACCAGATGTTCCTCCAAGGGAATTTAAGTTGCTGGTCAATCCCAAGTTCTTTTGAATGACGTATAAGCTGAGTTTGAATGATCACCAGAACAGAATAGGTATTTTGTAATTTATTTCCAAAGCTTTGGAAAGAGACCAACCTAAAAACAACACATTCAATCGCGTCGCCAAGTTGATCTAAACATTTACGGAAGCGCTGTCTTCTTCAATATGCCAATAGCCCCCACCCTCCAGAGCGAATACACAAGTCCATTGTTTTACTTAGCCTGAGACAGGATGAGTAAAGGAAAAGGAGTACCTCTCCTCCCCACATTCCAAGCTCAAGGTAACTCACAGTGTACCATCGGACACGAGATGGAGAAAACATAAAAAGAGTACAAATGGAAACCAATAGCTATTTCAAATATGACTATAGAAAGAAATAACTCTTAAATATGTATATATGTAAATATATATATATATATCTCCGTCAGTATATTATAAAATTAAATGCATATATATATATATATATATATATATATATATATATATATATATATATATATATATATATATATATATATATATTGATTGGCAACACTAAATAGTCCCTAGTATGTGTATGTGAGTGTGAATGTTGTCTATCTGTGTTGGCCCTGCGATGAGGTAGGGACTTGTCTAGGGTGTACCCGGCCTTACGTCCGAGTGCAGCTGGGATAGGCTCCAGCACCCCCGCCACCCCGAGAGAGACAAGCGGTAGAAAATGAATGGTTGGATGTGGTAATAATATGATTAGAACATTTGAGCATTATGTTTGCGTTCAATTACAGTAAGAGCGTTTATCCTAAACATTCTTGCCACTTTATACAGTACAAATTTTACAAGTCTTTTTTTTTTTTTACAAATACCACAATAACATCGTGCCGTGAGATTTTGATACCGTTACATTCCTAATCTCGGTTAAGTGCAGCAATCCATGCTCGCCTTCGCCATTCATTCTTCTTTTCATTCGCTTCCATCCGTCCAGACGTACGCTTAGGAATTCGCTAAAAGATAGTTTTATCCCTCCCACCTCGATTGTGGCAGTTGACAACCGCACACATCGTCGGCATTGAATGATCAGCAACAAGGAGCGTGTTTACAAACAAAGCCTGCTAATATGGCCAACGGGAATGCATTGTGGGAAATGTAGAAAAATCCGAAGCCCTCTATCGAAGCACAAAAGTCACCCTAGGGCCTGCACTCACTTGTGCAATGGTGTCGTCATCCACAGTACCGCCTCCTATTTGGTCATTAACGTATAGCAAAGCGTACAGATACCCTGCTCGTCCATACAGCAACTCATCCGGCATCTCAGGATCTGTACTCAGCACTGACTGCTGCAGCTGGAGGAGCCTGAATGACAAGAAGTCCCTTTCATTTGACAAAGGACAGGTTCAAGATAAAGATAGCGTCACTTCAGACACTCACTTGGTGAGACAGTCTTTGCTGTCAGCAGTGTTTCCCAGCTTGTGATGGACCACTGCACCCACTGCTAACGGTCCGGCGTCACCGCAGAGGAACGTCACTTTGCGCCCGTTCAAAATTCTCATTGATCGCTTGACATAGTCCAGTGCTCTTTGCAGATAGGAAGCCTCATTGGACACACGGTGCAGCTGCAGATACAGCAAAGCAATCCCTGAGAAGACAGTGTCTGATGTATTTACTATTGTATTGTCCATACAATGATAGACAGACAGAAATTGGCATATTTACCTGTCCAACCAGTGTAAGTCGAGAAATCATGAGGGTCAGCAGTCTTTAGCCCCTCTTCCATTTGCTGAAGCAAATCTTTGATTTTACTCTGCACCTTCCTTTGGAAAGCTGAGCTCACCTGAAGTGCACATAGAGAAAAATATTGTACCACTCTCGCATTAAGTCATCAAAGTTTAGCAGACAAGAACATGTCTGATGTTTGTCATTTCAGCCATCTTGAAAACGTGAAACCTTTTGTTTGTGACCATTGCTAACATGATAGAAGTCTTCGACTGAAGAGCTCAAATGTGGCCTGAAGATGTTCAACTAACTTCATAGTGCCTGTTATGTGCAGGGCCTCCTTTATAAATAAATGATAAATGGGTTATACTTGTATAGCGCTTTTCTACCTTCAAGGTACTCAAAGCGCTTTGACAGTATTTCCACATTCACCCATTCACACACACATTCACACACTGATGCCTTTCCCACTGTGCAAAGGGCCCGATCCTATTTTACGCAACGAATCGCATGTAAAATGTGAAGTAAAGAATGACAGGATTATCGGCGCCAATATTTGGCATTTTGACGTGTGTCGGTATTGACGTTTTTTAATGGATGTCGGTTTTGTTTTTTGTTTTTTACAACATAACTACATCAGCAGATACAATATATACAACATATGACACCAGTATTTTTTTTATTTTTTTTTAAATAACTAATTAGGGAGGTAGATAGTAATAAGCATTGTGCGTTCAAACATCAGCCCATTTGAGAAACATTACCTTTTTGCTGGATTCAAATGATCTAAATTCATTTAAGAATACAAATTACTCTCATAGTCAAATTATCCCCAAATATGTTTTGATGACTGACACGCCATTTATTTGAATTCTTATGAGAGTTCTTCCTCCGCCCTTTCTCTCCCACCTGCAGTTCTGGTCATCTACAGCAGTGGTCCCCAACCTTTTTGTAACTGCGGACCGGTCAACGCTTGAAAATTTGTCCCGTTTGGGGTCGCGGGGGTGCAGGAGCCTATATATATATATATATCTATATATATATATATATATATATATATATATATATATATATATATATATATATATATATATATATATATATAATAATAATAATTTTATATATATATATATATATATATATATATAAAATTATTATTTTTATTTTTTTACATACACTGTTAAAAAAACGATAACTCAGTTGCCAGTATTTTACTGTAAAATTTACAGTTTTTACAACATATTAAGGTAAATGTATGGTAAAACAGTTCTACTGTTTTTTAAGGACGAAAACTGTCAGTTTAGTTGCTAGAATTACTCAAAAATTTAGGGTGGTTTTAACAACATACTACTCTGTAAATGGAAAAACTGCACCACTGTTTTAATTTAATTTTGGCAACTGAACTGCCAATTTTTTAACGTAAATTTTTTTTGACCATTTTTCCATTTACCCCAATACACCGTGAAAATAAAAACAACCATAGATTTCACGGTAAAAAAAAACAAACTAACTGGCAGCTCAGTTGACATAATTTAACCATAAAATATTAGTGGTACATTTTTTTCAATTTACGGTAATATTCTGTCAAAACCATACTTATATTTTACTGTAAATTGTCCTTTTTACAGTGTACAATCTGATGGATAACCTGCATTGAAATCAGGTTTTTTTGGACAAAAAATATTTGTTTGGAAAGTACGGCAAAATAAAATTTGTTGCGTTATTAGATACCATTAAAGTTTATAAGGTATGCAATTTCATGCAGTACATTTCTTTTTTGTCAAAATGTAAAAAAAACAATTACATTTTAGTACGAAAATATAATGTACTTTATTGATGCATATTAATCGCGATGTGACGGTTTGAGTTTGACACCCGTGTTAAAATCTAATGAGATTATATCTTAATATTGTCAAATAAATGAGTGTTAGATTATTGTTTTATACCATATATTATAGTTTAATCATGCGTTTACCTGTCCTTCGCGGTCCAGTGGTTGCTTTTATGTTATATATGTTACAGTTTGTTTGATATGCTATTATTCGTGGTCCGGTGGTGGTTGCTTTTATATGTTATATATGTTACAGTTGGCTTGATATGTTACTATATGTTATTGAGTTATTTACTTGTCCTTCATGGTCCAGCGGTGATGATGATGGTTGTTGATGTTGATCATAGTCCGGGTAAGGATTCGTAAAAGATCGCTCCTCCATGTTCGCTCCATTCGCCATCAGCTGCAGTCGCTTGGACACGTGATCTCCCATGTGGACAGTGGCTCGGCAGGGACAAACTTAAGCGGGCTGGAAACAACCAAAGCCAAAACGCGTTTGTCAAAATGCTTACCGATAATTGATATTGATCAACACTATTAAGGATAATTAGCGCGATGTGTGCTTATTCATGGTGAATTATGGATACAAACAACAAGTACACCGAAGTTGTAAATTTGATGATGATGAATTAAAAAATTTTGGTATGTATCTAAACGGCTTTCATATGGAATGAAAACGCATCAGCCGAAGGTGGAAATTAGATATTATTACTGTCATAAAACAACATGCAATCCACAATATATATAATGCATTTATATGAAACGTGCAGTCCTTACATACCGAGTGTCCCAGCCTCTCCCTTCCACGGTGCAGCTCGCAGACTGGAAGCTGCAGTCAGGGCGAGCAGGCGATGCAGAAAGCATCAATGAGCCGCAGCATCAGCATCCTTCCACCCGCACACAGCTGATATTGCTGCTGTGTTGGAATAATAGATCATACAATCATATATTGTAGGATACAAAATAATCGGTCTGTCGGTAATCCGTACCAGCGACCCGGTGCAGTGTGAGTAGTAGTGACAGATGGTGGACGGTGGGATGTCAGGATTAGACATCATTGGAAATAAAACCCTTCTGCACACATCTCTCACTATTTATGTCACTTTCACTACCATCGCATTGATCATTTTATGCTGCAACATCTGCAACAAAACTTATTTTTATGCGCTCAACATTTTTTTCAGGTACAAATCAGGTACATATTATCTAATACACAGGCATGAAACTCAAGGTCCGGGGGCCAGACCTGGCCCACCACATCATTTTATAGGGCCCACGAATGCCTGTCAATAAAGTACCTTATATTTTCTTACTAAATATATTCTTTTTTTTCCATTTTGACAGGAACTGCAAGAAACTGCATTGATTGATTGATTGTTTGAAACTTTTATTAGTAGATTGCACAGTGAAGTACATATTCCGCACAATTGACCACTAAATGGTAACACCCCAATAAGTTTTTCAACTTGTTTAAGTCGGGGTCCACTTAAATTGATTCATGATACAGATATATACTATTTTCATAATACAGTCATCACACAAAATAATCATCACAGTATATAAATTTAATTATTTGCATTATTTACAATCCGGGGTATGGGATATGGAGGGGGGGGGGGGGGGGGGGTTAAGTTTGGTTGGTATCAACACTTCAGTCATCAACAATTGCATCATCAGAGAAATTGACAAATTGGAACAGAGTAGGTCTGACAGCAAGTAGTGGACACAGAGAGAGAGATCAGAAATTATAAGAAAAAGTGACTACATTTGATTGTTTACATTTGATTATTTACAATCCGAAGAGGTATGATGAGGAAGGGAGGGTGTTAGTTTAGGGTTGACGTTGCCTGGAGGTGTTCTTTTAGTGCGGTTTTGAAGGAGGATAGAGATGCCCTTTCTTTTACACCTGTTGGGAGTGCATTCCACATTGATGTGGCATAGAAAGAGAATGAGTTAAGACCTTTGTTAGCTTTGCATAGCTGTTACGGTAAACGTTTAATAGTATCCAATATTGCAACAAATATCATACTTTCCAAACATGTTTTTGTCAAAATAAAAATAAATACAATAAATATCTGCCTGACTTATGATTTCAGAGCATGAAAATGTGTTTCGCTCCCCCCACCGTGACTACAAACAGTATTAGTTGTATACAAAATTGTTATAAGTACACCTCTTAGACTTAGACTTCATTTTTATTGTCATTCAAATTTGAACTTTACAGTACAGATAAGAACGAAATTTCGTTACATAAGCTCATGGTAGTGCAGGATAAAAAAGCAATAAGGTGCATATATAAATAAATAAATATAAATACATAATATATAAATATATATATAAAATAAATAATTGTATATAAATACATATAAATAAATAAATAGATTACTGTACAGATAAATATATTGCACTTTTTCACATGCGTCCACGTTTATGGATGTATGTTGTCTTTTTTATTCCAGCTAGTTAATCCATTTTGGGGGGAGTTGAGGGGATAATTTAATTATGATGCGTTCAAGAGTCTTACGGCTTGAGGGAAGAAGCTGTTACAGAACCTGGAGGTTCTGCTTCGGAGGCTGCGGAACCTCTTTCTAGAGTCCAGCAGTGAAAACAGTCCTTGGTGGGTGTGGGAGGAGTCTTTGCAGATTTTCTGAGCCCTGGTCAGGCAGCGGCTTTTTGCGATCTCCTGGATAGATACATACTGTATGTAAATGTATTCAGTTATAAACATTCATTCACTTTCTTCTTTCCTTCTTGGATCTAAACTTTACCGCTGCTGGTAGTTTTTTCTATGTTTTTATTTAATAAGTTGTAGGTGTATTTATTTCAGTATAAAAGTGTAAAAAGTGTTTTGCTTGGGTCATGAAATGATGATAATGGTGTGCCAGGGCATACATACATTTTATATTTAACGCTTAAATCTCTGGAGTCTACATCAACTTCAGATCTATCCCTCATTTCAAAATGTTTTCGTTTTTTTAATGTTGTTTTTTTGTTTGTTTGTTTTCCGCCCTTTTTTGTCAAACAAAACTATGTTTTCAATGGCAAACACACAAAATATACAAAATCTTCTACCAAAAATATTTTTCTTAGTGGAATATTTGATGTGAAGTAATCGGAACCTTGGATAGGTCAATAATTCATAATAACATTGATTTTGATACAATATTATGTTTTGAGCAATGACAGTTTGAAAAAAATAAACAGCTTTGTTTTATTAGTCAACATTGCAACCTTTTCTAAATTACATTTCACCTTTAAGCTTTTTTATTTCACTTTTGTTATGTTTTTGTTATTTTGATAGTATTTTTAGAATGTGCCGTGGGCCTTTAAAACATTAGCTGTGGGCCGCAAATGGCCTCCGGGGCACACTTTTGACACCACTGCTATAGATAATAAAACATTAAATCTGATAAATGTATGGATAAATAGCAGAGCCTGGCGACGCATGCGCATTTATCATAACTCTCTCGCTCTCTCTGTCTCTGCCACTCCCTCACGAATGCTGCTGTGCACACAATTTGTTTTGTTTTTAACCCCTTCTTAACCCTGAACGTACATTGAAAATACACGCAACCCTAACTCAAAATGCCGGACATTTGAGGCATTTAAGAAACTCCGCCTGGACAGCCCCGCAAAAGAGGACACGTCCGGGGAAAAGAGGACGTATGGTCAGTCTAAGCTAGCACACATTTAAAATGGCACAGAGTAACGGAATCCATGATTATTAGGTTAAAAAGTACGAAATTAGCTAGAATGCTAGCATAAAAGACATAGACTTAGACAAACTTTATTGCTCCACAAGGGAAATTGTTCCACACAGTTGCTCAGTTACAAAGAATGGAAAGTGTAAGGATGGGAAGGATAATGCAGGTATAAAGTAGACTAAAAATGTACCGTAGTAGCAATATAAAGTAAAACATATGTAATATTTACATGTTATATATACAGTATATGATATATACTGATATATTATTGTATTATATTATATTTGTATATAATATATACCAGTGTTTTCCAACCACTGTGGGAGATGATCTAATTTCACCTATTTGGGCTAAAAAATATTTTTTGCAAACCAGTAATTATAGTCGACAAATGATGTGTTGTTGTTGAGTGTCGGTGCTGTCTCGAGCTCGACAAAGTAACCGTGTAATACTCTTCCATATCAGTAGGTGGCGGCGTGCTTTGTAGATGTCGGAAACAGCAGGAGGCAGCGTGCAGGTAAAAAGGTATCAAATGCTTAAACTAAAAATAAACAAAAGGTGAGTGCCCCTAAGAAAAGGCATTGAAGCTTAGGGAAGGCTATGCAGAACGAAACTAAAACCGAACTGGCTACAAAGTCAACAAAAACAGAATGCTGGACGACAGCAAAGACTTACTGTGGAGCAAAGACGGCGTCCACAATGCACATCCGAACACGACCTGACAATCGACAATGTCCCCACGAAGAAGGATAAAAATAAAGTACATGCGGGAAATATGGCTCAAAGGAAGACATGAAACTGCTACAGGAAAATACCAAAAAATGAGAAAAAGCCAGCAAAATAGGAGCGCAAGACAAGAAATAATACACTACACACAGGAAAACAGCAAAAAAAAACTCCAAATAAGTCACGGCGTGATGTGACAGGTGGTGACAGTACACCATACTTGCCAACCTTGAGACCTCCGATTTCGGGAGGTGGGGTGGGTGGGGGGGGCGTGGTTAAGAGGGGAGGAGTATATTTACAGCTAGAATTCACCAAGTCAAGTATTTCATATATATATATATATATATATATATATATATATATATATATATATATATATATATATATATATATATATATATATAAATGGGTTAAATGGGTTGTACTTGTATAGCGCTTTTCTACCTTCAAGGTACTCAAAGCGCTTTGACACTACTTCCACATTTACCCATTCACACACACATTCACACACTGATGGAGGGAGCTGCCATGCAAGGCGCTAACCAGCACCCATCAGGAGCAAGGGTGAAGTGTCTTGCTCAGGACACAACGGACATGACGAGGTTGGTACTAGGTGGGGATTGAACCAGGGACCCTCGGGCCGCGCACGGCCATTCTTCCACTGCGCCACGCCGTCCCTATATAAATAAATAAGAGAAATACTTGAATTTCAGTGTTCATTTATTTACACATATACACACACATAACACTCATCTACTCATTGTTGAGTTAAGGGTTGAATTGTCCATCCTTGTTCTATTCTCTGTCACTATTTTTCTAACCATGCTGAACACCCTCTCTGATGATGCATTCTGCTTCTTCTCCTTGTTGTGTGCGCAGTTGTGCACTGCACTCTCTAAAATCCGAAGATGTTATTGTCACATATGCATGTACACTAGATGGCAGTATTGTCCTGTTTAAGAGTGTCACAACATTGCTGTTTACGGCAGACAAACTGCTTTACGGTAGACGAAATGGTGACTGCTGTTGTTGTGTGTTGTTACCGCGCTGGGAGGATGTTAATGAAACTGCCTAACAATAAACCCACATAAGAAACCAAGAACTCGCCCTCGATCATTCTACAGTTATAACGTGATTGGGCAGGCACGCTGTTTATATTGTGGGAAAGCGGATGTGAAAACAGGCTGTCGACACGTCACTCAAGTCCGCCTGAATTTCGGGAGATTTTCGGGAAAAAATTTGTCCAGGGAGGTTTTCGGGAGAGGCGCTGAATTTTGGGAGTTTCCCAGAAAATCCGGGAGGGTTGGCAAGTATGATATACACCTACTTTGAGACAAGAGCTATAGTCATGCATACTTGGTTATGGTTTGAAGTCATGTCCAGCAATTGCAACGACTTTTTACTGTCAACTTAGTTTTGTTTTTTGATGATTTCTGCTGGTGGTGTGCCTCCGGATTATTTCAACGCAAAAAATGTGCCTTGGCTCAAAAAAGGTTGAAAAACACTGATATGTACAATATATAACAATTATCATGTACAATATTATGGTATATTTAACAGGTGCAGCATAAAATAGAGACATTAACATGCTAATAATTTACTAGTGATGGTTGGCTGAAACCTCATGAGTTGTTGAGTCGCTTGAACCAATTGGTTTTAGAATTTCTCAAAGGTATTAATGAATGTTTTGACAGAAGACACCACATGCTGGTTAAATGTAAACCAGCTGAATACTAACTGCATAATGTGGAATGCCATTGTTGCCGCTGGCCCTATTAGCAAGGGGGATAAAGGGGCCACCCAATGCAATTGTTGCCGCTGACCTCATGGCATTACCAGTGATTGCATCATACCTTACAGTTGTTCAGCCAACCATTCTAAGTCACGGTTAGCTGGGAGTAAGGTGGGTGAAGTGTTATGCCCAAAGATTTGAACCGGTAACTCTTATTTTTCCGTACAGCCGCTCTACATGCTGAGCCACACCACCAATACCAAGATATCTGCCGCTCACGTCTGCATATTACAAGAAGGAACCATGAAAGATGATAAATGACAAATAATGCCGATTAAGTCGCTAATTGTTCAAATGTTGGCTCCAGACGTGTGAGGGTGCCTGCCTGGTGTGTTGAATAAAGACATAGTTGGAAAATTGTTCAATTTGATCTGTTCAAAAAATACCATTAACTAAATAAAGACACCAGAACCCAGGATAGCTGAGCGGTACCTCGTTAGAGGTAGGAAAGTCGAAGTTATGAGATAAAAAAATCTAAAATAAAAAGTCCTAAATATGAGATTATGGCAGGTAAATAAGCATATAGCAACACTGTAGCACATGCACAGTTTGTAGGCCATAATTTGGACTTTATATATCATAATTATGGCTTTTTATTTTATATTTATGGCTTTTTATCTCATAATGTTGACTTTCTTATCTCATCATTTTGACTTGCTTATCTCATAATTATGAAGTTTTACCTCGTAATTTCAACTTTTTATTACGACTTCATCTTTTATTTCATAATCATGACCTTTTATCTCATCATTTCAACTTTCTTTTCCAATAATTTAGAATTGATCTCATCATTATGACTTTGTATCTCAGAATTATGACTTTATATCTTGTAATCTCGGCTTTTTTATCTCATAACGAAGACATTTTATCTCATAATTTCAACCTTTATATCGAGTAATTATTACTTTTTTCTTATATTTATGACTTTTTATTTCATAATTATGACATTTTATATAATTATTGCTTTTTATTTCATAATTTCGAATTTTTTTATCTCATAATTTCAACTTTTTGATTTCATAATTTTGACGTGCTTATCTCATAATTATGACTTTTTACCTCGTAATTTCGACTTTTTATTACGACCTGCCCTTTTGTCTCACAATTTTTATTTTTATTTTTTTTTTTTAAAAATCTAATATGACTTTAAGGACAAGCGGTTTCGACTTTCTTATCTTTAAATTTCGAATGTATCTCATCATTACGACTTTATATCTCATAGTTTTGACTTGTTTTAATCTCATAATTATCCTTTAATTATAACTTTTTACCTCATAATTTCGATTTCTTATCTCATAATCATGATTTACCATTGGGATATTTTTTAGAGGCGGAAACAGGCTTCCGTAGTATTAGTACTTAGGTGTATTATTTTTTCAATTATGTAAATGTATTATTTTGCACTGAAAAATAAATTATCAAACTATTGATTGAGAATGAATTTTTTTCATTTTTGTTTTTTTCAATTAACTTGTGTTTAAGTTTGATTTAAAAAGTATAATAATTGGTTCATATAAATAAAAAAAGTGTAAAAATAAATACAATTAAATGGAAGGCAGAGGGGTTAGTGCATCTGCCTCACAATACGAAGGTCCTGAGTAGTCTTGGGTTCAATCCCGGGCTCGGGATCTTTCTGTGTGGAGTTTACATGTTCTCCCCGTGACTGCGTGGGTTCCCTCCGGGTACTCCGGCTTCCTCCCACCTCCAAAGACATGCACCTGGGGATAAGTTGATTGGCAACACTAAATTGGCCCTAGTGTGTGAATGTGAGTGTGAATGTTGTCTGTCTATCTGTGTTGGCCCTGCGATGAGGTGGCGACTTGTCCAGGGTGTATCCCGCCTTCCGCCCGATTGTAGCTGAGATAGGCTCCAGCTCCCCCCGCGACCCCAAAGGGAATAAGCGGTAGAAAATGGATGGATGGATGGAAGGGGAGGCCTCAAATTAAAATTCCGCTTTGGGCCCCAAACTAACCAGAAGCGGTCCTGATGACAATTTATACTTTACTGAGTCATTACAATTCTGAGGTGGTTATGTTCTATTAATAGGGCTGTGAATCTTTGGGTGTCCCACGATTCAATTCATTATCGATTCTTGGGGTCACGAGTCGATTCAAAATCGATTTTTTTTTTCAATTCAACACGATTCTCGATTCAAAAACGATTTTTTTCCCGATTCAAAGCGATTATCTATTCATTCAATACATAGGATTTCAGCAGAATCTACCCCAGTCTGCTGACATGCAAGCAGTGTAGTAGATTTTTGTAAAAAGCTTTTATAATTGTAAAGGACAATGTTTTATCAACTGATTGCAATAATGTAAATTGGTTTTAACTATTAAATGAACCAAAAATATGACTTATTTTATCTTTGTGAAAATATTGGACACAGTGTGTTGTCAAGCTTATGAGATGTGATGCAAGTGTAAGTCACTGTGTCCCTTTTTTTTAAATAAATGTCTATTGATAATGTCAATGAGGGATTTTTAATCACTGCTATGTTGAAATTGTAACTAATATTGATACTGTTGTTGATAATATTCATTTTTGTTTCACTACATTTGGATTGTTCTGTGTCATGTTTGTGTCTCCTCTCAATTGTTCTGTTTATTGCAGCTCTGAGTGTTGCTGAGTCGGGTTTGGTTTTGGAATTGGATTGCATTGTTATGGTATTGCTGTGTATTGTTTTGTTGGATTGATTAATTTAAAAAATAAAAAATAAATAAAAAACTTTTTTTTTAAATAAATAAATATAATAAAAAATAATTGATTTTTTTTGGCAGAGGGGTTAGTGCGTCTGCCTCACAATACGAAGGTCCTGAGTAGTCGTGAGTTCAATCCCGGCCTCGGGATCTTTCTGTGTGGAGTTTGCATGTCCTCCCCGTGACTACGTGGGTTCCCTCCGGGTACTCCGGCTTCCTCCCACCTCCAAAGACATGCACCTGGGGATAGGTTGATTGGCAACACTAAATTGGCCCTAGTGTGTGAATGTGAATGTGAATGTTGTCTGTCTATCTGTGTTGGCCCTGCGATGAGGTGGCGACTTGTCCAGGGTGTACGCCGCCCCGAAGGATGCGGTAGAAAATGGATGGATGGATGGATAATAGATTTTTTTTAAATGAGAATCGATTCTGAATCGCACAACGTGTGAATCGCGATTGGAATTCGAATCGATTTTTTCCCACACCCTTATGTTCTAATATACTCATATATTCCATTTTGTAGCATTCCCAACACCATACAGCAAAAATCCCAATCCCAATGTGTTTGTATCTACCAGTAGATGGCAGTAATGCCGCCAAATGCATCTGATGTGTTTTTTTTACGACGAAGAAGAAAAGTTTCAATCTCCCAGAATGCCATTTTTTTAGGCCAACAGAGATGGTCTATGTAAAAGATACGTTTATTATAGCATTGCTACCATAACATTATGTCACCGACATTTTCTATAACGTCTTACGTGCAATTATTGTGTCGGCGCCTGAGCGAATGACTCAAAGGAATTACCAACGTTAGCGACGCTAAATTGTAGCGAGTTTTTGTCCGCTGTGTCTGTTTTTGAATGAATTGGCTCATCTTCTCCGTTACGAAGATCTCTGGAAGTCCTCTGAGCCGCAGAGGAGCGGAGCGCTGTTAGAAAGATGGCGGCCTTCAGTAAATATGTCACCGCGAAGAACTCCTCCATAGCAGGTGGTTTGCTGCTCCTGCTGTACCTGCTGAAGAACAGACGACGACGGCCTTCGAAGAACTGGTGAGTGTGAGAGGAAAACATTGTCTTTGTCTAGCGAGTATCGGTGCTCGGCGACTTTGACAGGTGCCAACGAGCAGTAAGATCAAAACTCCACAACTGAGATTGATTTTTTTTTTATATTATATTATGCTTATCTAAAATGTTCCTATTGCAATACCCCCAAAATAACATTACCAACAACACTTTGTAGTGTTTATTCACTTTACCGTTGACTACCTTGCAGTGTGTCCTGTAGCTACAGTATATTAGCTTGAATTTATATTAAAACATTGACAAATAAGTGTGGTTTATGATGAAACTAATGTGAACACCCTAAACCCAAACCCAGTTTAATGGAGGACAACTTGCAATAGTTTTTTAATCCAACACTAAGCAAACATGCTGTAGTTCTTTGTCTGCCAAAGGTCATAGGCTGCATTATCGAAGCTCTCATATCACCAAATTATTATCAGTATCACCAAAGTGTCTATTTTCAACTTCTCCAACACATCATGCAATATTCACTTTTATTTACACCTTTTGGAGTTTTGGCATCATTGTCTTAAACTTAGACCAACTTTATTGATTACCAAGGGAAATTGTTTGATTACAATAGCATAATTACAAGAAGAAGATAATAAATACAACTCTCAAAATCCCTAAAAAAGAAGAAGAACTAAAGTATAATACACAATACCAATTATACAAAAGTGATAGATCAGTGGTTCTTAACCTGGGTTCGATCGAACCCTAGGGGTTCGGTGAGTCGGGCTCAGGGGTTCGGCGGAGGTCAAAACACACCCGACTCATCCTGTAAATAAAAACTTCTCCCTATCGGCGTATTACGGATACGGCAACAGCAAAAGTCAGACTGATTTGCAGGTGTGTAATTTGTTGTGAGTTAATGCACTGTGTTGGTTTTGTTCTTTGAACAAGGTGATGTTCATGCACGGTTCATTTTGTGCACCAGTATAAAAACATGGTAACACTTTAGTATGGGGAACATATTCACCATTAATTAGTTGCTTATTAACATGCAAATTAGTAACATATTGGCTCTTAACTAGTCATTATTAAGTACTTATTAATGCCTTATTCGGCATGGCCTTATTATAACTCTAACCCTCTAACCCTGGCCCTAACCCTCTAACCCTAACCCTAACCAAATAAATAAATTAAGTCTTTGTTACTTAGAATATGTTCCCCTAGTGTCCAAAAAACTCTAAATTAAGTCTTTGTTACTTAGAATATGTTCCCCATACTAAAGTGTTACCAAAAACATATAACTTTGTCTTGAATTTGAAAAAAACAAAACATTTTATTTTTCACTAAAGAAGGGTTCGGTGAATGCGCATATGAAACTGGTGGGGTTCGATACCTCCAACAAGGTTAAGAACCATTGTGATAGATAATAACAAGAAAATAATAGAATGAAATAAATGAAACGGGTTCACATAGTTACAAATAGCCAAGGTAACAGAACAGTTATGACAATGAACATAATGTTAACGAATGTGTAACATCACATTTATGGCACATGTGTCAAATTCAAGGTCCAGGGGCCAAATCTGGCTGCCACAACATTTTATGTGAAGTGAAGTGAATTATATTTATTAGCGCTTTTACATAGTGAAACCCAATATCTAAGTTACATTTAAACCAGTGTGGGTGGCACTGGTAGCAGGTGGGTAAAGTGTCTTGCCCAAGGACACAACGGTAGTGACTAGGATGGCGGAAGTGGGGGTCGAACCTGCAACCCTCAAGTTGCTGGCACGGCCACTCTACCAACCGAGCTATTACTTTATACAATAAAGTGGCGGTCCTCCACTTCATTATATGTTGTCTGCTACATCATTTTGTTGTGGTCGTGGACCGCCACTTTATTGTATAAGGTCTGCCACATCATTTTATTGTGGCCTGCCACACCATTTTGTTGTGGACCGCCACTTTATTACATACGGTCCGCCATATCATTTTATTGAGGACTGTCACATAATTCTGTGTGGCCTGCCAAGTCATTTTATCATGGCCCGCCACGTCATTTTGTTGTGGATCGCCACTTTATTAAATATGGCCCGCCATATCATTTTGTTGAGGCCCGCGACATAATTTTGTTGTGTACTGACATTTCATTTTACCGTGGCCAGCCATGTACTTCCAATGTAGCCCGCCGTGCCATTTTAATGTGACCAGCCACTGCTATTTTATGTGGCCAGCCACATCCATTACATGTGGTTGTCCACATAATTTTATTTTGGTTCGCCACATCATTTTGTCATGGACCGCCACTTTATCATATATTGTCTGCCATACCATTTTATCATGGCCCGTCACATAATTTTTTTGTGGAACGCCGCTTTATTATATGTGGTCTGCCACATCATTTTATTTTGGGCTGTCACTTTATTAAATATGGTCCGCCATATCATTTTATTGAGGCCCGCCACGCCATTTTAATGTGACCAGTCACAGCTATTTTATGTGGCCAGCCACATCATTATACAGTATGTGGTCGTCCACATCTTTTTATTGTGGCTCGCCACATAATTTTGTCATGGACCGCCACTCTATTTTATACGGTCTGCCATATCATTTTCTCATGGCCCGCCGCATCTTTTTATGTGGCTTACCATATCTATTTTATGTGGCCAGCCACATCTTTTTTACGTGGCCAGTCACATCTTTTGGATGTGGCCCACCACATAATTTTATATGGCTCACCAAATCATTATATGTGGTCTGCCACATCATTTTGTTGTGGGCTGCCACTTTATTATATATGGTTCACCATATAATTTGACAGTGGCCCGCCACATCATTTTGTTGAACGCCATTTCATTTTCTTGTGGCCCGCCACGTCATTTGGATGTGGCTCACCACATCATTTTATGTAGCCAGCCATATCTTTTTCCATGCCATTTATGTGCCCTGCGGAAAACTGGACGTAAAAAAACACTTAGTGGCTAAATGTATTTGTCCTTTCAACTTCGACAGCAAAATGTTCCACATGCAATTGTTTACATTTTACTGTAAATGGAAAAATGGGACCTAGTTTTTTACAGTAAAAAAACTGGCAGCTAAATTGCCAGAATGAAGAAAAAAGTAGTACTGTATTTTCCGGACTGTAAGTCGCAGTTTTTTTCATAGTTTGGCCGGGCTCCAGTGTGATTTATATATGTTTTGTTCCTTCTTTATTATGCATTTTCGGCAGGTGCGACTTATACTCCGGTGCGACTTATACTCCGAAAAATACGGTACTGTTTTTACTTTTTCAGTAATATGTTATTAAAACCACCGTAAATTGTACAGTACAATTCTTGCAACTAAGCTGCCTTTTTTTCCCACTAAAAAAATATATTTAAAAAATGTGTATATATTTAAAATTTTGTTGACTGCCTTACCAGTTTTTTTTTACTGTAAAAAAAGATTTTACAGTGTACGTAAATATATATATTTAATAATCTAATGCATTGGCAAGTTCACATATTATTCTCTGTTAAGCGGCCGCCCTCTGCGATGTGGCCCTCAATGAAAATGAGTTTGACACCCGTGTTCCAGGTGTTGGCTTTTTATTGCGGTCATGAACACGCTAGAGTGAAGATTTTTTTTTACATTTTTTTTCCAAAAAGCAGAGTTCCAACAAGGCGATGTTTATGGTTATTCATTTCTAGAATATTCAAGATCTGGAGGATTCTCAGCTGTTCCACACACCTTTTGTTTTTTCTCTGCAGCCCAAAACCAGGAACGGACGTGGTGCTGAACTTTGAGGTATGTTTTTTTCGAACAAGCAAAACGTCTCAAGTAATCCTAATATAGTTCAAATTCTGAGTATGATGTCTCCCGTACAGAAGGATGGCAAAAAAGACCGCGCTGCAGTGGACAAGATTTTCTTCTTGCGAATTCTACAGATTTTGCGAATCATGGTTCCTCGTGTGTTTTGCAAGGAGGTATGAAAAAAGCATATTTTAACCTTAAAGGAGTAAGTGCACTTTTTGGAATTTTGTGTATCATTCACAATTCTTATGTAAGACAGGCACACATATGTTTTTCTTTTTATAGGCATTCTAACTAGTAAATAACTGCTAGCAAGAGGTGGCTAGCAATGGAGGTAATGGAGATTCGATCTATTCCGCCTAAAAAGCGCTCCATAAAAATATTCTAAAAAACCCAGCAAGGTTTTATATACACGCTGTAAGTATTTATGTAATGTAGTAACAGTCGTATGTAATATTGATGTATTTTGCTCATTTTAAGCATACGGCGGAGCATTGATTTGACAGCGCGCATCACAATGTTCTGTTTCTTTCAACAACAACAAACAATACTAATCGGGGACGGCGTGGCGCAGTGGGAGAGTGGCCGTGCGCAACCCAAGGGTCCCTGGTTCAATCCCCACCTAGTACCAACCTCGTCATGTCCGTTGTGTCCTGAGCAAGACACTTCACCCTTGCTCCTGATGGGTGCTGGTTAGCGCCTTGCATGGCAGCTCCCTCCATCAGTGTGTGAATGTGTGTGTGAATGGGTAAATGTGGAAGTAGTGTCAAAGCGCTTTGAGTACCTTGAAGGTAGAAAAGCGCTATACAAGT
>NC_084554.2:44820000-45095000 GCF_033978685.3 Nerophis lumbriciformis
TAAGTCTGTTCCAAAAGCCAAGGTCAAACATGTTTGCTATTAAGCCTTTTGAAGTTAGTGGAACACGGAAGGGCAGAATAATTAACAACTTAATCATTTGCAATGTTTTACAATAACTATTAGAGGTGGGAATCTTTGAGCACCTCACGATTTGATTCCGATTCTTGGGGTGACTCTTTGATTCAGAATAGATTCTCGATTCAACACACTTCTCATTATATGATATGGTATATAAAATATTTTTAATGCAGGTTACAAAAGCTCCTCTTGGCTGCTGGCGTACGACTTATATGTGCAGTGTTGGCCTAAAAAACGTCTTTCGGAAATACAGTACATTTAAAACATTTCGTTTACAAAAATCACCCAATGTTAATCAATCTAATAAAATAATTAAAGCAACTCCAATCTAATCCCAACTTTGCAATACTTCACAAAGCAATTGAGAAGACACATCTACTTAAATACAATAAAAAGGAAAACCAAAAATTAATACAAGCAACACCATCAATAGCAATTATAATAGCAATGATAGATGTTCATGTTTAAATCCAAAAATGTATTCTTAAAAAATTGCAAAAAAAATAAAAAAGTATTCTCGAACATTATAAATCAATTTAGAATCAAAATAAATTAAAATCGTGGTTTGGATTTGAGATCGATTTTGTGGAGCACCCTTAGTAACTCTGTTGTGTTTGTTGTCATCTCAGACTGGATACCTTCTCCTGATTGCTGTGATGTTGGTGACCAGGACCTACTGTGACGTTTGGATGATTCAGAATGGCACCCTGATTGAAAGGTCTGGTTATTTTTACAGTATGAAACATTTCCTTTCATCGTTACAGTATTAGTATTAACCACATGTTGTTCAAATGGACGCAATGAAATCATTCTTCAGAAAAGGCAACCTAAGACCGTGTTTTCTAATCCATTGTTTTTAAATCAGCTGTAGTGTCTTGTCACTGAAGAATCTGCAGTCTCTAACTCAATTTATCTGGGGGGCCGCTGGTGGTGGAATCGGGCTGAGGATGGTTCGCACGGAGTATTGGCTTAAGAACACAAGTAGTCCTGCAGCGTGTTTACTTGTGCAAAGCTAATAACGTTAGCACTTTTTTATTTGCCTTTAATCTTCAATAATTGATTTAAAACAGCACTAAGTATCTTTTCAACCTTCATAAAATATTTTCATAACTTTTGGGATAATACATGGAGTTGGTTGAATAACACGTCTGTCATGGCCTGAGGGAGTCTGTACTGCTCTCACTGGCACTTAGCAACTTTGAGGAGGGGGTCAGGAACCCTGCCACACAAAAAACTACAAATGTGCTGACTTGATTTACGCCATATGTCACTCCCTCTTTCCCTATTCGAAGGCGGAAGATACTTTACCCACCTGCTCCCAGTGCCAACCACACTGGTTTAATTGTAACTTAGATAATGGGTTTCACTATGTAAAGCGCGTTGAGTCACGAGAGAAAAGCGCTATATAAATAGAATTCACTTGACACACTACCTAGATAAAAAGACAGTCAAGGATCAACATTGCCCCGGCTTTCACTCGCTGTCGTGAGCTCAAAGATGAAGAGGGATTTTCGGTCAATGCTGCCAAGGCTCTGTTGCTGCTAAACTAGTACCGTATTTTTCGGAGTATAAGTCGCAGATTTTTTCATAGTTTGGCCGTGGGTGCGACATATACTCTGGAGCGACTTATGTGTGAAATTATTAGCACATTACCGTAAAATATCAAATAATATTGTTTATCTAATTCACGGAAGAGACGAAGCAAAATGTCAGCAATCGACACACACACGTCAACCAATAAGAATTCGGCGGGGGAGGGTCATGGCAGAAGTACATTGTGGGTCATGGGTTGCTAACTGCTATATGCTATATGATACTGCTGTAGCTATTAAAATGGATCATTTCTACATTGGCGGTAACTTATAAAAACTGAACAAAAATGGCACCGAGAAGGAAATCATATACTGCAGATTACAAGCTGGACGTAGTGAAATATGCAGCAGAAACGGCGATAGAGCAGCAGAAAGAAAGGACGCTAGCGGGGCATACCAGGAGCGACAACGAGTAAGAAGATTTCATCGGATTTAGCGATCAGGAGTGACAGATTGTTTGGTAAACGTATAGCATGTTCTATATGTTATAGTTAGTTGAATGACTCTTACCATAATATGTTACGTTAACATACCAGGCACCTTCTCAGTTGGTTATTTATGCCTCATATAACGTACACTTATTCAGCCTGTTGTTCACTATTCATTATTTATTTTAAATTGCCTTTCAAATGTCTATTCTTGGTGTTGGATTTTCCATCCATCCATCCATTGGTGTCGCTGGAGCCTATCTCAGCTGCATTTGGGCGGTAGGCGGGGTACACCCTGGACAAGTCGCCACCTCATCGCAAGGATTTTATCAAATAAATTTCCCCAAAAAATGCGACTTATTCTCGAGTGCTACGTGTATATGTTTTTTTCCTTCTTTATTATGCATTTTCGGCCGGTGCGATGTATACTCCGGAGCGATTTATAATCCGAAAAATACGGTAAGTGACTTTTGATGCCCAAATCTAAATGATAATGCTAATGTTAGCTACCAGAAATTTGTGTAGTAGCAATAAATAGCCACCAGCTTGATAGTTCCACACTACTTCCTTTGAAAAAACTCTCCCGCCGGTCTTTCTTTGCTTCAGACCTGCATCTGCCCCGATACATTCTTGGTAGTAGCGTCATGTTTGTAGCGCAATCCAAGATCATTTCTTGATAGTGTCTGCTATTTAACATCAACAAAGCTATTAGAGACGTAATATTTGTGCCAATATTACAGCGGACATCATGTCAGTGGTACGGTATATGGGAAATGTGGTCTTCTGGCAAAACACTACCGCTTTGGTCCACTGGCTCCGCCAAAATCAACCAAAACTAAAAGTTCTTAAGTGAGGCTTTAAATGCTACATCTGATATAATAAAAAAACAAGTATGGGATTTATTTAAAATGTCCGATACAAGCAGTCCTGCAGCGTGTTTAACTGTGCAAAGTTGGACAGCCAGTCAACATCTAAATGTCCTCCAATAAGCACAGAATTTATTTTATTTTTGTCAAGTCATTTACAAAAAGTAAACATGCTAGGCTTTATGCTACTAGGAGCTCGCAGCTACACAACAGCTTAGCACCCAATAGCACACAAGCTAGATATACGTAATGATTAATTGAACAATATTGCAGTGTAAAAAAACACATTTGTCAATATAAACAAGTATCATATAGGGCGGTATAGCTCGGTTGGTAGAGCGGCCGGGCCAGCAACTTGAGGGTTTCAGGTTCGATCCCCGCTTCTGCCATCCTAGTCACTGCCGTTGTGTCCTTGGGCAAGACACTTTACCCACCTGCTCCCAGTGCCACCCACACTGGTTTAAATGTAACTTAGATATTGGGTTTCACTATGTAAAGCGCTTTGAGTCACTAGAGAAAAAGAGCTATATAAATATAATTCACTTCACTTAACTTCACATATATTTATAGTTGCATGTTACATATACATACAAAGTCTCCATGACAAAATAGAAGCTATACAATAACAAATGTGTCCGCATCACTTAATTCTACTGCGCCATGAGTTTCACTTATTGAATTATTTTGGTCACTCGGGTTTCCAAAAACAATTACCCCTCCACGTCAATTCAAAGACAGCATAGGGATCTTACAGTTGAATAGGTTACCATTACCGTATAAAATAATTGTATTTTCTCAAAAATCGTCATCTGCACTTCTGAAAAATTTGCTGCAGTTTCAAGCTTTTCACGCCACAAGCTAAGGTAAGCTTTGAAATGTAGGCAACATGCAGCCAGGTCGGCAGGTTCAGTACCTCGTAATACATCGTAAGTCCATCACTTGGCCCACCAAGCCCCTGGAGCCAGGTGAGAACCAGGGAAAAATGTATCTCTTTTTCGGCTCAAATTAATTTTGATGATAATTTCAAGCCCACTCTTTTCCTAAACATTTGATGAATGAAACATTGACATTGTTGAAAAATATTTCATAGCATGAGGTGTTTTTTTTTTACATAGGTTCCATGTTGAATAGAATCAGGGATTTTTTTATGTATTGTATGAGTGAAAATAACATGCAGGACGTATAAAAAAGATTTATTTGTCCACTCACCATGTGCTTTTTGTTTCACAGTGCAATTATTGGTCGCTCAACTGAACATTTCAAGACCTATTTGTTCAGCTTTATCCGATTCATGCCACTTGTAAGTGTGTCTTTTTTATTGTTGTGCTTTATTCATATTTGGATCATTACTTCAATATTAATAACTAAAAATAAATGTTCACGACGTTATGTATGCGTTTGTGGACGTCAGAAAATGCAGCCCTACTGTGTTGCCAGTGCTATTATTTTTCTGACAAATTCACCACATGGTGGCACTATTATGAAAGGTGTCTGGTCAGATGTGAATTGTGCAAAACAGCCACACATCATTTTACTAAATCAGTGTAGAAAACATTTATGTTCGAGGGAAAGTCCACTAAGAAAGTCTACTATAAGCGTGTTGGGGCCTTATAACACCTGGAAAGATATTTGTATTTAAAACAACTAACTGATCACACTTCAGTTAGTAAGTTACCTATAAAAATATTGTCCCTAATCAGGTTGTGATATTATATGAAAGTACTTTGTGTAGTTGCTGTTGCGAAAGGAAAATATCAGATCAGATTAATTATTACCACTGCGGATAGCTTTATGTTATTATTTATTTGTTTATTATTCCCACAGATAGCCTTTTTTATTTCATTTATGTATTTATCATTCCCACAGATGGCCTATTTTATTTTATCTATTTTTCATCCCCACAATTAGCCTTATTTTATTATTTTATTATTCATTTATCTATTATTCCCACATCTGCGATCTTTTCCAGGGTTTCTTGTTGTTCCCATTGGGTTGCGTTTTTTTCTTGCCCTGATGTGGCATTTGAGCCGAGGATGTCGTTGTGGCTTGTGCAGCCCTTTGAGACATTTGTCATTAAGGGCTTTATAAGTAAACTTTGATTGATTAGTATATTTATTATTCCCACAGATAGTCTTATTTAACTAATTATTTATTTATTAGCCGCACAAAAAGCCTTATTTTATTCATTATTCATTTATTATTTACACAGATAGCCTTATTTTTTATTTAATTATTATTTACCACATATAGCCTTATTATATACTTTATATGAATTATTCCCACAGATAGCCTTATTTTCTTGTTTATTATCCCCACAGATGGCCTTATGTTATTATTTATTTATTTATTAGCCCCACAAATAGCCTTATTTGATTTTTTATTCTCACAGATAGCTTTATTTTATTTAGTTAGTCTTTTATTATTATTCAGAATAATAAATAATAATAACTCCCACACTTATCCTTAATTTATTGTGTTTATTTATTTATTATTCCCACGGTTAGCCTTATTTTATTTTATTATTTATTGATTTATTATTACACTGATAGCTTTATTTTATTTATTTGTTACCTCCACAGATAGCCTTGGTGAATAACTTCCTGAAGTTGGGCCTGAATGAGCTGAAACTGAGGTTTCGAGAGCGACTAACAAAGAACCTGTATGACCAGTACCTTCAGTAAGTAATGCAAGATAGCTTTGCTGAAGCCTTGCCAAAACATTCCACTTTTCTAATTATAGTGTAACCCACAAAACGACAAGTGACTTGATGGCAAAGCAAGGCACGTTTATTTATGGAGCATAATATGTACACAAGGTCATTGAAAGTGCTTTACAGATGCATACAATTACAAGAAGGAGAATCAATATAATTCTACAGATAATCTAATTTTAAAAAATTGAGATTGAGCAGCAGTCCAACCAAGTAATTCAAAGTTACCATCAATATCACAGAGTTTGTTGAATATGTCTGGAAGTTGAAATGCATTTGCTGTTGTATGCCAATTTTTGTCTGTTAAAATCTCATTTGTTTTACATTTGTACAAGTTTCAAACAATTGCAATGCTAATTTTTGTTAGCCTGTCCATTAGTTTGTCTATTGTATGTCAGCATTAAGCTAGCAACATTAGCGCCTATCTTTATCTTGTATAGTTGTTACTTTTTTTCATCTTATGCCAAACTGTATTGTTGATTTAACATGATTCTTACATGTATGTGCACTTTGTATGTATATGACTTTACTTGTCATTGTGTGCTTGCTTATACACTAACTTCATTGTGGAGACTAGTAATAGACAACCTCAAGTTAAATGTTTTTTTTTTAAATCTCCAATTCAAAGAACGGTTTAAATATCTGTCCAACTAGATCCCAGTATTCAAGTAGAGCAAAATAATAAATAAAACATGGGTGTACAAACTGCAGCCTGCGTTACACTGTAGTAATAATATAATTAACGATTGAAAGAAATTGAGCAAAACAATATAATGGAACAAGAATATAACTAATTATACGATGACATTATATTGACACCCCTGGGGCAAGTCTTCGCGGCCACAAACAATTGCCAATCTGTGGAATGTCATAGGGAAGAAGCATATTTTCGCCATTATAGTATTTACACAACATTCCTCGTGCCGTTCTAGTACCAAAAAGTTTTCTGGATTTCTTTTTCTAAATCTCTGCTTTGGTCTCTACAGAGGTTTCACTTACTACAAAATGGGCAACTTGGACAACCGCATAGCCAATGCAGACCAGTTGCTAACACAGGATGTGGAGAAATTCTGCAACAGTGTGGTGGACCTCTATTCCAACCTCAGCAAGGTAAACAAAAATTGTGTTAGCTCTCTACACGTGTCTGTAAGTGGGTTTATTAGTCTAGCCCAGAGGTTCTCAAACTGTTTTCACTAAGTACCACCTCAGAAAACACTTGGCCCTCCAAGTACCACCAAAATGACCAACATTTTGACCAAAGGACGTGCCCTCCTTTGGTGGCACAGCAGCGCATGCTCGAAAGCCAAAGTATAAAAAGTAGATTGCAATTGAAACCTCACCAATGCGTGTACAAAATTCACTTGAATTATGCTTCATATTAATTCATACCTAATCCTATCCTTGCTCCAAAATGTATGTGAATTGCATGATTGAAATTTAGATTTTTTTCAAATTAGTGCATTTTTGTTTAATTTTGCATGTAGGTTGATGAAGACAAACCTTAAACCGCAAAACAAGATGACTTGTTTATATACAATTGGTGTTCTGTGGATTTAGTTGTAGAAAATGTATTAATATGCATATTGGCTAAATGAAGATATAATGAAAAGGTTTTAATATTAGTTTCATGTGTAGGAGGATTTTCAAGTTCTTGAATGCTCCGTTTTCTAATATCGACATCATATAACTGGTCTTGTTTTTGTTGTTTTTCCCTGCAGCCTTTGCTGGATATTGGGTTGTACATCTTCAAGCTGACCAGCGCCATAGGAGCTCAGGTAATTCAGCTATTGTACCTTGTGCATTTTTTACTTCATTGGAATGCTGTGAAAACACATTTCCATTAAACCCATGGACACAATCCTGAAGGCCTAAATTTAAAGTGTGGACATATCATTAGGAACTAGACAAAAAGTTTGAGAAATATTCCTTTACAGTCGCACAAAACTAGTTGTAAGCCTGAGACAGCATGACCATATCAGAATCAGAATCAGTTTATTGGCCACACAACGAATTTGACTGTGCTCTTCTTGTACAATGTAAACGATAAATATTAACAATGAACTAAAATATAAACAAGTACTTAAATAGCTAATATGTGCAAGGCTAATAAAATAATAGAGCAATAGGATAATGAAGTGAACATGAGTTAGTGCCCTCACAGTGACTGATTAGTTCAAGGTCCAATTAGGTCTTCTAAGAATTACGTAATGTTCTTTTTTTTCTTTTTCCTTATAGCCAAACCTGTGTGTTGATTTCATACCTGATGATTTCAGCTACAACTGTGGCCTTCCTCAGAGGCTGTCACTTGATGTTAATGTGATGTGTATGAAATCAACACACAGGTCTGGCTATAAGAAAAAGAAGGAAAAAAATACAGATTAGTTGCAGGGTTATATTGCAGAAACAGGTGTGACACTGATTGTTCAGCGTTCATCACAGCGTTCATGATATCCTGGGCAAAGAAACTTTTCTTATGACAGGCTGTTTGTGTCAATTTTTACACTGCACATCTGACATATTCCAATAACAAATGTTAATAAACGGCAAAGGTAAAAACAACAACAAATTCGATATACAACATTATTGTTATGCAGAACTTTGTTGTAAAAATCAAGCCCCGCCCACTCTGTTTGTGCCCGGTCTGCATTAAAGCAGAGCTTCGTATTGTATGTCACTCAAAAGTGCAGATTCTGACCATTGGAATTATTTATTATAGTTTGAAAATATTCAGCGGGCCGCAATGAAATGTTAATTATGTTGTATTATAGATACAGACAACGTTCACACTCACATTCACACACTAAGGACCATTTAGTGTTGCCAGTCAACCTACCAATACAATATATATTGTAACCCTCAAAGCTTTTCTCAATGTTGGTGACTGTTAAAGGTCCCAGGGACCCAAAAGGGTCTCAGCTATTATTGTGTAAAAAATAAGTCATTCAGTAATATATATTGTTTTTTACTTTCAACGCTTAAATATCTATAGATCAACTTCACATCTATCCATTTTATTATTTTCTTTGATCTTTTATGCCCTTTTTGTTAAGTCTCTTTTTATTAGGAAAAATGCAAAATATGCAGTATTTTCCTCACAAAAGGTTCAATGTGGAGTGTTTGATGTGAAGTATTTGGAGCCGTAAATAGGTAAATAATTCGTAACAACATTGCTTTTGGTTCATTATTATTTTTTGAGCAATGACAATTTGAAAAAAATTGGGTATCCAAATGGCCTCCACTCATAAGTGTTAAAAATTAGTCATAAATCAATATATATTATTTGTACTTTCAACGCTTAAATAGATTATAAGTTTTTAATATTTTATGAGCAGTGACAGTTTTAAAGTAAAAAACAGCCTACATGGCAGCTTTGTGTTATTAGTGTCAATAATGCAACATTTTTAGACATTATATGACACCTGTTTCTCTTTGAGTACACTTGTTAATGTTTTGCATTATTTTAAAAATTCTCGTGGGCTGTCAAAATCTTAACTGTGGGCCGCACTTTGGACACCTCTAATCTACATGAATGAACATCTTACAAAACTCAACGTCAATATTGCTAATAAAGTGTGAGACTTAAGAAAGCAGTAGTAAATTTAAGGCACTTAGAGTTCCAACTGCACAGCTTAAATGGCAGACAGTGATAAATGGTTGTTAAAGAAATCAAGTAACTGGGGGAGTGTTGCAGATCATCTCGACTACAAAGTGGAGGTAGAGGTGGTTGTGGAAAAAGTATATCAGCTTTGGTCGCAACATTTAGCATTGATCCCCTTGGAGTTTTTTTATTTAATTTAATTCTAAATCATTTGCTTTATTTACGGTATTTTTTAGGCTATAGAGTGCACCGGTATTTAAACCGCACCCACCAAATTTTAGAAGAAATAAATATGTTTACATGTATTAGCCGCACCTACCGCAGACAACGGAAGATTTTGTAAATGATTATTTACATACCTTAATCGTTTCCAAACGATGTCTGTCACACGGCAGTAAAACGGCTGATCAAACAAAACAGAAGTCATCGTCAAGGACCCACAAGTTGCAGAAGCTAGCTCTCCAATCAGCTAAACAAACTCAAAAACTCCTCAGTGACGTTTTGGTGAATTTACCAAACTGAAACAATACAAAAATAATGCCATTGTATGTTAATAATAATAACATATTCTCTAATGCTCACAACGCTAGCTTGATTACATTACGATAGCATGTACAAGTATGTATGAAAACACTCCTACAGACATCACAATGGGACGTCTTAGTAAGTCCAAATTTTTTTTAGTTATATTGTAAAAATTACAAACGTTTCTTCGAGTTATGACTGAGGAAACCTTTCAAGCTGAAACGCTACGGACGAATACTTCCGGTTCAAGGAAAGAAACAGAAGGTAAATTTTCAACCCGCTGCAATGGCAGTGAGCGAACTCGTTCAAAAGTTGGCGTCATAGCACAAACAATAATTCACCTTTTCAGTGTCTCTGTCGGTGTTCTGTGAAAACTATTAGTTGAATACAAAACATTATGGCCGTTTGCGAAGAAAAATCCATGAATCGCCGCACAGTTTTATAAACCGCAGGGTTTAAAGATTGGGGGGGAAAAGTAGCGGCTTATAGTCCGAAAAATATGGTAATGTCAATGCAGGTTGCTCATTAAGATAACAAAAAAATCAAAGGCTTTTTGGTGCTATTTATTTACTTTTATAAAACTAAAAATAATTTGGGTTCTTACCTTATATTTGTATGTGAAGTACATCCTCCATGAAAACTGTGTATGTTGATCCTTTGTGATCACCTACACATCTCTGTTCTTATTTCTCAGAATGTGGCTATTTAATGGCGCCAGGAAGAATATAGACATTTTTTCTTTGAGTTGTTCTCATTTCCACTAGTGTATCCTCAAAAGTGCTAATTGAAACGCATCAGTAAAGAAATGTTGAGCTAAGTAGGTACTGTGCGGTGGTGGAAAGGGGCGTTGGTGTCCCTTGGTTACTGTATAAATGTATTGATAGCCATATAAATTTCTTTACTAACCTAGGGCCCAGGCATCATGATCTCATACCTGCTCATCTCAGGTTTGTTTCTGACCAGACTAAGGAGGCCCATCGGCAAAATGACGGTCACAGAGCAGCGCTATGAGGGAGAGTACCGCTATGTCAACTCTCGCCTCATCACCAACAGGTAAACACACCAGCTGTCAGCATTTGCTGGGAGTTCGTTAGTTAGTAGGGCTGTAACGATTCGTTTTAACGATTCTATTTAGAATTTGTGGTTCCCGATAAGATCGAGGGACGATATCATTTTTGGAGAACGATACTATCCGAAACGGTTGAGTGAGTGGAAATCGATTCAGTAACCTTTTTGGGGGGGGAAAATCAACCGTTGTGGCTGGGAAATAAATACTGAATACTGGGCACTCCAGTTGAAAAATATTCCTGTTATTTATTGTAAGGGAATTATGTATAAATGAATAATGGATATAAACAAGAAAGTAACCAACAATTAATGGCCAATGCATTCACATATTCTTTAAATAAAGTGCAAACAACACTCTAGGTTGATTAACAAGAGGGAACATTTTCTGCCCACATTTTTCATATTCAATAATTTTTCAATAAAAGTACTGTAACCAACATTATAACAGTAGATTTACCTGCTACTTCTGCTTTTTTTTCAACATAAAATAGTATAATATAAACCAACATCTCTTCTTTTGAATTAACAGTAGGCTTACCTGCCACTTTTATTGTTGTTTTTTGACATAGAAATAAAAAAAATGTATATAAAAAATTAAGTACAACCAAATCTCTTCAGATTATGTGAGCAGCGGTTTGACCTGCTACTACTCACATTTTAATAAACAGCTACGGTAGCAGAGAAAAGTCACAACAAATGCAAACGCCATAACACTTAACACAACAACTATAAGCCAAAATCCCTTCAATAAAAAGACGGAACGGAAGTGACAGCGGATGAGTTTCGGCGACTTCCTGAGACGGAAAATTGAAAACGATGTAATGAACGAAGTTGAAAAAAAGTAAATCAAGTATGACCACTTGTTCAGTCAATAACTTGTTTTACTTGTTCATAATACTAATATACTATTTTCAGGAAGTTGGCCCGTCGTCGTAACTTGCTCCGGAGTCACTTCCGTCTTGTCTATCGAGTCCTTTGTGGCTTAAATTTGTGTTGCATCTTTAGATTATTGTTTTTTGGCGTTTGTATTTGTTGTGACCATTCTCAGCCACCGTAGCTGTCCGCCGTTCTCGTTCTGCCGACTGATAGTGAAGACGCTACAGACAGGCAGACAAACTTGAATAACATTTAACGTCCTTATCATTAAAAGTGTAAAAACTGCATATACAAAGTCTTCCGTTCTTAAATACAATGTCTTCTTGTTTCTAGTATCGATAAATTTGATCAATTTCCTTTTAAAACGATGTTTGATGGATACCTATGTTCCGCAAGGCACAGATCGATGTAATTGAATCTGAGGAATATAAATCGATATATCGATTAATGGTTACAATCGTTAATTAGTCTGCATTAAATGCAGGTGTATTGTTTGCCACAAACACACACAACCTTTATTCATAAGGATAAGAAACCCATTGAGATCAAGATCTCTTTCACAATGGTGACCTGGCCCAGATGTCAGCAGCACATGTCACAGAGCAGTTTCAGAAAAGTAATACGTTAAGACATACATTTTCAAATGCATAAAAGACACCTGTAAAATAATTAAACAATTAAGATTTACACCTTTTAAAAACACAGGCACTGTGCAAACGTCTCCCACTGTCTGTCCCTTAGAATAGAACGGTAGGTTCCAAATGGAAGTAGTTCAGAGAGTTTCAGTTTCGTTTGTAATGTATTCCATGCCAGTGGGGCAGCAATGCTAAAAGCTCTTTTGCCAAATTCAGTCTGTACACGAGGAACAGTTAAAGCATACAAACTGTTCGAACATAATGCGTAAGACCTGTTTTTTCTTTGTAACAAAGTACACAAGTATGGAGACATTAAACTTAAATGATAGTCAGCCAATGTGTGTATCTGCGTGCACTCAATGAAGATAAGTCTGGTGTGATATACAGTTGACAGTGGTGGGTGAGACCATGACAGCAAGTAACAAATCTTAGTGCTGAATGAAAAACAGTGCCCAAGGACTGGAGGCATATAAATTAAGCACTAAAATAAAGCACCTCTACATAATCAATTACAGGCAAGATAGGCGATGTCACCAATTTTTATCGGACATTAAGAGAGAAGCAGTTTTTATTTCTAAAAAATACCCTAAGCTTAGAGACTAAGTCGTTAATATGGGCTTTAAATAAAAGCTCCTGGTCAAGAGTAAAACCCAAGTACTTGTCATTTAAGACCTGCTCTATAGGGGTTCCTTTTGATGTTAAAATATTTGGAATGTTTTCCAGTAGCACCCTTGAATGAGAGAAAACCATTAGCCTGCTTTTATCCGTATTTAAAACCAATTTAAGATCAAATAAGCGAGCCTGGATGACATCAAAAGCAGCTTGTAAAAACTCAAAAGCCTGAGTATTGGATGTTGAACAGCAATAAATAATGGTTTTGTCGGCATAAAAATGGTACATTGCATTTGACAAATTGTTACAAAGATTATTCATGTAGATAGAAAATAAAATGGGCCCAAGCACTGAAAAAGACGACAGTTTTGCCTTGCAGAATGACTACCTGAGTTACTTTATTTGTAGCAAGCGACAACGCAACAGTAACATCATCCTCGGCGAACGTTGTACACACACTTCTCATTCAACTCCCACTAACCAATCCCCTACTTCCCCGGCTCGTATTTGACATAGGCTCCCAAATAGCTGTCAAGGATATGCCTGTAATATGATTTTTTTATTTTGGCCCTCCAGATCAGCATATCCTCATCCATTTGTGTCAGGGAGGTGAAATTAAATCGGAAAAATCCTTTGAAATGTTGACTTCAGGTCCATCCCAGCCCATTAGGTTGTTTGAAAGTGTAAATTACATTCCGTCTGGAACAAAGAGTATTTTATTTTGAAGTTGAACCGGATACTTTATTTTGTTTGAGCATGACTTCATGTCCACACAAGCAGATTTTAGCTAAACTGATCCATCGTGTTGCGGCGACTGGCAAAAATAGAAACTCTGCGGATATTTAGTGCAAGGGATGCAGTACGGCAGCGCCATAGCGGCGATGTGCGCTTTGGGTCTGCCGGCAGTGCAAACTGACACATTGACCAGAATGAAAACGCAAATAGTCCGCCGCCGTTGCGCATTCAGTGGAAAGTCGTGGTTAGAAACCTATATGTATCCAGGTCCAGAAGAATATGGAGAGTGAAATAGTATTTATGATATTGCCTGGAAACACAACCATGATGGATTTAGAAAGTCATTGAAAATGTGATTCAAGTCTTTCAGCATGACTTTTCGAAGTTTCTCAAAAATATGGCATTTACCAATTTCATGCAGACACCTCACCATTCATCTTGTTCTGCCAGCAGCTACAGCATCAATAAACACCATTGCATGAATGCATTTAATTATAAATGTTCATGCCATAGTTTGACACATGATATTAAGTACTCATACCATGAATATGTTGGAAAAGAAGTGTAATCTGCATATTTTAATCGTAGATTTGAACAATAATACTGTAGGTTTAGGGCAGGGGTGTCAAAGACGTCTTTAGCTCAGGGGCCACATGGAGAAAAATCTATTCCCAAGTGGACAGGACTGGTAAAATCATGGCATGATAACTTAAAAATAAAAACAACTTCAGATTGTTTTCTTTGTTTAAAAATAGACCAAGCACATTCTGAAAATGTACAAATTATTATGTTTTTTTTACACTTACATGTTGCGGTTTATAGTATTCTATCTTCATTTTACGTTATTTATACTTTCTGAATAAACTATGTGATCAGTCAAATAGGTGGAATTAAGTCTGTCATGAGTTTTAAAATGCTCCCATTGCTGTTCATTTTTATCAGAAGATGAAATTATTAATAATATCAATATCAAATTACAAGATGTTATTAATGTAATTTACTCTTTTTCCTCCTCTGATGTTCTAACATCATGTGGTTTATTCTGTACATATGTAGCATCATCTACAGCAAAACACGTGAATTTGAACTAATTTCATTAATCACACATGAAGTTAGAAGGAGATATATATTATTTCAGCATATGAATGTGCGCCCAGAAAATGTACAGATTATCAAAAGCATTTATTTGGATATCAATTTCACAGGTTACAATAACAATATATTTGACAATCAAGGCATGAACGTAACAATCCACTAATAGGCAGTGTGAGTACGTAGTGTCCAAACACAGAAGTGTTGCCTCTATTTTAACACGCACATAGCTCCGCCCCCTATGAAGTTATTCACTCTTTTGGCAGGGGATACAAAGAATTCATATTGCGACATCAAGTGGACACATTTAGAACAGCAGTTTCTGTCATTCAAAAATTTCAGCTAATTTTTATACTTAACAAACTCATCTCGTGGGCCGGATAAAACCTGTTCGCAGGCTAGGCCTTTATGTTTGACACCCCTGGTTTAGGGTCAGGTGACCTTTACTATCAAACGAGCCATCCTGCTTCCTCTTTCACTAAAGTTCAATAGTCTGGAGCCGCAAAACAAAACATAGCTTATGAACTTTAAATATGCACTGTTAGTTTTAAACTCTATTTTCTTTTGAGATTTTTATTTTTGGGATGTACTCTACTCATTTCTGTACTTCCTCCTTCTCATCCAATCGCCAGTCAGAACTCCGTATGGATGTAGTCAAAGACATCTAAACAGTCGGACTTATAAAACCCTTTATAAATGCACATTTCCTGCTAAAGAGCTGCATGTGGCTCTGGAGCCACGGATTTCCGACCCCTGTTCTAGGTTCTACGAGATATTGTTCACATGTGAACAATGCTGTATAATAGACTGTATTTATATTATTCACATGTAAAAAATACCTAAGTGTTTATTGTTTATTGTGAGCGAACTGTGGTGCTGAATTTCCCCCAGGGATCAATAAAGTACTTTCTATTATATTCTATTCTATTGTTATTGGGTCCCTTATTTTTACAGTGAAGGGTCCTCCCAAATTCTGTTATTCTAACAGCTGTCTGAATAAGGCGTGGTGACTAGGATTGATGATTAACAATTTATCCTACAAAAAAGGAGTAAATACAAGCAATAGCAATACCATTGCTGGAGAGAGGACCGAGCTGCATTCTCTGAAAATGGTCGCTCTCCATAAATGTTTTTGTCCATCTTGCTGCTCCACATAGGCGGAGATCGAAAACAAAAGTTAACTTGGCATATGTGTTCCACACTCCAAACATCTGTACACTCTCTCTTTGTCTCGTTCCTGATACCTCCTCTTGCAGAACCTAAATGAGATACAGTATAGTATGTGTGTATTTGCAAAGATAGAAAACACAGGGTGTATTCATTGTGTTTCTCTTCTTTGAGCAAAAGCTAGTAACTTATAAGTTACTATAGCTTTTTGCCAAATGAGGGAAAATATTCCCCTAACGTTGTCTTAGTGTAGAATGTTAAGCTTTGTATTTATTTACCAAGAGAAGGATTTAAGCCTGGAAAATGAGGGTACCCTTTGAATAATTTCATAAAATGGAAAATACCCTGTACTCTTATGATTGCAACTTTTTTTATGTCTTCAGTGAGGAAATTGCCTTCTACAATGGAAACATGCGAGAAAAACAGACTATTTACACTACATTTAAAAAACTGGTAAGTAACAATTAGCACTAGTCATTTTAAGTTTCAATGTTGTTCACATATTTCTATACATATTGTTTATATTTTCTAATTATTTTACAGGTTGACCACTTACACAACTTCATATTCTTTCGTTTCTCAATGGGGTTTGTGGATAGCATCATTGCCAAGTGTAAGTGGAAGTGTTTATTATGATTCCTAATTGGGGCTGTTCCGATCCGGGTTTTATGCTGTCGATACCGATGACATGAATTAACTGTCCATTTTTCAATGGAACTAGGGCCAAGGAATTCTTCCTGCAGGTAGATGCTGCCATTTTGTCGACATTGTGGGGATTTCAGGTCTATTATGTTGTGATTAAACGTATGCGCAGAAATTACTTATATGACCCAATGCAAACAACCTTCCCTAGTCATGGTGCAAAAGAAAATCCAACACAAAATCACACATAACACAACCTTCTTTGTTTTGTGGATATTATAAAAAAATGTTTGTGCAACATAAACAAATTCAAAATTACACCCATTTAAATCTATTACAAAGCATGATGGGAACAATTCTAAACACTCTCCACACTTATCCATGTTTGGCGATTTTAGCTGATTGATATTTCTGATTGATTACAAAACTTTACGGAGGTCGTCACGGAAGTATACAAGGTAGGAGTCGAACTTTCACATACTCTTAATATCCAGTTATATTAATTATTTTATCCTTTATTTTAGTATGATATGTACACAAATAAATAATTAAAACAAAATATATATATATATATATATATATATATATATATATATATATATATATATATATATATATATATATATATATATATACACATACACAGTCACGATCAAACAAAAGTTTGCATACACTTATAAAGAACATAATGTCATGGCTGTCTTGAGTTTCCAATAATTTCTACAACTCTTATTTTTTTGTGATAGAGTGATTGGAGCACATACTCATGAAGTTTGGTTCTTTTATGAATTTATTATAAGTCTACTGAAAATGTGACCAAATCTCCTGGGTCAAAAGTATACATACAGCAATGCTAATATTTGGTTGCATGTACCTTGGCAAGTTTCACTGCAATAAGGGGCTTTTGGTAGCCACCCACAAGCTTCTGGTTGAATTTTTTACCACTCCCCTTGACAAAATTGGTGCAGTTCAGCTATATTTGTTGGTTTTCTGACATGGAGTTGTTTCTTCACCACTGTCCACACGTTTAAGTCAGGACTTTGGAAAAGCAATTCTGAGGAGATAATAGCTGCTAGCCGCTTGTCAGCTCAGGGACTAAAAAGCATTATAAGGCATTATTCGGCAATGGCGAATATGTACTTTTTCACAAAAACAGCCGATACTGATCAGTAGCCAATCAATTAGCACATCATTAATCTTAACTAATCATTATAGCAACCACATTATTATTTTCATACAATTATATTCTTAACATTGACAGTAAACTTAGTGCCAAATTGGTACAATTTTTACAAAATAGCATTTTTTGTCAAAGAAATAAAATGTGTTCAGGGCCTCGCTCATCAGCACTATTTAGTTACAGTATGAACTTAAAAATTGCTTACAGCATTATGCCATGTTTTTTGTATTTTGTTTTACCTGTGTGTGTGTGTGTGTGTGTGTGTGTGTGTGTGTGTGTGTGTGTGTGTGTGTGTGTGTGTGTGTGTGTGTGTGTGTGTTTTGGATCTGCTGTAGACATTGCTACTGTGGTGGGCTATCTGGTGGTCAGCCGGCCATTCTTAAACCTGTCCGATCCACGACATCGGCACAGCACACAGTCTGAACTCCTGGAGGTCAGCCATGTCACCAATCATAACACATACTGTATATACAATGCTTTTTCTTAACTGTATTTCAAACCTGAAATATTGTTGCTCATGCTGGCAAAATACAAATCCGTCTGGACTCTGGACAGCTTTTACATAACATTGATGTTTTACTTTTCGTCTAAGGAAATACAAAAGGTGGGGAAAATGAATTCAATTAAATTTAATTTAGGAAAATAGAAGTATTCAAGTACTGTACAGTATATAATCTTACAACTGTTAGTCCACCTCAGATACTTTTGTATGTCTCACTCCTACAAAGCAATAAAAACAAATCTTTAATATATTTGTTTTACAATCATGACATTTATGCAAAGTGGGCATATTTTTTGTAGGATTATTACCAGAGTGGGAGGATGCTTCTTAGGATGTCACAGGCCCTTGGAAGGATTGTCCTGGCAGGTCGGGAAATGACCAGGCTCTCTGGGTGAGTATTTGTACTTGAGAATGGCACTACAACACACTACTACAGCTACAAGAAACTGCAATACATTATTACAACTACAAGAAGCTACAATACACTATTACAACTACAAGAAACTACAAAACATTATTACAACTACAAGGAACTACAATACATTATTACAACTACAAGAAGCCACAATACACTGTTACAACTACAAGAAACTACAATACATTATTACAACTACAAGAAGCTAAAATACACTATTACAACTACAAGAAACTACAGTACATTATTACAACTACAATACACTACTACAACTACAAGAAACTACAATATATTACAACTACAAGAAACTACAATACACTACCACAACTACAATATGCTACAACTACAAAAAACTGCAATGCACTACTACAACTACAAGCAACTACAAACTACAATACCCTACTACAACTTGAAGAAACTACAATACATTACAACGACAATAAATTACAACACATTATTACAACTGCAAGAAACTACAATACATTATTACAACTACAAGAAACTACAATACATTAATACAACTACAATACACTACTACAACTACAATATTAAATATTATTACAACTACAAGAAACTATAATATACTACCACAACTACAAGAAACTACAATACGCTACAACTACAAGAAACTGCAATCCACTACTACAACTACAAGCAACTACAAACTACAATACACTACTACCGGTACAACTTGAAGAAACTGCAATACATTATTACAACTACAAGAAACTACAATACATTAATACAACTACAATACTCTACTACAACTACAAGAAACAACAATGCACTACCACAACTACAAGAAACTACAATACGCTACAACTACAAGAAACTGCAATGCACTACTACAACTACATGCAACTACAAACTCCAATACACTATTACAACTTGAAGAAACTACAATACATTACTACGACAAGAAACTATAATACATTACAACGACAAGAAATTACAATACATTACTACAACTACAAGAAACTACAATACACTACTACAACTACAAGAAACTACAAGACACTACTAAAACTACAATAAACTACAATACACTACCACTACAAGAAACTAAGATACACTACCACAACAAATACAATATCACTATTATAAAAGCTACACAAAACTATAAGTACACTACTAAAGCTACAATACATTTATACAACTACAATAACTGCAATACACTAGAATACACTACTAAAAGTACTACAACTGTAAGAAACTACAATACACTACTACAACTACAAGAAATGAAAACATACAAGTGCTATAACTACAATACACTACTACAACTACAAAAACTGCAATACACTACTACAACTACAATACACTACAACAACAACCATAAGCTACAAGTACACTTCTACAACTACACGAAGCTACAATACACTACTACAACTACAAAAACTACAATATACTACAATACACAACTAGTACTACAACTACAAAAAACTACAAGTATGCTACTACATACTTATTTCCCTCAGTCCAATTACAAATTAATTTATAAGCTTTAATGTTATTGTTTAGGATTTAATTTTACATTTGGTACATCTCTCTGTTACAACAACAATAACATTAAAATATGTTTGTAAAGGTCAACTTAAAAAAATCATCAGGGAATCGAATGCTTATTTTCCTACTGTATGGCAAACATATGTATAAGAAATGTACACACCAGGAGGTCTTTCAGTCAGCTGTATATACTGTAGCTATCCCTTGGCTCAAAGGACAGAAATAGAACAGAAATATTCACATCTGTGCATTCCACATTGTTTCTGATTACGTGGTTATTGTTTTGCTTCCCCTGCAGATTCACATCTCGTATCACTGAACTAATGAAAGTCCTACAGGAGTTAAATGCCGGCAAATATGAGCGCACCATGGTTAACCAGCAGGAGAACGGTACATACTGTGTTTTGTACAACACCAGCTGTATTAGCACAATTCATACACTTATCTTTTCCATGCATGAGTACAAATTACACAACGTTTACCTTTACGAGCTGCCCAAATAGTAACGATTGACGGAGATTAGATAACAACACCAAAACTGACTGAATCTCTTTGTTGGGTTTTTATTGCAGAATCTGACACCGCAGAAAAAAATATACTAGTACCTGGAAATGGTCAAATTATCAACAGAGATAACATCATCAAGTAAGTGTCTATCTTTCCTTTTTTATTTTTCATGGTAGAGTTTAAGCCTTTTTTTCAATTTTGCAGATTTGACCACACCCCATTATCAACACCAAATGGAGACATCCTAATCAGAGATCTCACATTTGAGGTACGACGCTGGCATGCAATCGGATATTTTTGCTAGGACACACGTTCTGCTAAGCCATGGCTGAATTTGGCAACAGGGTTTCCCCTCAATGTAATTGATCGTGGCAGCACGCCATGGCAAAATAAAAGCCGCCACACATTAAAGAATTTAGTTTTTTTATGTGAAAACAACTTAAAGTAATACAATGTATGAATGGATATATATATATATATATATATATATATATATATATATAGTGTATAATATATTTGCAGGGGTTCTTATTTTTTTATGGCTGTTAAGTAGAGGAGACGTTAGCTTTATTTTTTTTCACTTACGTAAACAACTTACGCAACTGCGCCACAGCAAACACATCATTCAACAATCGCTATTTCTTAGAAATCAAGCATATATATATATATATATATATATATATATATATATATATATATATATATTACATACAGCCTTGTATTTTCTCACTATTGATTAGAAAATTCAGCTGCTGAAAAATGACTAAGACACCGAAACAGTGCTGCAAAACCAAATGTTGTGATGACGTAAGCAATACGCACACAATTGTCTGTTGCGGAGTCAGCATGTCTGCGATGTGGAAGTACTTTAATATATGTGATATATACCTGCGGAGAGCCATCTACAAAAAGTGGAATATGCTAATAAAATACAGTTGGAGTATCAGCCTCGTCCGGCTCGCTGCAGCTCCCGCTGTTTGTCACGGACATCAAGCGACAGAAATAAAGAGTCTCCAATAACACCAGAAAATATGTTAGGTTTGTTGCTAGTCGTTTTTAATAAAGAAAAAGTCACTAATAGAATTGGAAAAGTGAAACACTCTCAACAATGTACATTGTACAATAAGCAGCAACTATTGAAAAATAGAGCAAAACGATATAATATAAGAAAAAGTATGTATATATGTTACTACTAATTAATAATAACACAGATTGTTTTTAAACGTATCTATAACATTTGTAGCCTTTTTAAAGAAAATATATGCGTCATCATGGTTATGCAAGTTTTAATGACATTGTGTTGACCCCGCCCCCATCACCGTAGGTATGTTGGCAATCTTGGGGAAACCCTGTGCATTTTGGGCTATCTTGCTTCATTTGTGTGATTAGTTGACACTTTAGGAACGCCTTAGAAAAAAATAAAAAGTATGTTCCATCCAAACAGCACACGCCTCATATTATTGTTAATATACATCAGACGTTTACAAATTGACAAAATGTGAAGTCTTCACAATAGTAATGCATACAACTTTTTATTTTCCTGTTCTGAAGGTGAGTTCTGGCACCAACGTTCTAGTGTGTGGACCAAATGGTTGTGGCAAGAGCTCGCTGTTCCGGGTGCTTGGAGAGGTAAGAGAACTTGATGTTGGTGTGTTTTGTACTTTGTACTTTGTAGTCCATGCATGACCGCACGGAAGGAATTCACACATGTGGACAAGGGAGAGATATCATTGAGGTGTTGTGCCCTTGAGAAATTTCAGGCTTCGGTGCCTTGTATTTAGAGATCAAACCAAACTGCACACAGTTAAAATCATTTCTGCTTTTGTTGCTGTTTTTTTTCTTTTTTTTTTTTTCTTTGCAGGATTGAAATCTTTGACACTATAGCCTCAAAGCTAGGAACTTACAGCCTGAGCTGATGGGCCTCCTTTGATAACACATCTGTGATATAGAAGATTGAATAATGTTCAACATTTGTTTTTAGTTTGTGTATAATTTGACCTCCAAAATGCAGCATCTGTCTTATGACTTGTGACCTTAACACAGCGGTATCTAAACGTTTTCCACTGGGGTCGCACACTGAAAAATCAAAGCATGCAGGGCCCATTTTGATCGTTTTCATTTTCAAAACAAGTATAATATATATAATGTTTTTAACCTTTTAGGGTTTCCCTCAAGTTTGGTCCCAGGGACCTAGAAGAGTCTCAGTCATAAAAATTTAAAAAATAAATTATATATTATTTTTTAACTTGTCGTTGTTTAACCCTTGAATCTCTAAATCAACTTCAGGTCTATATGTAAATATAAAGGTTTTTTTTTATGTTTTATGCTCTTTTTGTCAAAACCATGTTTTTTATGGCAAAAAAAATATATAAAATATTTTCAACTTGGAATATTGGATGTGAATTTATTGGAGCCTTAAATAGGTCAATAAATAATTAATAACAACATCGGTTTTAATTAATTAATATTTTTTGAGCAATGACGCATTTAAAAAATAAAAAAAAAATCCCACAAAAAATATTTGGAATCCAAAAAGACAAAAATAAGTGGTACATTACTCTTTTTTTTTTTTTTTTACTTTTAACGCTTAAATCTCTCGATCGACTTCAGATCTATCTGTCGATTATAAGTTTTATTTTTTCATGTTTTTGATTTATGCCCTTTTTTTTTATCAAGTAAGACTTAGTTTTTTATATAGCAATCACACAAAACAAGCATTTTTTCCCCAAAAAAAATTCTAAGTGGAATATTTGTTGTGAAGTAATTGGAGCCTTGAATAGGTCAATAAATCATAACAACATTGATTTTGATTCATTATTATTTTTGAGTAATGTCAGCTTTAAAGAAAAATACAGCCTGCATGGCAGTTTTGAGAGTCAACATTGCAACTTTTTCTTGTTACATTTGCTCTTTTTCCCCTTGTTTATGTTTTTTTAATAGCATTTTTACAATGTGCCGCGGGCCATTAAAAAAAAAGCTGTGGGCCACACTTTGGACACCACTGCCTTAACATGATGAGCCGTAGAAAATGATTCAAATTTATTTATTGTTTTTAGCTTTGGCCTCTATTTGGGGGACAGCTGACCAAACCAGAGAGAGGGAAGCTCTTCTATGTTCCACAGGTACCAACAAACAGCATTATCTAGCTGAAATTTCACTTTAAAACTCCATGTTTATAGACTTGAACAATACTGTTTCATTTCCTAGAGACCCTATATGACTCTAGGTTCTCTGCGGGACCAAGTGATCTACCCTGACACCTATGAAGACCAAAAGAGGAAGGGAATCTCTGATCAGGTTTGACAAAATGCACTTTCACACAAACACTACACACCTGTAGCACTGATCCACACATCCAAGTCATAGAATAACAAATGTGATTCCTCCTCACAGGTTATTAATGATAACCAACACAATTCATAACTGACATAAAATAGAAAGATTCAACATAATACAAAAGTCACTCGCCCGCGACTGCATTCATTCACATAGTCATTTTCATTTATGCCAGCACCTTAATAAAATAATCAGAATGACTCGAAACAAGGGACATTTTACTAAAACATCAGAATAGAAGTTATGGGACAAGTAAAAGGGACATACTGTAGTAGGAAGGATCAGTGTCAACACAGGCCATTAGAGGCAGAGGGGCAGTCAAGTCCAAGTCCATTAGTAAATACAAACTAAAAAACAAAGTATTACAAAACCTTACATATTTTCCGGACTATAAACAAACCGCACACACTGAATTTTAGGAAAAAAACTACATTTCCATTTAATAACTGCACCGTAGTCATCTGATGTCACATCCGGCTCATAAATGATAAATGGGTTGTATTTGTATAGCGCTTTTCTACCTTCAAGGTACTCAAAGCGCTTTGACACTACTTCCACATTTACCCATTCACACACACATTCACACACACATTCACACACTGATGGCGGGAGCTGCCATGCAAGGCGCTAACCAGCAGCCATCAGGAGCAAGGGTGAAGTGTCTTGCTCAGGACACAACGGACATGACGAGGTTGGTACTAGGTGGGGATTGAACCAGGGACCCTCGGGTTGCGCACGCCGTCCCAAGAACTATGCGAGACTCGAAGTGGTGGGCCAGCAAGCGCCTGTTGTCATAGCGTTCTTTTCTCAAAGAAAAATGCCCTATGCATGTATTTTATCTTGTTTCGGAGTTCTTAAAACGCATTTTTGCTACGAATATTTTGTAAACCACCAACTCGGCGAGTCTAAATAAAAGAGATCAAATGTGATTAAAACCTAAATGAGTTTTAAGTTTTTACCAAAGGCAATCATAAACAAAGCTTTCAGCGCATACACAATGTTGAGATCTATAGCTATATTTTGATAAAGATGGGGAAAAATCCCGCATACTCTTAAACGGTGCATGCAACAACAATAAGGCAACAAACATGGCAGTAGATGCAAAGTTAAATCATGAAATGCAACCTTACCTGAGCAAAAATGATGCATAATCATCTGGGACATACCAATTTCTTTGACATAGCCACACACAAAGAAGTTGTAGACCTCCATGCTTTTCCAAGTTTTCATCTGTTTTGTCATGTAGAATGATGTCTGGAGCACAATTTTGATATGTCTGGGAACGCTACCGACGGGTAATCCTTGATCACTCGACAAATCCTTTTTTTTTAAAGTATTGGATTAGATTCCATTGCATAGTTAGATTTTTTTGCTTGTATCTGTTTTTAATAGTAAGATCTAGGCCTCTGTGTACTCAGCTAGTTCGCACTTTGTTTGCTGCACAGTAGCCATGTTGGTTTGGTGGCCCACCACTTCGTTTACTTGCACACTGCAAAAACTGAAATCTAAGTAAGATTAAATATCTCAAATAAGGGTGAAATTTGCTTATTTTCTGTCTGATAAGATAATTCTTCTCACTAAGCAGATTTTATGTTAGAGTGTTTTACTTGGCGGTATAGCTCGGTTGGTAGAGTGGCCGTGCCATCAACCTGAGGGTTGCAGGTTCGATCCCCGCTTCTGCCATCCTAGTCACTTCCGTTGTGTCCTTGGGCAAGACACTTTACCCACCTGCTCCCAGTGCCACCCACACTGGTTTAAATGTAACTTAGGGGTTTTCACTATGTAAAGCGCTAAATAAATATAATTCACTTTACTTCACTTCACTTCACTTCACTTGTTTTAAGGGTTTTGGTCATAAATGATCTCAGTAAGATATTACAGCTTGTAGCTGAGACGTTATGACCTATATTGAGTAAAACATGCTTGAAACGAGAATATCAACTGTTGCAAAGCTGTGTCATCAACACTCACAAGTATAAAACTATTTTTTTTAAGTAATAATTTCTTACTTCAAGCATGAAAAAAAAAATCCTGATGCCGAGCGCATATCATTATGTCAAGATAATGGCACTAGCATTTCCTTAATTTAAGAGTATTTTACATACGTAGTGAAATGAGTTATTTGCACACAAAGATTTCATAAATGTTTATTTACATACCCTAATTGTTTCCAAAAGCTGTCTGTAACACAGCAGTAAAACTGCTGATCAAACAAAACAGAACTCATCGTCATGGACCCACTAGCTCTCCAATCAACTAAACAGACTCAATAACTCCCCGATGACGTTTTGGTAAATTTACTGAGGAAATTGTTAAACTGAAACAATACAAACAGAATGCCATTGTAAGTTAATAATACTCGTAAACATGTTAGCACATTAGCTAATGCTAATTAGTCATACATTATGATAGCACGCACAAATATGCATGAATACACTCCCACAGACATCCCACATGGGATGGTTTAGTAGGTAATAATAGTTTGGGTTATATTGTAAAACTTATAAACATTGCTTGAAGTGATGAATGAAGAATACATATGAGTAGAAATGCAATGGGCGATTAGAAGACAAAATGTCACTTCTACTTCCGGTTCAAAGCTTTAAACAGCAGGAACCACTTGTAGACATTCACCTAGCTGCACCCGCAGTGAGGGAACTCGCCCAAAAGATGATGTTATAGCACAAACAATAACACACCTTTTAAGTGTCTTTTGCATTTGTTTAATGACAACTATTTGCATTATGGCCGTCAGCGAAGAAAACTCTATACATTTGTCGCACTGTTTTATAAGCCGCTTATCGTCCGGAATTTCCTGTAATTGCTTTTGTGTTTATCTGGTTGGGTAATGTTTATCTGTGTACATCTGTGTTGTTACATCCAGGTACTGAAGGACTACTTGGACAACGTGCAGCTAGGCCACATCTTAACCAGGGAAGGCAGTTGGGACTCAGTGCAGGACTGGATGGATGTTCTCAGTGGAGGAGAAAAGCAGAGGATGGCAGTAAGTCATCTTTTCTGTGACGATAGCTGTCACTGTAATCAGATCAATTACTCTTTACTCGTTCAGTCATTTCATTTGGTTCGTTGGTTGAAGTTTATTTTAAACATATATACAATTTCAACATTATTTTTTTCATTTTTCTAAACATGTCCGAAAAGAAGTAGGAAGAAGCAAAGCTTATTTATTCCGACCCCTTTCCACTTAACAGCAACTACTAACACATTTGTTCACTTCCTGTTTTTTTTGTAAACACAATTTACATCAATTAATTCTAAGTACAACAGTTCTCTTACAGTAATAAATATTTATGTCAATTATGATTTACAAAATGACCTACATTTATATCTTTTTTTCAATAAGTTCATGATGACATTGTAATCACTTGTTGTTTTGACGACCTCTTAAACTGCATTACATTATTACATTATTTGACTTCATTGCACATTCCATAATTTATTCCACATACTGATATGCCAAAGGTTTTAAGTGTTGTACGTGCATACACATGTTTTAATTGTAGATTTTTCTCTAAGGTTATATTTCTCCTTTTTTGTTGAGAAGAATTGTTGTACATTCTTGGCTAGCAGATTATAGTTTGCTTTGTGCATAATTTTAGCTGTTGGCAATGGCACCAAATCATTGAATTTCAATGTTTTTGTTCTCTATATACCCAATTACGTATTTTTCTAACCGGCTTCTTTTGTGACACGGTTCCAGCTCATTATTACTTATTATTACACCAAAAAAAGTATTTTTTTTCACCATTTTAATATCTAATGTCTATTTGTATTTGTGTTTGACTTTCTCTTTCTACTGTTACCGATTGATTTGAGTTGATTTGACAAGACATGAATAAGAATTCTCTATTTTTCTTAGTTTTCTAATGGTGACAAACTTACACACTTATTAATATTTCCTTCATTTTGTCTTTCTTCATAAAATTGTCTTTTAAGTGTATTTGGGTATCTTGAAAATTGCTCCATATATAATCAGGTGGAAAAAATAAGTTTTTAACCCCTTTACAAACATTTTAACAATCCATTATTTTCATTGTAGCTTTATTTTAACAAGGAAAGACAGAATACACAAAAAATGAATATAGAGAACCAAATACATATTTTTCTATATAATAAAGGTCTGTAAAAACATTGAATTACTACAACTTCTATACTGTTTGGGGTCTCAAGCATAAACATTAAATACATGTTTAAATGCATATAAATACATTCAGGCAAAGTCGGACTGATATTTAAATATGTATTTTTATTAACCTTTTGTAGATGGCCCGATTGTTCTACCACAAGCCCCAGTTTGCTATTCTGGACGAGTGCACCAGTGCTGTGAGTGTGGATGTGGAAGACTACATCTACAGCCACTGCAGGATGGTACAATGTTATTTTGGATATTCATGAAAAGATGTGTACACTGTATAATGTAACTAAAATGTAGTCTTATTTGTAGAATAGGTCTTGACACAGTGGAACCTTGATTTACACACCTAATTAGTTTTTGAGCAGGCTTTGTAAACCGAAAAGTTTGTATAGTGAAGCAATTTTCTTTCTAAGAAACAATGTATATATGAATAATGGGTTCCAGCCTCGACAAGAGTTAAGGTTTGTACACTTTTAAAGCAATATAAAGTGCTATACGGTACTGTATATCAAACAAACATTACAAAGGAGTGATGGATCAATGATCTCTTTATTAAAAAGCCAAAACAACAACAAGCTGAACTGTGCTGTATGCGCTGCTCTGTCAACACGCATATGCACATAAAAATCCATTTGGTGCCCCCACAAACGATCAGAAAACACAAAAATCCCTATTATTAATAAACATTTGAAAGTAAAATCCACTCACAATACATTTAACATAGACAAAGGAGCAGCTCACGAGAGGAGAGAAACCGAGCGGGTGAAGAAAGCGGGCAGGGGGAGGGGCCATGTGGGTGTGTTCTTTTGGAAGAGACTCCGCTGAATGAGAGGTAGTGTTCGCCGCTGCAGTGAAATAAAGTCCGCTTTTGCATAATTTTCCAGAAAAGTTAGTTGTCATCATTGTTAAAAACTTCCTCGATCGCTTCAATACAAGCTCACACAAAATGGCTGCCAGCGAGACACAAAATGAATTAATGAAGTGTTCGTACACAGATATATGGTTTGCACACAGAGGCATATTCGGCACGATCTAAGGTGTGTAAACCAGAAAGTTTGCAAACGGGTTCGTAAATCAAGGTTCCACTGTACTACGTAAACATGACGAAGCACAGAGCACAGTGAGATGAAGTGACTTATAAGCACAGAAACGTCCTTGTTGAATGAGAGATTCACGGCGATTTTATAAGTACCTCTGATTTCCCAGTAGTTGTAGTTGTCAAGTGATGTTAAAAATGTCTTGGCAAGATCACACATCAAATGTCATCCATCATCTTCTCTTGTTTTGTAGGTGGGCATCACTTTGTTTACTGTGTCTCATAGAAAGTCTCTTTGGAAGCACCATGAGGTAAGGACTCTGTCAAAACAATATTTTCTAGGGCTGTCTTAGAATAGTGGACTATTCCATGATTCCATTCAGAGGAGTCTAAATTACATTCAACTTCCGACATTCAGACTCAATTAAAAACATTGATGTTTTTTGATGGTATAAAGTACTGAAGTTTGTCAATCCAATTATGAAAATGATAAATGCATACTGTGTTAATGTGTTTTATTAAGCTTGCGATTGACGTGCCATTGAAGACAGCCAAAAACTTCCTCTGTGCACAAAGTACATACTGGCTAGCATATTGGCATGTAGCATCGATCGTTAGCAACGTAGCAAAAACGTCAGCTTTGACGGTAGGTATTGACCATAGACAAAGACGCCACTGAAGCCAGAGGTGAGACAAAGCAAATTCAGAGCTACTTCAAGTACGTCACCCGAAACTATTTAACTAATTAGCAAGTGGGCCAACTCCAGCCTGCGAGGACGATTGAATTGTAGTAAAACCTTACTTGCTAACATTTTTGCAGTAAGAACACTAGGTGGAACATCTGCGTACAGCAGGTAGACGGTATGTCATTAAAACAACACACCTGTCACGGAAGATCTATGACTGTTTTTTAAAGGCCCTTCTTGAAAATAGCAGAGCGCTTCTGTTACATAAATTATTTTTGACTAGCATAAAGTATGACTTTTTGACTATGCAAGACTATCCATCCATCCATTTCTTTTTTCTTTTTTTTTTTTTTTGTGCCCTGTCCAGCTTCTCAGGCAAATCATATAGTTGATGTAGATGCCCATGTCGGCTGTTCAGATTTACTTTACAAAAGAGAAGTGTAGGATACTTCTCTTGTTGCCTTATTTGTATTTGACTTTATTAAATGTATTTATATTATCATTTAGTGCAGCCGGGCCGGAGCAGGAGGGGATAGAAAGAGAAAAAAAAGAAGACAGAGGGGGAAATTGTGGGGACAAGAGGGGGATTAGACAGAGAGACAAAAACAACAACAGCAAACAACAACAACAACAACAACAATAGAGCAACATCAGCAAATACGACATGTACAAATATGATGGTAAAAGTAATAGCAAATAAGCAGTTAGCGAAAAATAAAAAATAATACAGAAATGACAATGAGCATTATTACACTACAAATGGATCAATACAAATACCAATAGAAATAGCGCTATTGATAATGAACAATACCAATAATTTACCTTTATTATCAACAATACAGTTGTTTAAATGCAACAATACATATACGTAATGATAACTTGAGATACGAAAGAATGCAGAAAAATGGAGGGGGAGAAAGAGAAGAAACCTACATTAACCTTGTAGATTGTTATAGTAACAATAGGTTAAGCTTTGTCAGTGTGCCATGTGTTACACCCAGTTTACCCTAGGGCAACAACGTTAATATATGTTTGATGAAACGTGATTATGTGCATGAGTGTAAGTATGCATATGTCCATCCATCCATTTCTACCGCTTGTCCCCATATCCATTTGATGATATTTAGATAAAAACATGGAAGTTATGTGTTCAAAATAAAACAATTAAAAATACTTACCGTATATGTCTTGCACCCTGGTCATCCGCTTTCTAAAAAAATATGACCCCTATAACAGTTTAGTTCAGGGGTGGGCAATTAATTTTTACCGGGGGCCGCATGAGCAACCCGAGCACTGCTGGAGGACCACATCGACAATATTTCAATTAAATTTTGCTCAATATTATTTTTGATGTACCGTAAGATAAATAATAATAATAATAATAACAATAATACTTTAACCTAACTTAACTTTATACCAAAAGCAGTTTGCTTTTGATGGTTTTATTTTTCAGTCTACCCCAGGGCAGCTGTGGCTATGAAAGTAGCTTACCACCACCAGGTGTGAATGATTGATGGGTTCTACAAGTAAAGCGACTTTGGGTACTTAGAAAAGCGCCATATAAATCCCAGTTATTATTATTATTTTTAACACTGTCTTACACTACACTTCCTGATGAATAATACAATGCAAAAATGTCAATTTCTGCACAGGGTTAATTAAAATTTTATCCTGCATCCTCTTTAAAAGTCCAACATTTTTCCCCGTCAGATTTGGACAACATTCTGTTGTCACACCTACCAGCTTGTCCCATTTCAGTCCTAATATGTCCAAACACGCATTTACCTATGTGAACAAGTCATTACCTGTGGTTGTCTCTTTAATTGACTGCATGGCTGCCAGCTCTTCCGTTATTTGAAAGTCTGCAGTTATCCCACGTAAGAAGATGAGCAGCTGGGCGTTGTCGCGTACATCACAGCTCTCGTCCAAAGCCAGCAAAAAACAGTCAAAGTCGGCCGTTCTGTTCTTCAGCTGAAGCTCCAAATTTCCGGGCATATCAGCGCAACAGAGTCCAATAAGCACTCCTTAATAAACTCTCCGTCAGAAAACGCCTTACTTTTTCTGGCGATTTTGTGAGAAATGACGAAACTTGTCCTGACGGCTGCATTCTAGGGGTGTGAAATATGGCAAAATGTCCTTGTTGAGTTTGCAGTTTTACCATCAACGCATCAGCCTCCCTTGCGCGCGCTTCATCAGACAGATTCCGGTATTTTTCCTCGTACTTCGTCGTGTAGTGGCGATTCAAATGATATTCTTTAAACACAGCAACCTGTGTACCACACATTAAGCACACGGCTTTACCTTTAATTTCTGTAAAGAAATACTTGGCAGTCCATGTCTTGTTGAAAACACGCCATTCGTCATCAGCTTTTCTCTTTTTAGCATCTCAGGTGTAAACCGTGCATCACTTGTCGCTGTGCACCTTCACTCACAGGTTACACACGGACATACGCCCATAAATAACACTTTTCAAAATAAAAGCAGCACAGTTGTGTTGCGCGCACGACATAGATGTTTTTTAAACTTTATTTTGTAATTTGTGATTGCCGCTGTTCACATTCACTCACGCGCATACGTCCACACGGAAGCAATACAAATAACGCTTTTCAAAACAAAAGCAGCACCGTTGTATTGCACACTCGACATAGATACTTTTTAAAATTTATTTTGTCATTTCTGATTGGCCTCACGCGGGCCGGACAGGGACGCACAAAGGGCCGGATGTGGCCCGCGGGCCGCAGAATGCCCAGGTCTGGTTTAGTTGAACAGTCGTTAAAAATAGTCCTATCCTGTTCTTTTTTTTATATTTTATCATGTTTTTGAAATTGTCAACATTTAAAATATAAATTGATTTGTCTAGTTTTTATTCAAAATGGGATTTACAGCTCTTTGAAGGGAGCCAGATCTTGAGGAGTAGTTCCTTTCAAAGAGCCGTTCAAAAGACTGACTCTTTATAATTTTTTAAAATCAAATCATTAGTATCAGTTAAATGATAAGATATAGATGAGAATAATTTAATTTACACAAATATTGTTCTATTAGTTGCATTTATTCTGAAAGATTGGCTCTAATTTTACTTTTTGTTGTGTTTACATTATAAACCTACTCAGTGGCCTAGTGGTTAGAGTGTCCGCCCTGAGATCGGTAGTTTGGGAGTTCAAACCCCGGCCGAGTCATACCAAAGACTATAAAAATGGGACCCATTACCTCCCTGCTTGGCACTCAGCATCAAGGGTTGGAATTGGGAGTTAAATCACCAAAAATTATTCCCGGGCGCGGCACCGCTGCTGCCCACTGCTCCCCTCACCTCCCAGGGGGTGAACAGGGGGTCAAATACAGAGGACAAATTTCACCACACCTAGTGTGTGTGTGACTATCATTGGTACTTTAACTTTAACTTAACTTTAAACAATCTATAAGGCGGTCCATATTTCCATGCTTTGGCAGTGACTTCACTCGTTTGAATTTTCCCTCACCTAAAAAAATGTGTAGTATTCTAACAATGAAGAAAAAATACACAAATAATAAGTAGGAATAAAATGCATTAATGGATATAAAAGTTATAGATAAAACTAAAATAAAAATTAGTACATAACAAAAATTAGTATAAAATGGTGCTACCATACCTGGTGTGTGTACGCTTGAATTACTACCCTTAGAATAATGAACACAAAAAGTGAATCCAGATAAAAAGAAATGCATTAAAAAAATAAACATTGTAAGAAAATAGTAATTTAAATATATATATATATATATATTTTATTTTATTTTTCTTACCAGGTATTTAAAAAAAAAAAAAAGGAAATCCAAATGCGGCTGTTTCCTTTAACTCTCTAACTCTTTAACTTTCTAGTCCAGTTGCCAGTGGGGTGGCACACGCACATGCTGTGTGGGCAATTGCTGATGCTAACTTTGCGTGTGCATAGAAGAACGGCTCACAACTGGTAATTGGTTCTCATTGTTCCCTTAAAAGAGCCACTTAATAGACTCAATTTGTTCGTAAACGTCACGGCTCAAGTTTTTAATACAACTTAGACTTTTGTATTTATAAAGAAAATATACAATTAGTGTATATTATTACAAATGTTAAGAGTTTGTCAGGAATCTGGTTAGTATGGGTGGCAATCATTTGATTCTACCGTATATCTGAATTATTAGCATTTTAATGCAGTTGCAAAAAAAAAATCTAACCATGAACAGTGGGGGTGATTGAAAATGATGGGGGTGGGTTAGGGGGAGAGATCTACTGGATTCTTGGCAGTTATGACTCGTCGGATATTGAACCCCCCTCTGTGCTAAGGAGGCGAGTTGAGTCGGCTATTTATATACAGCGGGTGTGTTAGAAGGATATTCAGAAATTAGGCACCAGCTGTTTGATTGTAACGTGCATCTTAGTTTTACATTTTATTAACACACATGGAGGTGTTGAAATCGCCATGTAAAATCACTAATGCTAATCAGCAGCATGTCAATAGCAAAGCCAATGTATATTAGCATCAAGCTCGCACATTTTTGGAAAAGTTGAGCCTTACTATAGTTACGTTGGAGCGTTTTTTGAGTCAATTTCTTCGCTACATTACTTAGAGGTAGTTTGGCTGAGTCCACTCTCGGTGCTGCTGGAGTGATCGCCGAAGTGCGAAGTTGGCAACTGGTCGTTGTCAAAAAAGTAGGGGATTCAGTACCCATCCCTTGTAGATACCTTTCAAAATGATTGGCCAGGCGTAATTGTGTCAGTGGGCATAAATAACTATAAGTAGAAATGTATTTTATGCTTTCTGGCTGACTTATTTGTATCCCTTGTTCCCCTTTACCCCACAAAGTACTACCTGCACATGGACGGCAGAGGAAGTTATGAATTTCAACCCATCACAGAACAGACTGTGGAGTTTGGGTCTTAGTCGACGGGTGAGTTCTGGCGACAATGCACTAATAATCCAGTCCATCGTTTTTGCACTCAAGTGTGGAACTGACATTTTTCTTTCATGGGACCTGCGATCGTTAATGTCAACAATATGATTTTTACATCTATTGCTCAAATTATGGAATGTAATTGACTTGTAAACATAATCTTATCTAGTCTGCAGAAGTAAATTGATAAATGTTGACATTATGCCTTCTGTCTTTAGAGGAAGAAAACATGATCATAATGCATTCATTGGTAATGACATTTGTTCAGATAAAATGTCATTGAGGTCTTTTTGAGTCAGAGCAGTCAAGCTGAGATGTCATAAGTTTCAGTAAGTCTATTCAAGTTCAACTGACAGAAAACATGAACTTTTATTTTAAAATTCTAACTGAACATTTGTCTCCACATGAAGGTTGTATTTATTGCAGTTTATTTATTGCAATATTTCACATTTTAGTCAGTTTCACTGATGATCTTGAAATCTAGCGAGTTAGATCAATGTTTTTTGTTTATTAGTCTGATCAGAAATCATCTTTACTGTTGCCTGTAACATTTTTCATTCTGTTTGTTTCTCATGTGCCAGCATTATGATCTAACGTCCACTTTACAATAATTCAGAAGATGCAACTGTACTTTTTTGTTGATATATTTCATTTCTGAAATCATAATGTAATTAGATTATTTGATCATGAGCCTGTATAAAAAAACATGAAAATAAACTGCACATTGTACTAAACACTCCCGATGGAAAGGATGTCGTTTTTTACCGTGAAAGTGAAAATGTGACCCTGAACATCATTCTGTGGTCGAGCGCTTGGACATTGGTCGCTTTTGGTGAAAAATGTAAACTCACTATAGAACCTGTGTACAGCTGGTCCCCTTGTCATTGAACATATTAAAATAACACTGTCATTCATGTGTGCTATTAAGGTTTTTCAGTCATTCTAAAATACTTTGTCTGACAAGTGATGTCACTGAGCTGCCCCACCTTGTCCAAATCTCACCAAACTTGTCCCAAACATTTGTGCTATCAAAAAAACATTTGCGCTACTATGCTTTTAATGTTATTTATGTTTTATTATTTACACACAGAATTACTTAAAAGTCCTTAACAGAACAAATGGACAAAAAGGAACAGCAGCGGTGTTTGAATATTGTTGTGAATTTAGGATTAGCAGCTGAAATTACCAGTGATGAGTCCCGGATGGACAATATACAGAACTTCATTTACTGCTCACTTTCTTGGAAAAGACTCTGTGGTCAGCTGGCAAAGCTGAAAGTCTGCCGGTCTTTCTATGTGGACCCTTGCCTTAGTGCTCTTCAGTGCTGCTGGATCTCACCCTGCCTGTTTCCTGTTTACATGTCTGCCCTGACTGCATTCAGTCTAGCCTCCAATGTCTGTTTAGTCTCTGTACAATCCACTTTCCACCGTGGGAACTTTATTTTAGAACTTGAACCAGGAACTTTACTCTTGAACCAAGAACTTTACTCTTGAACCAAGAACTTTACTCTTGATCCAAGAACTTTACTCTTGAACCAGGAACTTTACACTTGAACCAGGAACTTTACTCATGGAACCAATAATTCTAGTCTTCAACCAATAATTTTAGTCTAGAAACCATGAACTTCACTCTTGAACCAGGAGCTTTACTTTAGAAACAATAACTTTAAGCTGGAACCAGGAACTTTACTCTGCAACCACTATAGTCTGGAACCAGGAAATTTACTCTAGAACCAGGCACTTTACTCTTGAACCAAGAACCTAATGCCAGAACCAATAGAAACAATAACTTTAAGCTGGAACCAGGAACTTTAATCTGCAACCACTATAGTCTGGAACCAGGAACTTTACTCCAGAACCAGAAACTTTTCTTTAGAACCAGGGATTTAAAGCTAGGACCGGGAACTTTACTTTTGAACCAGGAAATTTACTTTTGAACCAGGAACTTTACTTTGAAACCAGGAACTTTACTTTAGATCCAGGAAATTTACTTTAGAACGAGGAACTTTACTTTAAATCCATGTGCTTTACTTTAGAACCAGGGTCTTAAAGCCACAACCAAGAACTTTACTCTAGAACCAGGTATTTTAGTTAAGATCCAGGAAATTTACTTTAGAAAAAGGAACTTTATTTTCGAAACAGGAACTTAAAGCCAGAACCAAGAACTTTACTCTAGAACCAGGTACTTTACTTTAGATCAAGGAACTTTACTTTCGAACCAGGAACTTTACTTTAGATCCAGGAACTTTAATTTAGATCCAGGAACTTTACTTTAGAAACAGGAACTTTACTCTACATCCAGGAACTTTACTTTAGATCCAGGAACTTTACTTTAGATCCAGCAATTTTACTTTCCAACCAGGAACTTTAATTTGGATCCAGGAACTTTACTTTAGATCCAGAACCTAAAAGCCAGAACCAGGAACTTTACTTTAGATTCATGTACCTTACTTTAGACTTAGGAACTCAAAGCCAGAACCAGGAACTTTACCAGGGGATCAGGAGCTGAAAATGGCAGCGTTTTGGCTTTGACTGAGATCGATGGGAATGCTCTGAAGTTGGAAACTGGAAGCAGCCGACTGGTTGGTAAATATTTTTACTGCTTTATACTGTAACTTGTTAAATAATTGTTGCAACATTAATGATTAATACTAATTGTGCTAATGTTAGCCTAGCTAAGTGTTGAGCTACTTGGCTTGTTGGCTAACAGGGAAAAGAAAGCAGCTAAAAGTAGCTAGGAGCAGGTGCAACTATCTGTGGACTAAATTGTCAAACCCACATAGCAGTAAGCTAGCTGAATGTAACAAACACATAATATGTGTATAATAAGTATAAAATAAGTGTTTTATTGTTGAATTATTGGATATAGTGACTTTGCAGGTTTGTAGTGTGGATGACAAGTCTACAATTTCATTCTGATCTGATTTGTTCTAACCCGTCTCTGAAATGGTCAGCTTTTTCCCTTCCCTTTAGCTTTGGAGCAAATCAAGGTAATGAACTGGAGACTAAATGTGCACCAGAACTAGAGACTGGATGTGGACTAGAACCAGGCCTGCCTTCACTCCTGCCAGTATGGTAAGACCCTTAAAGCCCTGCCACGTGCTCTGCATTCACTACAATTCAATGACATAAGTACAATAGTTAGAACTGAAAGGACTACTTTGAGTGCAGTAGCTAGTTTGTACTGGAAGTACAATAGTTAGTATTATAAGTAGTACTTTGACAACAGTAGTTTGTTTGTACTGCAAGTACAGTAGTTGGTACTGTAAGTGCAGTAGTTTTTTAAGACTAAGTACAGTAGTTAGTACTGTAATTATTACTGTGAGTACATTAGTTTGTTAGTATTGTAAGGGCAGTAGTTTTTAGGACTATAAGTACAGCTGTAACCACTACTTTAAGTGCAGTCGTTTGTTAGTACTGCAAGTACAGTAAGTACAGTAATTTCATGACAATCCTCAAACCCTGTTGAATGATGATATTCATGAATATTTAACAGCAAAAGCATGTAGTTATTAATCAATCAAATGTACCAAGTTAACTGTATATTATTCACTTCTGAAGTATTTCAGTGTATTCCATCAAGCAGCATGTATTGAACACTCAACGGCAATGAAATATTAAAGTTATTTATTAGAGTTTCCAGTGTCAAGTTCCACATAAACACAGAGCACAATAATTATTACAGTACGGACAGTGTCAAAGATATGCAAAAATAATCATCTGTAAAAGAAAAAAAGATTCCCAGGAGTACCCGCTGTGGTACTTGGTGTACCCCAATCATTCAAATATACACGTATTAGCTTGGTGTTCCGTCTACTGTACAATTCATATTTTCTTTCAACATCCATTATTTTCGTACCCTTTGGTCCACAAAACGATTTCAAATCTGACAACATCTCAGTAGTAAGTTGAATATTCAATAGTGCTTCATTGTCAACAACAATAACACACACAGCTGCAGATTCAAGTTAGAAAAGACACAAATTCAAATAAATACACGCAGATAATAGTACTAATGTATTCATTTCCATGCACACAGTATTCCTGTACTACCTGAAATATTGTGAAAACCTAATTAAATATTAGATGTTTAATTCACACATTACAGTGGCATGGCCACAATATTCAATGGAGTTTGCAGATTTAAAAAAACAACAACATGAATTATCATATTTTTTCATGTTAGCATTGATGATAGCGATAAGCGCTGTAGCTATATTATTTTTATAGTTATTGTTACAGATGATCACGGCTCACATGACAAAGAAATAAAGTATTGTAGATATTTGGGGTATGACGAGAGCTGGCCAGACTGAAATGTGAAATGAGGGTAGGAAGCCCCGCCCCCTTTTCCAGTCTCAGCAGCAAGCATATCTGAGGATTTCCAAGCAGCTGTCACTGACTTCAAAGACCTTTGTGACTGCTAATGCACGTAATGTGAAAGTGGGTGGGATCGGAAGCGCGCACATTCGCACACTGTAAACCTTGCGTCGCTCGTTGACTCGAGACCTGGGGCTACAAGACGTGACGGAGCAGCACTTTGGATGTGCTTGCTCGTTACCATAGCAACAGCTCTTACAGCCCAGAAATGATGCAAACTTTTTCAAAACAGGTTGCAGGTTAGAAAAATTAGGGCTGTGAATCTTTAGGCATCGCACGATTCGATTCTTGTGGGTAGCGATTTAGTTCAGAATCGATTCTTGATTCAAAATCAATACTGTTTATCAACATTGGGTGCCAGTTCTATGATTAACTATATTCCTATAAAATAGATAAACCGCAGTGATACATTTATATATTACTTAAAAGAAAACTGGTTTTGTTAAGTAAAATTCTACCCAAACATTTAATAAAGTCAAATACAAATAAGGCAACAAGAGAATATTTTTTTAAGTAAATATGTACAGCAGAGATGATCATCTACATCAACTTTAGTAGCTAGACAGGACAGATTTAAGGGAAAAAAATGTTAAAAAAGTATTTATTTTTTTTTAAAATACCAAAAAAAAACCAACTATTTTTCATTTTTGTTTAATAGATTAAAAATCGTGATTCACTCGAAAATCTTTTTTTTGACACCCCTACTAAAAATTTATTTTTTTAAATTGATTCTTATTTAAAAAAGCAAGAAAGAAACAATTTATATACCGGTATATATATATATATATATATATATATATATATATATATATATAAAATTTAAAAAAAATTGTAAACACTTTTTTATTTATTTTAGAATCGGGATGAAGAAGAATCGTGATTCGAATGTGAATTGATATTTTTTTCGTCCCACAGTGTTGTGTGAGCAGACGCGTCCCACAGTGTCGTGTGAGCAGACGCGTCCCACAGTGTCGTGTGAGCAGACGCGTCCCACGGTGTCGTGTGAGCAGACGCGTCCCACAGTGTCGTGTGAGCACACATGTCCCACAGTGTCGTGTGAGCACACATGTCCCACAGTGTCGTGTAAGCAGACGCGTCCCACAGTGTCGTGTGAGCACACATTACAGTGTTGTGTGTCCTTGTGCCACTGAAGAGCATTATTGAACGGAGGAAAGACGTTCTAACACGTGAAGGACATCATAATTATCACACTTTCAAACTTATAAAACATTTCCAAATGTTCAAATCTCGTCTCAGCTCGTCCTCGTGAGTCCAATATCGACTACAGTCGTCACCTGCTATATCAATATATCATTAATATATCAATAATACGGTAGTATTGGTCGCTAGCTGGGACCACAACTCCTAAAGCCGGTGCAGAGTGATGTACAGTAAATGGGAGTATTTGTGGATGCAAACTTTAAAGGAAACATGAATATTGTGTACATAGAAAAGTTCTCATTGAGTGTTTGAGCAGTATGAATGTTGTGTAGAATTATTTTCTACACTGCGTAAAATCGATTAACCAAAACAGTTTCACAGAAACTGGACTTTTGTTTCCTGTGTCAGGAAACTAAATCTGTTCTCGCTGTACCGCATATTCCAAAGGCGACTTATGAGTCATGGTCAACGTTACACACTGCGCAGTGGAACGCCTTCTTTCTCGCTTTCCTTACTTTTCTTCCTGCGCCTGTAGCACACGATGGTTACCACGACGATGGCGATGATGAGCAGCAAAATAAGCAGGACGGCGCCTGCTATCACACCGACTGAATACACTGTTGTGGGGAAAATAGACACAAAGTTTTGGTGTTAGTACAGGACACAAAGGTACACGGTTGTGGTATTTGTAATCCTGTAAAGATGAAGAATTAAGATCTAATTCAATTACTAATCCACTAAATAATTGATAAAAAGTACTTTGAAGTAATTGGACAGTGAATACGAAAACATGAAGTAAGAAAATACTTCTTAAGACGGATAAGTGGACAAATAAATATTCATATATTCATTCAATATATAATATTCAAGTTTTTTCTTTATGTGTATGTGTAATACAAACCATGTGTTGCAATACACTGTTGTATTAATTACGGTTACTCAGACTGGTGTACTGTTTTATTACTATATTACTCTGACTGGTGCACGGTTGTTGTATTACTCACAATTATTCAGACTTGAGTACTATTGTTGTATTCCTGACAATTACTCAGACTTGTGTACTGTTGTTTTAATACTATCTATTACTCCAACTGCTGTACTGTTGTTGTATTACTTACTATTACTGGGACTTGTGTACTGTTGTTTTATTACTATTACTCCGACTGGTGTACTATTGTTTTATTACTAACTATTACTCCGACTGGTGCACGGTTGTTGTATTACTCACAATTATTCAGACTTGAGTACTATTGTTGTATTCCTGACAATTACTCAGACTTGTGTACTGTTACTTGAATACTATTGTTGTTTTATTACTTACAATTACTCTGACTTGTGTACTACTTTTGTATTACTTACAATTACTCTGACTTGTGTACTACTTTTGTATTACTTACAATTACTCTGACTTGTGTACTACTGTTGTGTTATTTACAAATACTCTTTCTTGTGTACTACTGTTGTATTACTTACAATTACTCTTATTTGTGTACTACTGTTGTATTATTTACAATTACTCTGACTTGTGTACTACTTTTGTATTACTTACAATTACTCTTGACTTGTGTACTACTGTTGTATTACTTACAATTACTGGGATTTGTGTTCTGTTGTATTATTACTTACAAGTATTGACTTGTGTACTACTGTTGTATTACTTACAATTACTGACTTCCGCACTACTGTTGTATTACTTACAATTACTGGGACGTCTGTACTGTTGTTGTTTTACATGTTTTTTGTTTTGTATTTTCATCACAGCAAGGTTTCACATGGTCAATATGTTTTGCTTTATTTCAAATATCGTAAGCAGCATCACAAGTCTTGTTTATGAATACTTTAATTAACGGATATTGACCAGATTTGATTAGATGTTCAACAATTCCATACTTCTGCTAATAATCCAATTACACTAAGTGCTAAATACACACATACAGTATATTTGTTTAAAATCTTAATAGTTTAATTATTATGCAATGTACTACATTTCGTAGCTGATGAAAGGATCAAAACGCACTACAAAGTTGTTTGAGTTTTGATTTTTTAAATGAATGGCCTTCATTGACAAACAAATCCTACAATAATTGTTTTGAGTGGTTTACATGATAGTTAATGTAATGAATAAATATTGATATTATGAAGATGTTTCGTTCCAAAAGACACTAAAATGAAGGTAACAGAAAAATGCTGCCCTGGACTACAGTTGCTGAAGATCATGCACGTATCAGTGAAAAGTGTTATGGATATTAGAAATAATGCGAGCCTTACCATCAAAGATGCTTTCTTTGTCGTCGTTGGAACACTGGGTATGGCTCGGCTTTCCCAGCTGTTTATCGATGCTTCGGCTGGGAATGAAGGCTTGAACCGTAAAACAGTAACTTTCCCCTCGGTCCAGGTTGGGTATTTCCATCACGTTGGTCTTGGAGATGTAGACTTTCTGAAAACACGAGCGCCAAAGATGCCTTCGCTTTTTCCACTTTCAGGCTTAATCGCTGACTTTGTCGAATGTGCCGTACCATGCCGGTGCTCTTATTCCTGCGGTACGTGACTTTGTACTGGAGCTGCTCCGAGAAAACGTCCCTGACGTTCATCTGCTGGTCGTCTTTGAACAAGGCCGTCAGAGGGTCCGTCACGAAGAGTGTCGTCTTCCTTTTGTCGCCGCTCACCTCCAGCTTGAACTCGGGTCTGCCGATATCCGCTGGAAAGTCAAAGTTTTTATTTTTTTTTATTTTTGCAAATTTTATTTTTTTTAAAAACCTCAAAAATCGCATGTACATAAGTATTCACAGCCTTTGCTCAATACTTTGTTGATGCACCTTTGGCAGCAATTACAGTCTTTTTGAATACAATACCACAAGTTTGACACGCCTATTTTTGGGCAGTTTCCTCTTTGCAGCACCTCTCAAGCTCCATCAGGTTGGATGGGAAGTGTTGGTTTTCATCCAGAATGTCTCTGTACATTGCTACATTCATATTTCCCTCTATCCTGACTAGTCTCCCAGAAACCATCGCCACAGCATGATGCTGCCACCACCATGCTTTACTGTAGGGATGGTATTTACCTGGTTTCCTCCAAACATGACGCCTGGCATTAACACCAAAGACTTCAATCTTTGTCTCATCAGACCAGATAATTTAGTTTCTCATGGTCTGAGAGTCTTTCAGGTGCGTTTTGGCAAACGTTTTACTGAGAAATGGAATGGCTTCCGTCTGGTCACTCTACCATACAGGCCCGTGTGGTGGATTGCTGCAGAGATGGTTGTCCTTCTAGAAGGTTCTCCTCTCTCCATAGAGGAATGCTGTAGCTCTGATAGAGTGACCATCAGGTTGTTGGTCTTCTCCCTGACTAGACTAAGATGAATGTACGGGGAAGTGTTGGATGAAAACCAACACTTCCCATCCAACCTGATGGAGCTCTAGAGGTGCTGCAAAGAGGAAACTGCCCAAAGATAGGTGTGCCAAACTTGTGGTATTGTATTCAAAAAGACTTGAGACTGTAATTTCTGCCAAAGGTGCATCAACAAAGTATTGAGCAAAGGCTGTGAATACTTTTGTGCATGTGATTTTTTTTTTAATACATTTGCAAATGAAAACAAAACAAAACCATTTTTCACATTGTAACTAAGGGGTATTGTGTGTAGAATGTTGAGGACAAAAATTAATTTATTACATTTTGAATAGGCTTTGACATCAACAAGTAGAAAAAAGTGAAGCGCTGTGAATGCTTTCTGGATGTAATGTATAAAAATTTAGCTGAATGTTCTGAATGAAAGGAATTGCTGTTCTAAATGTGTTCACTGGGTGTCGTGATAGCAATTGTGTTAGGACAGTGTTTTTCAACCTTTTTTGAGCCAAGGCACATTTTTTGCGTTGAAAAAATCCGGAGGCACACCACCAGCAGAAATCATTAAAAAACGAAACTCAGTAGACAATAAAAAGTCGTTGTCGCAATTGTTGGGTATGACTTTAAACCATAACCAAGCATGCATCACTATAGCTCTTGTCTCAAAGTAGGTGTACTGTCACCACCTGTCACATCACGTCGTGACTTATTTTGACTTGTTTGCTGTTTTAGTTCTTGTCTTGCGCTCCTATTTTGGTGGCTTTTTCTTTTTTTTTGGTATTTCCCTGTAGGAGTTTCATGTCTTCCTTTGAGCAATATTTCCCGCATCTACTTTGTTTTAGCAATCAAGAATATTTCAATTGTTTTTATCCTTTGTGGGGACATTGTTGATTGTCATGTCCAGTGTTGGGTTAGTTACTGAAAAACAGTAACTAGTTACAGTTACTAGTTACTTTATTTCAAAAGTAACTCAGTTACTAACTCAGTTACTTACACCAAAAAGTAATGCGTTACTGTGAAAAGTAACTATTTAGTTACTTCTTCTACTTTTTTTTTTTAAAGCTCCCATTAATGCCCTTTTAGCCTTCATTTTAGTACTGTTATTGCACTGGAGAATAATACAATCTGTTGATCAACTTGACATACATTTGCATCACTGAACTCTGCTAAGTTACTTTGTAACGCGTTAGTCCCAACTCTGGTCATGTCATGTTCGGATGTACATTGTGGACGCCGTCCTTGCTCCACAGTAAGTCTTTGCTGTCGTCCAGTATTCTGTTTTTGTTTACTTTGTAGCCAGTTCAGTTTTAGTTTCGTTCTGCATAGCCTTCCCTAAGCTTCAATGCCTTTTCTTAGGGGCACTCACCTTTTTGTTTATTTTTGGTTTAAGCATTAGACATCTTTTACCTGCACGCTACCTCCCGCTGTTTCCGACATCTACAAAGCAATTAGCTACCTGCTGCCACCTACTGATATGAAAGAGTATTACACGGTTAAGCTGCCGAGCTCTAGACAGCACCGACACTCAACAACAATACATCATTTGCAGACTATAATTACTGGTTTGCAAAAAATATTTTTAACCCAAATAGGTGAAATTAGATCACCTCCCATGGCACACCAGACTATCTCACGACACACTAGTGTGCCGCGGCACAGTGGTTGAAAAACACTGTTAGGCAAGCAAACAGTTTATACCAGGGACAAGCAAGAGGTACACAATAAAGCATGGCTGCGGCTCCGCGACCTAAATGAAACGAAAAACCTGCCGTTTTACGTGTGATGGTACTGCTTCGAATACGTCGTTTTTTGACTAATTTCCCCAAAATGTCTCAAAAAAATAAACGTGAACAAAGAGTGTAAGTCAACCCTCTTCAATAATTTCTACCTCCGTTGCTGATAGTTTGGGTAGAAATAACCAATTAGATATTTGACACCTAGAAGAGTTTTTATCTATTATTTGTTTTGTTCAATTCCAGAGAGGCTGTGACTTTAAGTTCGATGATTTTGTAAATACACTTGAGACAAAGTCTGAGTTCATTGTGTTTTTAAAACTGCACCAATTTTTTTCGTCAGAATTTTCAACTAACTCGGAAGTGTTTTGCAAAGAGGATTATTTGTGATATGTACATTTTCCGGATGTGCTTGTTCATTTTTGGCAAAAGTAAAAAAAAGAAAACAATCTGAAGTTGCCTTTATTTCTAAGTTATCATGCCATAAAATAATAATATTTTATATTATTATGTGAACATGATAATATTAAAACTATTTGGTTTGTTTAATCAAACGATAATGTACAGACATGTTCTACATGAAAGTATCCTTAAATTACTTCTGTATAAAAATGTAATAACATTAAATTAACTTGACTATCTTTGGGAGTAGACACAAGACTATTATTTATTTAACTTATAATATACTACAATAATCATGCGGTTACTGCTTCATAATGCCACATTTTAATAACGTTTCTTAATCAATATAAGGGCTAAAACGTTTTTTACACTTTCAATTCCTTTGGTTATCTGTGATACATTCACTAGCCACTAGAGGACAATGTTCTCTTACAGTTACACCTCATCCATCCATCCATTTTCTACCGCTTGTCCCTTTTGGGGTCGCGGGGGGTACTGGAGCATATCTCAGACAAAACGATATGTTTGTCTATATTTATATATTTTTTTTTCATCATGCACTTTGCGCACCATACAACCGAGCTACAGTATGCTAACCTTAGCAGGCCCTCATCATTATTAGCCTTCATTCTCAGTGTGCTTATATTAATAATAATAAGTGAATGTGAGTGTAAATGTTGTTTATCTGTGATGAGGTGGCGACTTGTCCTGGATGTACCTCGCCTTCCGCCCATGTGCAGCTGAGATAGGCTCCAGCACCCCCCGCGACCCCGAAAGGGACAAGCGGTAGAAAATGGATGGATGAATGGATGGATGGATATGTCCTGTAAAGTTCTAAAGACTCACTGCAGACAAAACTACCGTATACCCCAGGGGGGTCCAAAGTGTGGTCCGAGGGCCAATTACGGCACGCAGCCAATTTTATTAACGGTCTGGGGCACATTTAAAAAATACTATTTAAAAAAAACAAAACATAAAAAGTGGAATAAAACAGCAAACAAGTGAAATGTAATGAGAAAGTGTCGCAATATTGACACTAATAACACAAAGCTGCCATGCAGGCAGTTTTTTGTTTGCTTTAAAACAGTCATTGCTCCAAAAATAATAAAACCTTATAATCCACAAATACATCTGCAATTGACCTACAGATTTAAGTGTTGAAAGTAAAAATAATAAATATTTTTATATGACTTATTTTTAACACTTTGAGTGGGGGCCTTTTGGATGTCATTTAATGACATTGTTCAAAAAATAATAATGAATCAAAAGAAATGTTATGAATAATTTATTATACATTATTATATTTGTATCTATTTACTTACCTCAAATATTCTATTTTGAGAAACATTACGGGGACATTTTTTTGCATAGTTTGTGTTTTTACCATTAAAATATTTGGGGTTTTTTAAGGAAAAATATATGTGTGTGTGTGTGTGTGTGTGTGTGTGTGTGTGTGTGTGTGTGTGTGTGTGTGTGTGTGTGTGTGTGTGTGTGTGTGTGTGTGTGTGTGTGTGTGTGTGTGTGTGTATATATATATAACCCTTATGGCAACAGATAGATCTGAAATTGGTCTATAAATATTTTAGTGTTAGAAGTAAAAAAAAAAAATTAACATTTAACTTATTTTTAACACTTAACGACTGAGACCTTTTTGGGTACCCGGGACCTTTAACATTCACCAAAATTGATTGCAATACATTGGTTTTTAAAATTTCAAAATAGCCCCCGCTGCTTTCATTTTTCAGTGAATTTTCTCGAGGCCCTTAGTGGAAAAAGTTTTGGACGCCCCTGCTTACCACCTGTGTAAACACAGCAGTAATATATAAACACAGCAGTAATATATAATCACAGCAGTACTATGTAAACATAGCAGTACTATATAAACACAGCAGTAACATAGCAGTACTATATAAACACAGCAGTACTATATAAACAGCAGTAATATATAAACACAGCAGTACTATATAAACAGCAGTAATATATAAACACAGCAGTAATATATAAACACAGCAGTACTATATAAACAGCAGTAATATATAAACACAACAGTAATATATAAACAGCAGTACTATATAAACACAGCAGTACTATATAAAAATAGTAATTTAATGTTGATACAATACTACCAGGATATTTATGTCGGAGAACTTAATGAGGTTATATGTAAAAACAAGTGCATAAAGCAAACTTACTGTCCTTGTAGGGGCAGAATTTTGGCGATCTTGTGTAGGGGAACTCGATGAGGTCAGAGGTCGCTCCCAGTGGGGGTTCAGACAGGATGTCTGCCACATAGCAAGTGTTGACGTCAGTCAGAGAGCTGGTCAGGTCACAAGTAGTTGCTGAAGTCCGTATGCAGTTAGAGTTCCTCTGTTTGTTCCCGCCAAGCCTGCAAAGTCAACAAGCAGCTTTTAAACCAGTGAAGACGTAAATAATCCTCATTTGATCGTGTCAACAACTCAACTATTCCACAAAGTCACTCTTCAGTAAATATTACGCTTTTCAAACTTAGTAGCGTATGTAGTGGTGTCACTACTCGTACTGCATATAGTGGTTGTACTATTAGTACTGTATATAGTGGTGTCACTACTCGTACTGCATATAGTGGTTGTACTATTAGTACTGTATATAGTGTAGGCACTATTCGTACAGTTTATAGTGCTATACGTACTGTATATAGTGGTTGTATTATTAGTACTGTATATAGTGGTGTCACTACTCGTACTGCATATAGTGCTATACGTACTCTATATATAGTGGTTGTATTTTTAGTACTGTATATATTGGTGACACTACTCGTACTGCATATAGTGCTATATGTACTCTATACAGTGGTGGCAGTATTAGTACTGTATATAGTGGTGACACTATTAGTACTGCATATAGTGGTGACACTATTAGTACTGGATATAGTGGTGTCACTATTAGTACCGTATTTTTCGGAGTTTTAGTCACACCGGAGTATAAGTCGCACCTGCCGAAAATGCATAATAAAGAAGGAAAAAAACATATATAAGTCGCACTGGAGCCCGGCCAAACTATGAAAAAAAGTGCGACTTATAGTCCGAAAAATACGGTACTTTCTATAGTGGTGTCACTATTAGTACTGTGTATAGTGGTGTCACTACTCGTACTGCATATAGTGTACTGTATATAGTGGTTGTACTATTAGTACTGTATATAGTGGTGTCACTACTCTTACTGTATATAGTGCTATACGTACTGTATATAGTGGTGTCACTATTAGTACTGTATATAGTGGTGTCACTGTTAGTACTGTGTATAGTGGTGTCACTGTTAGTACTGTCTATAGTGGTGTCACTGTTAGTACTGTGTATAGTGGTGTCACTGTTAGTACTGTATATAGTGGTGTCACTGTTAGTACTGTGGTACTAACAGTGTATAGTGGTGGTAGTATTAGTACTGTATATAGTGGTGGCAGTATTAGTATTGTATATAGTGGTGGTAGTATTAGTGCTGTGTATAGTGGTGGTAGTATTAGTACTGTGTATAGTGGTGGTAGTATTAGTACTGTGTATAGTGATGGTAGTATTAGTACTGTGTATAGTGGTGGTAGTATTAGTACTATGTATAGTGGTGGCAGTATTAGTTCTGTGTATAGTGGTGGTAGTATTAGTACTATGTATAGTGGTGGCAGTATTAGTTCTGTGTATAGTGATGGTAGTATTAGTACTGTGTATAGTGGTGGTAGTATTAGTACTATGTATAGTGGTGGCAGTATTAGTTCTGTGTATAGTGGTGGTAGTATTAGTACTATGTATAGTGGTGGCAGTATTAGTTCTGTGTATAGTGATGGTAGCATTAGTACTGTGTATAGTGGTGGCAGTATTAGTACTATATATAGTGGTGGTAGTATTAGTACTGTGTATAGTGGTGGTAGTATTAGTACTATGTATAGTGGTGGCAGTATTAGTTATGTGTATAGTGATGGTAGTATTAGTACTGTGTATAGTGGTGGTATTATGAAATTATACCATGTGTGTGTGAATATTAGGCAGAAGTTCATCCATTTCCAAACGTTCTTCATGAGTCATGTAATGAGTCAAGTTTTCTTAGTTTAGCAGCGATCTCACTGTGTATCAACTGAGCACCTTATGGTCACATGTGGAGTCTTACAAGGATCAGTTCTTGGCCCTGCATCTACTGTATATGCTGTCGCTAGGCAACGTTATACACATGTATGTACGTATGTATGTACGTACGTACGTATGTACGTACGTATGTTCCAAGAATGGCAACTTATTAGTGATTCCTACAGCCCAAAAAAAGTCAGCAAGCTCTGGAGTGTTTTCTATTGGGGCTCCAGGACTCTGGAATGTCCTTCCAGTAACAGTTAGATGTTACCTCAGGAGAAGCATTTAAGTCCCGCCCTAAATCTCCTTTCTATACTCTGGCTTTTAAATAGGCTTTGTTTAGACCGGTGGACCTGCCGTATTTCTACTCTAGTGACAGGACACACCTGCTGTCAATCATCATTTAGTGACAGGAGACACCTGCTGTCAATCATCAATTATTGACAGGACACACCTGCTGTCAACCATCAATTATTGACAGGACACACCTGCTGTCAATCATCAATTAGTGACAGGACACACCTGCTGTCAATCATCAATTAGTGACAGGACACACCTGCTGTCATTTATCAATTAGTGACAGGACACACCTGCTGTCATTTATCAATTAGTGACAGGACACACCTGCTGTCATTTTTCAATTAGTGACAGGACACACCTGCTGTCATTTATCAATTAGTGACAGGACACACCTGCTGTCATTTATCAATTAGTGACAGGACACACCTGCTGTCATTTATCAATTAGTGACAGGACACACCTGCTGTCATTTTTCAATTAGTGACAGGACACACCTGCTGTCAATCATCAATTAGTGACAGGACACACCTGCTGTCAATCATCAATTAGTGACAGGACACACCTGCTGTCAATCAACAATTAGTGACAGGACACACCTGCTGTCAATCATCAATTAGTGATAGGACCCAACTGATGCCAATCATCAATTAGTGACAGGACACACCTGCTGTCAATCATCAATTAGTGACAGGACACACCTGCTGTCAATCATCAATTAGTGACAGGACACAGCTGCTGTCATTTATCAAATAGTGACAGGACACACCTGCTGTCAATCATTAATTAGTGACAGGACACACCTGCTGTCATTTAGTGGTGTTTGAAAGCACAGTGAGGAACTTTCTTCTCCTTATCTGTAAGTTTAGACAGATGCATTATTATTACTACGACTACTACTCGTTTGTTTTTTTTTACTTCCATTCCTGTTTTTATTCCTACACGTATTCCTTTTTTTATTCCTACTTCCATTCCTCTTTTTATTTCAACATCCATTCTTTTATACTCCTACTCCCTGTCCTTTTTTATTCCTACTTCCATTCCTTTTTTTATTTCAACTTCCATTCAGTTTTTTTATTCCTACTTCCCCATTCCTGTTTCTATTCCTACTTCCATTGTTTTTTCTATTTCAACTTCCATTCATTGTTTTATTCCTACTCCCATTCCTTTTTATTCCCACTTCCATTCCTTTTTATTCCTACTTCCATTCCCTTCTATTCCTACTTCTATTCCTTTTTATTCTTACTTCCATTCCTGTTTCTATTCCCGCTTCTATTCATTTGTTTCTTCCTACTCCCATTCCTGTTTATTCCTACTTCCATTCCTTTTTATTGCTACTTCCATTCCTGTTTCTATTCCTACTTCTATTCATTTGTTTCTTCCTACTCCCATTCCTTTTTATTCCTACTTCCATTCCTTTTTATTGCTACTTCCATTCCTGTTTCTATTCCTACTTCGATTCATTTTTTCTTCCTACTTCCAATCCTTTTTCTTCCTACTTCCATTCCTGTTTCTATTCCTACTTCCATTACGTTTCCCCTGCTTCCATTCCTGTTTTTATTCCTACTTCCCCATTCCTGTTTGTATTCCTACTTCCATTCCTTTGTCTATTTCAACTTCCATTCATTGTTTTATTACTACTTCCATTACCATTTTATTCTTACTTCCATTCCTGTTTCTATTCCTACTTCGATTCATTTTTTCTTCCTACTTACATTCCTTTTTCTTCCTACTTCCATGCCTGTTTCTATTCCTACTTCCATTATTTTTTTCCCCTGCTTCCATTCCTGTTTCTATTCCTACTTCCATTCATTTTTTTCCTACTTCCATTCCTTTTCATTCCTACTTCCATTCCTGTCTCTATTCCTACTTTCATTCATTTTTTCCTATGTCCATTCCTTTTTATTCGTACTTCCATTCCTGTTTCTATTCCTACTTCCATTCCTTTTTACTCGTACTTCCATTCCTGTTTCTATTCCTACTTCCATTCATTTTTATTTCTTCCTACTTCCATTCTTTTTTCTTCCTACTTCCATTAATTTCTTTTCTTCCTACTTCCATTCTTTTTTCTTCCTACTTCCATTCATTTTTTCTTCCTACTTCCATTCCTGTTTCTATTCCTACTTCCATTATTTTTCCCCTGCTTCCATTCCTGTTTCTATTCCTACTTCCATTCATTTTTTCCTACTTCCATTCCTTTTCATTCCTACTTCCATTCCTGTTTCTATTCCTACTTTCATTCATTTTTTTCCTATGTCCATTCCTTTTTATTCCTACTTTCATTCCTGTTTCTATTCCTACTTCCATTCCTTTTTATTCCTACTTCCATTCATTTGTTTTTCTTCCTACTTCCATTCTTTTTTATTCCTACTTCCATTCATTTTTTTCCTACTTCCATTCCTTTTTATTCCTACTTCCATTCATTTTTTTTCTTCCGGCTTCCATTCCTGTTTCTATTCCTACTTCCATTACTTGTTTCCCCTGCTCCCATTCCTGTTTCTATTCCTACTTCCATTAATTTTTTCCCTACTTCCATTCCTTTTTATTCCTACTTCCATTCCTGTTTCTATTCCTACTTCCATTCATTTTTTTCCTATTTCCATTTCTGTTTCTATTCCTACTTCCATTCCTTTTTATTCCTACTTCCATTTATTTTTGTCCTACTTCCATTCGTTTCTATTCCTACTTCCATTCCTGTTTTTATTCCTACTTCCATTCCTTTTTATTCCTACTTCCATTTATTTTTGTCCTACTTCCATTCGTTTCTATTCCCACTTCCATTCCTGTTTCTATTCCTACTTCCATTCATTTTTTTCCTACTTGCATTCCTGTTTCTCCTCCTGCGAGCACTTCCATGCATTCCGTTGCACAAGTCTTTTCTTGTCACCCTTTTGTCCCAGCTGCCTTTCAAGTTGTTTATTTTTCTCCTTTTTGTCCTACAGCGGGCGGCGTGGCTCAGATGGTAGAGCGGCCGTGCAGGATCTGGAGGGTTCCTGGTCCGGATCCAGATTGCGCCATCCTAGTCACTGCCGCTGTGTCCTTGGGCCAGACCCTCGCTGCCAGTGGCGCTCACACCTTCTCAGTGTAAAAACACTTAAAAGTGCTTTTTAAATCTAATCCATGTTTGGTTTTTTCCAGTCAATTGTGTTCCTCCTCATTGTTTCTAAAGAAATGTGTTGCAGGGGCAAACGTTAACGACACACTATTGCAGCACATTTTGCAGTAAACGAGGTGATGAGGATTGATTTGATATCATGTGTCTCAGATGATTCTCCCAGATGGACTGAAAGGACTTACACGAAGAACTCCACGGTGTAGGAGTAATCGCTTGGGAACGGCTGCCAGGTCAGAATGCTTTTAAAGTTTGTGGATTTCCAGGTGACGTTCTGTGCTGTGGGATAGAGGCCTGTGGAATAATCAGACAGCAAATGTTTGGAATACTTTGAGCAATATTAACTGATGAACATTGATAATTTAAGGAGCAAAAACATCTTAAATAACACACGTAATGACATAATTACTTGCAAATATATTGTTCGTATGTACATGTCGCGCTTATGAGTCACTTCAAGGCCTGTGAATAAATACATCACCATGACAACGCTCATAACTTCAATGAAAATAATGGAAAAATATCGTTTTAACTGGGAATATTGAAAAACAAATGTAGTTTAAATGAAAATGGTGACAAACAACGTTTGGGTGAAAATGAGGAAAAATATTGTTAAAGTGAAAGTAATACAAAATAAATGTATTTTAAGTGACGACGATAAACAAAGTTGAAATAATACAAAATAAATTTAAGTTAAATACTCATTATAATTGATGTATTGTAGGTTAATTTGAAAAAGACTAACATTTAAATGAAAATAATTTAAAAACATAATTTGGGCGAAAATAATTTTCAAAAATAGATACTTCAATTTAAAATAATACAAAAATGATGTAGTTGAAGTAGAAATTATGATTAATAAATAAAGTTTAAGTGACAATAATAATTTAAAAACATAATTTGGGTAAAAATATGTTTAAAAATACATAGTTCTATTTAAAATCATACAAAAATAATGTAGTTAAAATGAAAATTATGATATAAAAATTATGATTATAAATACAGTTTAAGTGAAAATAATTTAAAAACATATAATTTGGGTGTTTACATAGTTCAATTTAACAAAACACAAAAATAATGTAGTTAAAGTGAAAATTATGATGAATAAATACAGTTTAAGTGAAAACAATAATTTAAAAAATGGTTTGGGTAATGGCAAAAATCGTTTAAATTAAAAAAACAAAATCTAGTTTAAATGGAAAATATACATATATACTGTATATATAGTTCAATTTAAAATCATACAAAAAATGTAGTTATAATGAAAATTATGATATGAAAATTATGATTAATAAATACAGTTTAAGTGAAAATCATAGTTTAAAAACATAATTTGGGTGAATTTTTTTTTTTTTTTTAATATTTCAATTTAACATAACACAAAAATAATGTAGTTTAAGTGAAAATTATAATGAACAAATATAGTTTAAGTGAAAACAATAATTAAAGGATGGTTTGGGTAATGGCAAAAATCGTTTGAATCAAAAAACAAAATCTAGTTTAAATGGAAAGTATACATATATAATGTATATGAAGTTTGGGTGAAATATTAGGTTTAAGTTATAATAATAAAACAAATGTAGTTTAAGTGAAACAAATACAAAAGTTGATGTAGTTTAGATGAACTTCACAAGAAATATAATTTAGTAGACAATACAAATAAGTATTTGTTACTATTCGTCACTATAAACACGCAGAAGCGATTAATTGGTGAAGTACTTAAAAAAATCACAGTAGTGTTGTTATTTTTAACAATTTAAATCGATAAAAAAAAATCAACACTACTGTGATTTTCCTAACTTGTCCTTTTGTATCATTTAGCATCATTTGAATAAAACTACACAATTGTTAAAGCATGTTATGGAAATTAATATCATTTTTAACTTCAAGTATTTATGTTTTTTCGTTACTATCAAACGAACGTTTTTTTGGTTTTTTTTTGCTAAATGAATTCCAAATGCTTTCTCATGCAAGAAGCATAAACAATCATTTGAAGAGACATGAGGCCATAAAAACAAACAATAATTAGCTACGGCGGGTTAGTTTCAATGAAGTAAAAGAAGTTTATGATCGCGTTTTGTTAAATATTAAAAAAAAGTCACCTGAGACGGTGGTCCCCAGAAGGACGATAAAAAGCAGCAGGGAAGAAGACAATGTTCCTTTTATCTTCAACATTTTAAAAATCCACAAAGTTTATCTGGGGAAAAACGTGTACTTTGTCTTCACAGGTACTCGCAGTACTTGTACATCAGTACCACAATACTCTACTAAGCCTTGCAGTGACGTCACAAAGACCTCCCACACAACCCAGCAGCCACCGAGGTTTGCCCTTACAAGGAACGTCCGACTCTGACGTCACTGGTTACCGGAAGACGCGGTTGAGGTCACCTTACTTTCCTTTATGTGTAAAATGTGTGAAATTGATGAAGGCTGACGTAAAAATATGGACAATGTTAATAGACTCACACATTTTAATGTTGTGGAGGATGTCATTCAAACTTTAAAAATAATAATATTGTAATTATTCAAGTGAAACCTCGATCTCCAGAGAATATGCAAATTCAATGACAAGGTTACAGTGCTCATTGGATAAAGTTTTACTGCATTAATTTACTACATCACTGTACTGTATTAACATATCGAATAACATTACTGATGTACTATATTAAGTCACGATATCACAGTACTAATATTCTCTATTAATTAATGTTACATTCATGCATAAAATCACATCACTGCTGTACTGCATTAAATTACAACATCACAGTACTAATGTACTGTATTAACTTATTACATTACTACAGAAAATAACATTACATTACTACATAAAATTACATATTACATTGCTGCAAAAAATAAAATAATGCATACAATTACATATTGCATTACTACATCAAATTACATAGTACATTACTATATACAATTACATATTGCATTACTACATCAAACTACATATTACTTTAATGCATAAAATCAATTACATATTGCATCAAGGCATACAATTACATATTACATTACTAAAACAATAACATACTACATTACTACATAAAATGACATATTGTATTACTACATAAAATGACATTACATTACTACACAAAATTACATATTGTATGACTACATTAAAATTACATATTGCATTAATACATACAATTACATAGTGTATTACTACATAAAATGACATAGTACATTACTACACAAAATTACATATTGTATTAATACATAACATTACATATTGCATCAAGGCATAAAATTACATATTACATTACTAAAACAATAACATACTACATAACTACATAAAATGACATATTGTATTACAACATACAATGACATATTACATTACTACATAAAATGACATATTACATTACTACATAAAATGACATATTGTATTACTACATTAAATGACATATCACATTACTACATAAAATGACATATTGTATTACTACATAAAATGACATATTACATTACTACACAAAATTACATATTGTCTTACTACATTAAAATTACATATTACATTACTACATAAAATTACATATTGTATTACTACATACAATTACATATTGTATTACTACATACAATTACATATTGTATTACTACATAAAATGACATATTACATTACTACACAAAATTACATATTGTATGACTACATTAAAATTACATATTGCATTAATACATACAATTACATAGTGTATTACTACATAAAATGACATAGTACATTACTACACAAAATTACATATTGTATTAATACATAACATTACATATTGCATCAAGGCATAAAATTACATATTACATTACTAAAACAATAACATACTAAATAACTACATACAATTACATATTGTATTACAACATACAATGACATATTACATTACTACATAAAATGACATATTACATTACTACATAAAATGACATTGTATTACTACATTAAATGACATATCACATTACTACATAAAATTACATATTGTATTACTACATAAAATTACATATCACATTACTACATACAATTACATATTGTATTACTACATAAAATGACATATTACATTACTACACAAAATTACATATTGTCTTACTACATTAAAATGACATATTACATTACTACATAAAATTACATAGTGTATTACCGCATAAAATGACATATTACATTACTACACAAAATTACATAGTGTATTACTACATAAAATTACATATTGCATCAAGGCATAAAATTACATATTACATTACTAAAACAATAACATACTACATTACTACATAGAATTATATATTATATTACTACATAAAATGACATATTACATTACTATATAAAATTACATATTGTATTACTACATAAAATGACATTACATTACTACACAAAATTACATATTGTATTACTACATTAAAATTACATATTACATGACTACATAAAATTACATATTGTATTACTACATAAAATTACATATTACATTACTACACAAAATTACATATTGTATTACTACATTAAAATTACATATTACATCCATCCATCCATTTTCTACCGCTTGTCCCTTTCGGGGTCGCGGGGGGTGCTGGAGCCTATCTCAGCTGCATTTCGGGCAGAAGGCGGGGTACACCCTGGACAAGTCGCCACCTAATCGCAGATGACATATTACATATAGTATTACTCCATGAAATTACATATTGCATCAAGGCATAAAATTACAGTATTACATTACTAAAAAAATAACTACATTAATGCATACAATTACATATTACATTACTCAAATACAATTGCATTACTGCATAAAACATTACATTACTGCGTAAAATAATATATTGCATTACTTTTGTACTACATTAAATACCATTACATTACTAATGAACTGCATTAAATTACAATATCACAGTACTCTTTTAAATAACATATGTCATTATTAATGTACTGCATTAGATAATACCACTGTATTACATTACTTTATTAAATAACATGATATTGCTGTAATATTAAATAACATGTTAGGTTACAAAAATTCAAATATTACAGTAGGCTACATCAGTTTGTAGTATTCTACAGAGTATCCACCATGATTTGCTTGTTGATGAAACTTTTGATGTGAATGACAAATAGTTATGATTGGTGAGTGACGATTGTATGCAGAAGGCGTGTGGAGGCTGCAGGAACAGGAACAGGGAATGGGCACAGGAAGTTTATCAGACTGATAACATTCCTGTGATAGGACATGCCTTGAAAACAAACATTTATCATCGACATACTGCATATATTACTACATATATATATATATATATATATATATATATATATATATATATATATATATATATATATATATATATGTATATATATATAGTCAAATATTGATTGATCCTTTTCAAAAACACAGACTGGATGCTTCTGTGTTGTGTATTTATTAGTGTATATTTAAATAGTGCAAATATCACTGATAAACATGTATACGTATATATACATGTGTATATATGCATATATAACTAATAACATAGATTATTGTAGTTGTTGTCGTGCAGTTTAGTTCTTGTAGTTGGAGTAGTTTAATGTAGATTACTGTAGTCTTCGTGGCGTATTGTAGTTGTTGTGCATTGTAATTGTACTAGTGTACTGGAGTACTTGCAGTTAGAGTAGTTTAAGGTTGATTATTGTAGTGGTGTATTGTAGTGCTAGTACTTGCAGTAATGTTTTGTAGATGTGTATTGTAGTACTTGTAGTGTATATTGTATATTATATTGTATATATTGTAGTATATATTATAGTAGTGTATTGCAGTTCTACTAGTTTATCGTGGTAGTGTAGTGTAGTTAGTTATGGTAGTGTATTTGGAGATGATGGTTATTTATTAAAATGGACAAAGAACATGAATAAACACAAACATGTAAATGTACCAGATTGTAATCAAAGGATCATATTTTCATCTGCAGTCCATAAAAAAACATGTATGTGTGTGTGTGTATATATATATATATATATATATATATATATATATATATATATAAATATATATATATATATATATATATATATATACAGTATATGTGTGGTCTATATAGTGTATTGCAGTAGTGGTTGAGCAGGTTAGTGAGGGAAAGATTACAAAATGTGGAGAGTTTGTACTGTAGAAGTTCACGTACTGATACTGTGGTATATTTCCACACTCTGAGTTGCCTCAACTTGCCCAAGAATGTGTACTTTTTATTTTGATATTGGTGCGTGACTTCCTGTCAGGTGTGTAGTCTACCTGAACATGAACCCTCCATTCCGCTCGTTCATCTTTTACTTGTCACTACTTTTACTCTGCACTACTTTTACTGATATTTACTCTTCGCTAGTTTTACTGATGTTACTTTTCATTACTTTTACTGATATTTTACTTTTCATTGTTTTTACTGATGTTTTACTTTTCATTACTTTTACTGATGTTTTACTTTTCACTACTTTTACTGATGTTTTACTTTTCATTATTTTTACTGATATTTACTTTTCACTACTTTTACTGATGTTTTACTTTTCACTACTTTTACTGATGTTTTACTTTTCATTATTTTTACTGATATTTTACTTCTTTTACTGATATTTACTCTTCACTTCTTTTACTGATGTTTTACTTTTCATTACTTTTACTGATATTTTACTTTTCATTATTTTTACTGCTATTTTACTTTTTACTACTTTTACTGATATTTTACTTTTCACTACTTTTACTGATTTTACTTTTCGTTACTTATACTGATATTTTACTTTTCACTACTTTTACTGATATTTAACTTGTTTTACTACTTTTACTGACCTTTTAATTTTTACTACTTTAACTGATCTTTTACTCTTCACTTTTACTGATATTTTACTTTTTACTACTTTTACTGATATTTTACTCTTCACAACTTTTACTGATATTTTTACATTTACTGATATTTAACTTTTCATTACTTTTACTGATATTTAACTTTTTACTACTTTTACTGATATTTAACTTGTTTTACTACTTTTACTGACCTTTTAATTTTTACTACTTTAACTGATCTTTTACTCTTCACTTTTACTGATATTTTACTTTTTACTACTTTTACTGATATTTTACTCTTCACAACTTTTACTGATATTTTTACATTTACTGATATTTAACTTTTCATTACTTTTACTGATATTTAAATTTTTACTACTTTTACTGATATTTAACTTGTTTTACTACTTTTACTGACCTTTTAATTTTTACTACTTTAACTGATCTTTTACTCTTCACTTTTACTGATATTTTACTTTTTACTACTTTTACTGATATTTTTGCATTTACTGATATTTAACTTTTTATTACTTTTACTGATATTTAACTTTTCATTACTTTTACTGATATTTAACTTTTTACTACTTTTATTGATATTTAACTCTTCACTACTTTTACTGATCTTTTAAATTTCACTTTTACTGAGATTTTACTTTTTACTACTTTTACTGATATCTAACTTTTTATTACTTTTACTGATATTTTACTCTTCACTACTTTTACTAATATTTTACTTTTTTACTACTTTTACTGATATTTTACTCTGCACTATAACTGATCTTTTACTGCTTTTACTGATATTTTACTTTTTACTACTTTTACTGATCTTTTACTTTTCACTACTTTTAATGATCGACTGTCTGCTGTCGATCTAAACAAATACAAAATATAACAACAACAACAATGTGATGACTTGGCTTGCATTCACACAACTCCTTTGTATTACTACAGTACATATTACATATTTCCTGTATCTTCTACTCTCATGTTTACCGTATTTAATTGTGGATTATTTCCAGTCTTATTTTGAGTCGCTCTGATGATTTCTATGACAAAAGGTGGCAGCTATCATGACTTACTTGCGAGAAGAGCGATCGCATGAATGAAGCGTGGTTATTACACAGGAGTGAACTAATACTTTACTACTCTATAAAAGTAGGAAATACACAGAAGTGGTAAATAGTATTTATTGAGGGATGGAATTTCACACGATTCTTCCAAGGAAGATGGATTTGGGATAGCGGTCCCTGAGACACGGCCACTGCACAAAAAAAAAGTCTGCCAGGTGGTAGAGGATGGTGCCAGTGAGCGACATGGACTCCACTCGACAAATACTTTCGATGTACACGATCAATACTTTCTTCAGTCCCAAAACTCCCAGCAGGAGGGCTGCTAGGCAAAGAGGAACACACGTGCCGGGGCCGTTACACAGCACCTGAAACAACACAACATTTAATTAATAACTCCTTTGCAATTAATTCAACACACAAAAACTCATCTGAACGTTTATGTGGAGCCACGAAGCAAACAAAGCAGCATCCTGCCAGGACAGTGGAAGTTTTTGCTAGCACGTTAGTTTATTTTCTCACTTCGTTCTGCGTATCCTTTAGCGTCATGCTATTTTTAGCACAGTCTTATAATTATCACGCATCCTTAAAGAGGAACTTATTTGGAACTTTGCCTATCATTCACAATAACCATGGAAGATAAGAACACATGTTTTCTAAATCATAAATAAATGCTAGCAAAAGTCAACTAACAATGGGTCGCTCTATTCTGCCTATAAAACACTCTAAATTACATTCAAAAACCTATATAAAACTACTTTTTTATATACATGCTGTAAGTATATAAGTCATTTAATAACATTCATAATAACACGTAATATTTACATATTTTGCTCATTTTAAGCATATGGCGGTGTATTATTTTCACAGACACAACACAATGTTCACGTTTCCCTTCAACAACACTACTAATCATGTCAGACTTCATGAGAGACAACTAAGACTACTTTGGGGCAAATTATGATGCAGAAACATATATTTTTGAGCCTGAGTACAAGGAGGATGATCTACAAGTTTTAGAAGCTGTGTGCTAAACAGATGCAGCTTTAGTGAAACACAAAGCATCATGTAACAATATTGCTAAGTGCTAAACAAGAAATACAAACTATCAACATAAAAAACAAAATCACTTACTGTACAAGATCTGCTCTCACTGGGATAAAGACTGATGGGATGTTTATATCTTCCCGTTTAAGTGAAGAATTATTCATAATCCCCACAAAGGGTTAAAATACCAATCATCCTTTTCTGTCTACACATAATCAACAATATTGTTCCTGATTGATAAATATTCAGGTCACGTGATGTAAATGGAGTATTGTTGGCAGTTTTGGGATTTTTTTAGAGAGTTTTATGGGCGCAATGTAGGAGCTCGCCATTGGCTCCATTGTTAGTTGACTTTTGCTAGCATCTATTTATGAGTTAGAATGCATAAAAAAAAGACAAACGTGTTCTTGTCTCACATAAAATGAGGAAAATCCCATAAAAAGAGCAGTTGCCCTTTAAGTACTAATCAGCCCCTCTAGGATCATGCAATAATTGTTTGGGATTGTCGCCGCCTAAAATACCGGAATTTGCGGCAGCTTTTTCGGATAGTTGCGATGTTTCGATGTTTATTTTTGCTTCGATAACATCGAACCAACGTGTGATTTGATGAATTTGTTATCAATGTTTGAAGTGTTCCTTGTAATCTTAACCTCAAAAAGCACATGATTCCAACAAAAATGGTAAAACAAATATTGCATTCATGTTTTACTCGTTTCATACCAGACATACTTAAAAGTAGCCACTAGATGGCAGTAAAAGCACATTCTCAGAACGCATTGTCAAATTACTGTACTGTTTTACTTCATTATACATATTAATGCTAATAAACTACAAACCCTGTTTCCATATGAGTTGGGAAATTGTGTTAGGTATAAATATAAACGGAATACAATGATTTGCAAATCATTTTCAACTCATATTCAGTTGAATATGCTACAAAGACAACATATTTGATGTTCAAACTGATAAACATTTTTTTTGCAAATCATTACCTTTAGAGTTTGATGCCAGCAACACGTGACAAAGAAGTTGGGAAAGGTGGCAATAAATACTGATAAAGTTGAGGAATGCTCATCAAACACTTATTTGGAACATCCCACAGGTGAACAGGCAAATTGGGAACAGGTGGGTGCCATGATTGGGTATAAAAGTAGATTCCATGAAATGCTCAGTCATTCACAAACAAGGATGGGGCGAGGGTCACCACTTTGTCAACAAATGCGTGAGCAATTGTTGAACAGTTTAAGAAAAACCTTTCTCAACCAGCTATTGCAAGGAATTTAGGGATCCGTAATATCATCAAAGGGTTCAGAGAATCTGGAGAAATCACTGCACGTAAGCAGCTAAGCCCGTGACCTTCGATCCCTCAGGCTGTACTGCATCAACAAGCGACATCAGTGTGTAAAGGATATCACTACATGGGCTCAGGAACACTTCAGAAACCCACTGTCAGTAACTACAGTTGGTCGCTACATCTGTAAGTGCAAGTTAAAACTCTCCTATGCAAGGCGAAAACCGTTTATCAACAACACCCAGAAAAGCCATCGGCTTCGCTGGGCCTGAGCTCATCTAAGATGGACTGATACAAAGTGGAAAAGTGTTCTGTGGTCTGACGAGTCCACATTTCAAATTGTTTTTCGAAACTGTGGACGTTGTGTCCTCAGGACCAAAGAGGAAAAGAACCATCCGGATTGTTATAGGCGCAAAGTTGAAAAGGCAGCATCTGTGATGATATGGGGGTGTATTAGTGCCCAAGACATGGGTAACTTACACATCTGTGAAGGCGCCATTAATGCTGAAAGGTACATACAGGTTTTGGAGCAACATATGTTGCCATCCAAGCAACGTTACCATGGACGCCCCTGCTTATTTCAGCAAGACAATGCCAAGCCACGTGTTACATCAACGTGGCTTCATAGTAAAAGAGTGCGGGTACTAGACTGGCCTGCCTGTAGTCCAGACCTGTCTCCCATTGAAAATGTGTGGCGCATTATGAAACCTAAAATACCACAACGGAGACCCCCGGACTGTTGAACAACTTAAGCTGTAAATCAAGCAAGAATGGGAAAGAATTCCACCTGAGAAGCTTAAAAAATGTGTCTCCTCAGTTCCCAAACGTTTACTGAGTGTTGTTAAAAGGAAAGGCCATGTAACACAGTGGTGAACATGCCCTTTCCCAACTACTTTGGCACGTGTTGCAGCCATGAAATTCTAAGTTAATTATTATTTGCAATTAAAAAAAAAAAAGTTTATGAGTTTGAACATCAAATATCTTGTCTTTGTAGTGCATTCAACTGAATATGGGTTGAAAATGATTTGCAAATCATTGTATTCCGTTTATATTTACATCTATCACAATTTCCCAACTCATATGGAAACGGGGTTTGTACTTGAATATTGCCTGTATAAAAATATGCGTGTGCTCACCATGTCGGGTCTGAGTCTAAAGACCATCGGGACAGAATACCACAGGGCGCCCAGGGTGCTCACCACTGAAGAACTCCAGGACTGATGCACCTCTCGGCTGCGCGGGATCCGATAAATGCTGAACTAGAAAACATATTCACCAGACAGAACATTCGTTTTTGATGCTGCACTCGTTTTGAAAGTAACAAAATGTATGAACAGAACATTTATGCCAGCTTCATTGCCACAGAAAGACATTGTAAAAAAAACAACAAAAAAAGTTGTCCCTTTTCTTTTCTTAACATTGTCACTTGTCTCCTAAATAGGTCTACACCACCAAAAAGCTTTTATAAGACCTCAGAGACAAGAGTGTAGACCTGCACAAGACTGGCATAAAACGCGTTAAGATTGTAGACCCGCACAAGAGTGAAATGAACCCTGATCACAACCTACCGATCTCAGGGCGGACACTCTAACCACTCGGCCAATGTTTTTCAACCACTGTGCCGCGGCACACTAGTGTGCCGTGAGATACAGTCTGGTGTGCCGTGGGAGATTATCTAATTTCACCTATTTGGGTTAAAAATATTTTTTGCAAACCAGTAATTATAGTCTGCAAATGATGTGTTGTTGTTGAGTGTCGGTGCTGTCTAGAGCTCGGCAGCGTAACCGTGTAATACTCTTCCACATCAGTAGGTGGCGGCAGGTAGCTAATTGCTTTGTAGATGTCGGAAACAGCGGGAGGCAGTGTGCAGGTAAAAAGGTGACTAATGCTTAAACCAAAAATAAACAAAAGGTGAGTGCCCCTAAGAAAAGGCATTGAAGCTTAGGGAAGGCTATGCAGAACGAAACTAGGACTGCAACAACTAATCAGTTAAAATAGATTATAAAAATAGTTGGCGATTAATTTGCCTATGCTATGAGCATAGGCAATTTTTTTTTAAATAAACCTTTATTTATAAACTGCAACATGTACAAACAGCTGAGAAACAATAATCAAAATAAGTATGGTGCCAGTATGCTGTTTTTTCCCCCAATAAAATACTGGAAAGGATAGAAATGTAGTTTGTCTCTTTTATCCGATTATTAATCGATTAATCGAAGTAATATTCGACAGATTAATCGATTATCAAATCAATTATTAGTTGCAGCCCTAAACGAAACTAAAACTGAACTGGCTACAAAGTAAACAAAAACAGAATGCTGGACGACAGCAAAGACTTACTGTGGAGCAAAGACAGCGTCCACAAAGTACATCCGAATATGACATGACAATCAACGACGTCCCCACAAAGAAGGATAAAAACAACTGAAATATTCTTGATTGCCATAACAAAGTAGATGCGGAAATATCGCTCAAAGGAAGACATGAAACTGCCACAGGAAAATACCAAAAAAAAGAGAAAAAGCCACCAAAATAGGAGCGCAAGACAAGAACTAAAACACTACACACAGGAAAACCGCAAACAAGTCAAAATAAGTCACGGCGTGATGTGACGGGTGGTGACAGTACACCTACTTTGAGACAAGAGCTATAGTGATGCATGCTTGGTTATGGTTTAAAGTCATATCCAACAATTGCGACAACGACTTTTTACTGTCAACTGAGTTTCGTTTTTTAATTATTTCTGCTGGTGGTGTGCCTCTGGATTTTTCAACGCAAAAAAATGTGCCTTGGCTCAAAAAATGTTGAAAAACACTGCACGAGGCCACTGAGTAGGCCATACATGTATGCATAAACATATGTACAATATTCGTACCTTGCTGTCAGAGGTGTTGCAATCTTTGCATTTTTCAAAAGTAGAAACTTTGTCCTCACTCATCCTGTCAGAGTCAGCGATGACGTAGAAACGAGGTGAGAAGACACAACAAAGATGTTCCATCAGTCTCAGCATCTCTGTAGTGTGACCACCTGGACACAAACACACTTTTTCCATGTACACAATACTGCTACTGTACCCATATTACTACATAGTAGTCATACAATACTACTACTGTGCCCATATTACTACATAGTAGTCATACAATACTACTACTGTACCCATATTACTACATAGTAGTCATACAATACTACTACTGTACTCATATTACTACATAGTAGTCATACAATACTACTAATGTACTCATACTACATAGTAGTCATACTAAGGAAACGAATGTGAATATTTACTACAAGAACAGTATTGGTTAGCCAGCATATGTAAACAATAACATTGTATATGTAAACAATAACTTGTACAGTATATGTAAACAATAACATTGTATATGTAAACAATAACTTGTATATGTAAACAATAATATTGTGTATGTAAACAATAACTTGTATATGTAAACAATAACATTGTATGCATTTTACCCGATCCCGCCACAACAAGCACAGTAACGCGACCTTTGCTGTCAGGTTCATATTTTGATACATTCCCGATGACTAAATATAAGCGTACAACAAAAAGAATGCATAGAATTAATATAAGACAAGAAGTAGCGAAGAGTATCGCCATTACGGATACAAACTCCTTCTTCTTCCTCGGTTCTTCCTGGGCGGAGATAGCCAACTTTCAAAACTGTTTTGCTGCCACTCAGAGGTCAAAGATGGTTACTGCATGGGTTTCCGGCCTAATGATTACTTTTAATGCTACTACTTCTAATAAACAATATTTCTCACAAATATATAGTAATTTGATTCTCAACATCCCAGTAAAATAAAATACGTGTTTTCCTTTTCAATATAATATTCAAAAGGTTTTTGTTTTATACATAAGCCTGAAATGACTATAACAAAAGTGGAAGTTTTGTGGGAAAAGCGTTTTGATCATACATAAAATATCTTATAATACAAAAAAAAATACACTACACATGTATATCTTATGATAGAAGTGCTTCATTTGCTTTTATTGAATAAAAAAATAATTGTCTTTTTTTTTTCCGTCTTGTTCTCTTCTGTTGGTTGTGTTTCCGACATGACTGTTTTACCATGAATTGATTTACTTGGACCCCGACTTAAACAAGTTGAAAAACGTATTCGGGTGTTACCATTTAGTGGTTAATTGTACGGAATATGTATTATACTGTGCAATCTACTAATAAAAGTTTCAATCAATCAATCAATCAAAAAGAGTATTGTGCTTTGCTGCCTCCCACCGGCGGCTGCTTGCTAATACAGTTTTTTTTTTTTTAATTATTTGCATATTAAAAAGGCATTTGTTTTATACATAAGCCTAAAATTACTATAACAAAAGTGGAAGTTTTTTGGAAAAGCGTTCCGATCATATATAAAATATTTTTAATACAAAACAGTACACTACACATGTATATCTTATAATAGAAGTGCTTAATTTGCTTTTATTGAATAAAAATAATTGTCATTTTCTTTTTCGTCTTGTTCTCTTCTATTGGTTGTGTTTCCGACGTGACTGTATTGTGCTTTGCTGCCTCTCACCGGCGGCTGCTTGCTATTGCAGGTTTTTTTTTTTTTATTATTATTTGCGTATTGAAAAGTTATTTGTTTTATACATAAGTCTAAAATTACTATAACAAAACACATCGAGTAACAAAGTGTAAAAGCACTTTGATCATATATAAAAATATCTTATAATACAAAACAATACACTACACATGTATGTCGTATAATAGAAATGCTTTATTTTTTTTCAATTGAATAAAAAAAAAACATTCTCTTCTTCTCCTCTCTGAGCTGCCACCTTAACGTGGTAGAGGAGTTTGTGTGTCCCAATGATCCTAGGAGCTATGTTGTCCGGGGGCTTCCATGCCCCCTGGTAGGGTCTCCCAAGACAAACAGGTCCTAGGTGAGGGATCAGACAAAGAGCAGCTCGAAGACTTCTATGGAAATGCAAGAACCGAGACTCAGATTTCCCTCGCCCGGACGCGGGTCACCGGGGCCCCCCTCCGGAGCCAGGCCCGGAGTTGGGGCACGATGGCGAGCGCCTGGTGGCCGGGCCTGTCCCCATGGGGCCCGGCCGGGCACAGCCCGAAGAGGCAACGTGGGTCCCCCCTCCAATGGGCTCACCACCCATAGCAGGGGCCATAGAGGTCGGGTGCAATGTGAGCTGGGCGGTAGCCGAAGGCAGGGCACTTGGCGGTCCGATCCTCGGCTACAGAAGCTAGCTCTTGGGACGTGGAACGTCACCTCGCTGGGGGGGAAGGAGCCTGAGCTAGTGCGCGAGGTAGAGAAGTTCCGGTTGGATATAGTCGGACTCACCTCGACGCACAGCAAGGGCTCTGGAACCAGTTCTCTCGAGAGGGGCTGGACTCTCTTCCACTCTGGCGTTGCCAGCAGTGAGAGGCGACGGGCTGGGGTGGCAATTCTTGTTGCCCCCCGGCTCAGAGCCTGCATGTTGGAGTTCAACCCGGTGGACGAGAGGGTAGCTTCCCTCCACCTTCGGGTGGGGGGACGGGTCCTGACTGTTGTTTGCGCTTACGCGCCAAACGGCAGCTCAGAGTACCCACCCTTTTTGGATTCACTCGAGGGAGTACTTGAGAGTGCTCCCCCGGGTGATTCCCTCGTTCTACTGGGGGACTTCAACGCTCATATTGGCAACGACAGTGAAACCTGGAGAGGCGTGATTGGGAAGAATGGCCGCCCGGATCTGAACCCAAGTGGTGTTTTGTTATTGGACTTTTGTGCCCGTCACGGATTGTCCATAACGAACACCATGTTCAAGCATAAGGGTGTCCATATGTGCACTTGGCACCAGGACACCCTAGGCCGCAGTTCTATGATCGACTTTGTAGTTGTGTCATCGGATTTGCGGCCTCATGTTTTGGACACTCGGGTGAAGAGAGGGGCGGAGCTTTCTACCGATCACCACCTGGTGGTGAGTTGGCTGCGATGGTGGGGGAGGATGCCGGACAGACCTGGCAGGCCCAAACGCATTGTGAGGGTTTGCTGGGAACGTCTGGCAGAGTCTCCTGTCAGAGAGAGTTTCAATTCCCACCTCCGGAAGAACTTTGAACATGTCACGAGGGAGGTGCTGGACATTGAGTCCGAGTGGACCATGTTCCGCACCTCTATTGTCGAGGCGGCTGATTGGAGCTGTGGCCGCAAGGTAGTTGGTGCCTGTCGTGGCGGTAATCCTAGAACCCGTTGGTGGACACCGGCGGTGAGGGATGCCGTCAAGCTGAAGAAGGAGTCCTATCGGGTTCTTTTGGCTCATGGGACTCCTGAGGCAGCGGACAGGTACCGACAGGCCAAGCGGTGTGCGGCTTCAGCGGTCGCGGAGGCAAAAACTCGGACATGGGAGGAGTTCGGGGAAGCCATGGAAAACGACTTCCGGACGGCTTCGAAGCGATTCTGGACCACCATCCACCGCCTCAGGAAGGGGAAGCAGTGCACTACCAACACCGTGTATGGTGCGGATGGTGTTCTGCTGACCTCGACTGCGGAAGTTGTGGATCGGTGGAGGGAATACTTCGAAGACCTCCTCAATCCCACCAACACGTCTTCCTATGAGGAAGCAGTGCCTGAGGAATCTGTGGTGGGCTCTCCTATTTCTGGGGCTGAGGTTGCTGAGGTAGTTAAAAAGCTCCTCGGTGGCAAGGCCCCGGGGGTGGATGAGATCCGCCCGGAGTTCCTTAAGGCTCTGGATGCTGTAGGGCTGTCTTGGTTGACAAGACTCTGCAGCATCGCGTGGACATCGGGGGCAGTACCTCTGGATTGGCAGACCGGGGTGGTGGTTCCTCTCTTTAAAAAGGGGAACCGGAGGGTGTGTTCTAACTATCGTGGGATCACACTCCTCAGCCTTCCCGGTAAGGTCTATTCAGGTGTACTGGAGAGGAGGCTACGCCGGATAGTCGAACCTCGGATTCAGGAGGAACAGTGGTTTTCGTCCTGGTCGTGGAACTGTGGACCAGCTCTATACTCTCGGCAGGGTCCTTGAGGGTGCATGGGAGTTTGCCCAACCAGTCTACATGTGCTTTGTGGACTTGGAGAAGGCATTCGACCGTGTCCCTCGGGAAGTCCTGTGGGGAGTGCTCAGAGAGTATGGGGTTTCGGACTGTCTGATTGTGGCGGTCCGCTCCCTGTATGATCAGTGTCAGAGCTTGGTTCGCATTGCCGGCAGTAAGTCGGACACGTTTCCGGTGAGGGTTGGACTCCGCCAAGGCTGCCCTTTGTCACCGATTCTGTTCATAACTTTTATGGACAGAATTTCTAGGCGCAGTCAAGGCGTTGAGGGGATCCGGTTTGGTGGCTGCAGGATTAGGTCTCTGCTTTTTGCAGATGATTTGGTCCTGATGGCTTCATCTGGCCAGGATCTTCAGCTCTCACTGGATCGGTTCGCAGCTGAGTGTGAAGCGACTGGGATGAGAATCAGCACCTCCAAGTCCGAGTCCATGGTTCTCGCCCGGAAAAGGGTGGAGTGCCATCTCCGGGTTGGGGAGGAGATCTTGCCCCAAGTGGAGGAGTTCAAGTACCTCGGAGTCTTGTTCACGAGTGAGGGAAGAGTGGATCGTGAGATCGACAGGCGGATCGGTGCGGCGTCTTCAGTAATGCGGACGCTGTATCGATCCGTTGTGGTGAAGAAGGAGCTGAGCCGGAAGGCAAAGCTCTCAATTTACCGGTCGATCTACGTTCCCATCCTCACCTATGGTCATGAGCTTTGGGTTATGACCGAAAGGACAAGATCACGGGTACAAGCGGCCGAAATGAGTTTCCTCCGCCGGGTGGCGGGGCTCTCCCTTAGAGATAGGGTGAGAAGCTCTGTCATCCGGGGGGAGCTCAAAGTAAAGCCGCTGCTCCTCCGCATCGAGAGGAGCCAGATGAGGTGGTTCGGGCATCTGGTCAGGATGCCACCCGAGCGCCTCCCTAAGGAGGTGTTTAGGGCATGTCCGACCGGTAGGAGGCCACGAGGAAGACCCAGGACACGTTGGGAAGACTATGTCTCCCGGCTGGCCTGGGAACGCCTCGGGATCCCCCGGGAGGAGCTGGACGAAGTGGCTGGGGAGAGGGAAGTCTGGGCTTCCCTGCTTAGGCTGCTGCCCCCGCGACCCGACCTCGGATAAGCGGAAGAAGATGGATGGATGGATGGCTTGTTCTCTTCTTCTGTTGGTTGTGTTTCCAACATGACTGAATTGCGCTTTGCTGCTATCTACCGGCGGCTGCTTGCTATTGCAGGGTTGTTTTTATTATTATTATTTGCGTATTGAAAAGTTGTTTGTTTTATACATAAGCCTAAAATGACTGTAACAAAAGTGGAAGTTTTGTGGGAAAAGCGTTTTGATCATACATAAAATATCTTATAATACAAAAAAATACACTACACATGTATGTCTTACAATAGAAGTGCTTCATTTGCTTTTATTGAATAAAAATAATTGTCATTTTCTTTTTCGTCTTGTTCTCTTCTGTTGGTTGTGTTTCCGACATGACTGTATTGTGCTTTGCTGCCTCCCACCGGCGGCTGCTTGCTAATGCAGGTTTTTTTTTATTATTATTTGCGTATTGAAAAGGCATTTGTTTTATACATAAGCCTAAAATTACAATAACAAAAGTGGAAGTTTTTTGGAAAAGCGTTCCGATCATACATGAAATATTTTTAATACAAAACAGTACACTACACATGTATGTCGTATAATAGAAGTGCCTGGTTTGCTTTTAATTGAATACAAATACTTGTAATTTTCTTCTTCGGCTTGTTCTCTTCTTCTGTTGGTTGTGTTTCCGACAGGACTGTATTGCGCTTTACTGCTGTCTACCGGCGGCTGCTTGCTATTGCAGGTTTTTTTTTTAATTATTATTATTATTATTTGCGTATTGAAAAGTTATTTGTTTTATACATAAGCCTAAAATTACTATAACAAAAGTGGAAGTTTTGTGGGAAAAGCGTTTTGATCATACATAAAATATCTTATTACACAAAAAAATACACTACACATGTATATCTTATAATAGAAGTGCTTCATTTGCTTTTATTGAATAAAAATAATTGTCATTTTCTTTTTCGTCTTGTTCTCTTCTGTTGGTTGTGTTTCCGACATGACTGTATTGTGCTTTGCTGCCTCCCACCGGCGGCTGCTTGCTATTGCAGGGTTTTTATTATTATTATTATTTGCGTATTGAAAAGTTATTTGTTTTATACATAAGCCTAAAATTAATATAACAAAAGTGGAAGTTTTTTGGAAAAGCGTTTTGATCATATATAAAACATCTTATAATACAAAACAACATGCTCCACATGTACATCAGATAATAGAAGTGCTTTATTTGCCTTTAATTGAATAAAAAAATAGTTGTCATTTCTCTTCTTCTATTGGTTGTGTTTCCGACATGACTGTATTGTGCTTTGCTGCCTCCCACCGGCGGCTGCTTGCTAATGCAGGTTTTTTTTTAAATTATTATTATTTGCGTATTGAAAAGGCATTTGTTTTATACATAAGCCTAAATTAATATAACAAAAGTGGAAGTTTTTTGGATAAGCGTTCCGATCATATATAAAATATTTTTTAATACAAAACAGTACACTACACATGTATGTCGTATAATAGAAGTGCCTTGTTTGCTTTTAATGGAATACAAATGATTGTAATTTTCTTCTTCGGCTTGTTTTCTTCTTCTGTTGGTTGTGTTTCCGACATGACTGTATTGCGCTTTGCTGCTATCTACCGGCGGCTGCTTGCTATTGCAGTTTTTTTTTTTTATTATTATTTGCGTATTAAAAAGGCATTTGTTTTATACATAAGCCTAAAATTACTACAACAAAAGTGGAAGTTTTGTGGGAAAAGCGTTTTGATCATACATACATTATCTTATAATACAAAAAAATACACTACACATGTATGTCTTATATAATAGAAGTGCTTCATTTGCTTTTATTGAATAAAAATAATTGTCATTTTCTTTTTCGTCTTGTTCTCTTCTGTTGGTTGTGTTTCCGACATGACTGTATTGTGCTTTGCTGCCTCCCACCGGCGGCTGCTTGCTAATGCAGGTTTTTTTTTTATTATTATTATTTGCGTATTGAAAAGGCATTTGTTTATACATAAGCCTAAAATTACTACAACAAAAGTGGAAGTTTTGTGGGAAAAGCGTTTTGATCATACATACAATATCTTATAATACAAAAAAATACACTACACATGTATGTCTTATAATAGAAGTGCTTCATTTGCTTTTATTGAATAAAAATAATTGTCATTTTCTTTTTCGTCTTGTTCTCTTCTGTTGGTTGTGTTTCCGACATGACTGTATTGTGCTTTGCTGCCTCCTACCGGCGGCTGCTTGCTATTGCAGGGTTTTTTTAATTATTATTATTTGCGTATTGAAAAGTTATTTGTTTTATACATAAGCCTAAAATTAATATAACAAAAGTGGAAGTTTTTTGGAAAAGCATTTTGATCATATATAAAACCTCTTATAATACAAAACAATATGCTCCACATGTACATCGTATAATAGAAGTGCTTTATTTGCTTTTAATTGAATAAAAAAATAGTTGTCATTTCTCTTCTTCTATTGGTTGTGTTTCCGACATGACTGTATTGTGCTTTGCTGCCTCCCACCGGCGGCTGCTTGCTAATGCAGGTTTTTTTAAATTATTATTTGCGTATTAAAAAGGCATTTGTTTTATACATAAGCCTAAAATTACTACAACAAAAGTGGAAGTTTTGTGGGAAAAGCGTTTTGATCATACATACAATATCTTATAATACAAAAAAATACACTACACATGTATGTCTTATAATAGAAGTGCTTCATTTGCTTTTATTGAATAAAAATAATTGTCATTTTCTTTTTCGTCTTGTTCTCTTCTGTTGGTTGTGTTTCCGACATGACTGTATTGTGCTTTGCTGCCTCCCACCGGCGGCTGCTTGCTAATGCAGGTTTTTTTTAAATTATTATTATTTGCGTATTGAAAAGGCATTTGTTTATACATAAGCCTAAAATTACTACAACAAAAGTGGAAGTTTTGTGGGAAAAGCGTTTTGATCATACATACAATATCTTATAATACAAAAAAATACACTACACATGTATGTCTTATAATAGAAGTGCTTCATTTGCTTTTATTGAATAAAAATAATTGTCATTTTCTTTTTCGTCTTGTTCTCTTCTGTTGGTTGTGTTTCCGACATGACTGTATTGTGCTTTGCTGCCTCCTACCGGCGGCTGCTTGCTATTGCAGGTTTTTTTTAAATTATTATTATTTGCGTATTGAAAAGTTATTTGTTTTATACATAAGCCTAAAATTAATATAACAAAAGTGGAAGTTTTTTGGAAAAGCATTTTGATCATATATAAAACATCTTATAATACAAAACAATATGCTCCACATGTACATCGTATAATAGAAGTGCTTTATTTGCTTTTAATTTAATAAAAAAATAGTTGTCATTTCTCTTCTTCTATTGGTTGTGTTTCCGACATGACTGTATTGTGCTTTGCTGCCTCCCACCGGCGGCTGCTTGCTAATGCAGGTTTTTTTTAATTATTATTTGCGTATTAAAAAGGCATTTGTTTTATACATAAGCCTAAAATTACTACAACAAAAGTGGAAGTTTTGTGGGAAAAGCGTTTTGATCATACATACAATATCTTATAATACAAAAAAATACACTACACATGTATGTCTTATAATAGAAGTGCTTCATTTGCTTTTATTGAATAAAAATAATTGTCATTTTCTTTTTCGTCTTGTTCTCTTCTGTTGGTTGTGTTTCCGACATGACTGTATTGTGCTTTGCTGCCTCCCACCGGCGGCTGCTTGCTAATGCAGGGTTTTTTTAAATTATTATTATTTGCGTATTGAAAAGGCATTTGTTTATACATAAGCCTAAAATTACTATAACAAAAGTGGAAGTTTTTTGAAAAAGCGTTCCGATCATATATAAAATATTTTTTAATACAAAACAGTACACTACACATGTATATCGTATAATAGAAGTGCCATGTTTGCTTTTAATTGAATATAATAACTGTCATTTTCTTCTTCGGCTTGTTCTCTTCTTCTGTTGGTTGTGTTTCCGACATGACTGTATTGTGCTTTGCTGCCTCCCACCGGCGGCTGCTTGCTAATGCAGGTTTTTTTTTATTATTATTTGCGTATTGAAATTGCATTTGTTTTATACATAAACCTAAAATTACTATAACAAAAGTTGAAGTTTTTTGGAAAAGCGTTCCGATCATATATGAAATATTTTTTAATACAAAACAGTACACTACACATGTATGTCGTATAATAGAAGTGCCTTGTTTGCTTTTAATTGAATACAAATAATTGTAATTTTCTTCTTCGGCTTGTTCTCTTCTTCTGTTGGTTGTGTTTCCAACATGACTGAATTGCGCTTTGCTGCTATCTACCGGCGGCTGCTTGCTATTGCAGTTTTTTTTTTATTATGATTATTATTTGCGTATTGAAAAGTTATTTGTTTTATACATAAGCCTAAAATTACTATAACAAAAGTGGAAGTTTTGTGGGAAAAGCGTTTTGATCATACATAAAAGATCTTATAATACAAAAAAATACACTACACATGTCTATCTTATAATAGAATTGCTTAATTTGCTTTTATTGAATAAAAATAATTGTCATTTTCTTTTTCGTCTTGTTCTCTTCTATTGGTTGTGTTTCCGACATGACTGTATTGTGCGTTGCTGCCTCCCACCGGCGGCTGCTTGCTATTGCAGGTCTTTTTTTAATTATTATTTGCGAATTGAAAAGTTATTTGTTTTATACATAAGCCTAAAATTACTATAACAAAACACATCGAGTAACAAAGTGGAAAAACGTTTTGATCATATATAAAAATATCTTATAATACAAAACAATACACTACACATGTATTTCTTATAATATAAGTGTTTTATTTGCTTTTAATTGAATTAAAAAAAAAAATTCTTCTTTGGCTTGTTCTCTTCTTCTGTTGGTTGTGTTTCCGACATGACTCTATTGTGCTTTGCTGCCTTCCACCGGCGGCTGCTTGCTATTGCAGGTTTGTTTTATTTTTTTTATTATTTGCGTATTGAAAAGGCATTTGTTTTATACATAAGCCTACATTACTATAACAAAACACGTCGATTAACGAAGTGGAAAAGCGTTTCGATCATATAGAACATATTTTTTAATACAAAACAGTACACTACACATGTATATCGTATAATAGAAGTGCCTTGTTTGCTTTTAATTGAATACAAATAATTGTCCATTTCTTCTTCGGCCTGTTCTCTTCTTCTATTGGTTGTGTTTCCGACATGACTGTATTGTGCTTTGCTGCCTCCCACCGGCGGCTGCTTGCTGTTGCAGGTTTTTTATTTATTATTTGCGTCTTCATTTTATCATTTATCTTTTTTTAAATCATTGTAAAGTTAGTGAAATGAGTGTAAATAAAGAACATCCAGCCGACATTTTAGATGCTACATTTAATTAAAAGGAAATAAAGGTGGCACAATAACGTGGCATATTTGTGTTTTCATTTTTAAATGGCGTGTTTACGTGTTGTAACGTGTATTTGAAACGTATGCATTGTTATAAAATGTGTAACTCGGGTCTGCTCAGCCCACCCCCTCGCACGTCCACAGCATCCTGCTGATGCAGAAGGGCTCCCACGGACGCTACCTGGAGTGAACCCACACAAATATGACGATGTGATTCAATGACACCAGCTCTTGCTTTTTTCTTGCCACTGACCAGGACGTTGGGATTTCCGATTCCACGCATGCCATAAACGCACCACCGTGCAGTAAAAGGTAGACGCGGTTAAATAAATAAATAAAAAAAATAAAAAAAGGTGTTCAGACTCGGAAGGAAGAAGCTTCTTTTCCTCCCACAAGAGCTCGCTGGCTGGCGGCTGAGCTTCAGGTACGTCTCGTGGAGCTAAACGTGCGTCTTTTACGTGAACGTGTCGTCGTTACGGTCAACGTGCTAGCGATGCTACAGGTGCTAACGTCCTTGATGACGTCACGGGCGCGTAGGTCAGACGCGGCGTGTCTTCTTCATGTACGAGGAGAATCCTTTATAAAGCTGCCAAAACATTTTGATAATCTTCACTGACATACTTGGAAAATTGTATTTTAAATTTAAAAAAAAAAACGGTCCTAAATGTACCTTGTTATTGTGCAATAATAAAATATTCACATATTACAGTATAGCGCTGCTATTACCATGCTATTAGCTTGTTAGCAACTACCATGCTAATTGATAGCTGGCAACGACCATGCTAATTGCTAGCTGGCAGGTATCATGCTAATTGCTACTTGGCAGCTACCATGCTAATTGCTAGCTGGAAGCTACCATGCTAATTGCTGGCTGGCAGCTAGCGCTGCTAACCTATTCGCGCTCAAGTTGCCGTGATTGCTAACAAACATTCACACATCTAATTATTTTAATTGTTTTTTTCATCCATCTGCTCCTCCACATTTCCTACTCTTCCACTTTCAGAATGTTCGACTCATTCGTGACAAGCGTGCTTGCGTCTTAGTGTCAAATATTCTGTTACGTGACACATAGACATCTTACAAGGGTACGCAGCATCGAGCGCTACTGACGAGACGCGGGGCCGCCATCTTGGAGTGGTGATCCGCTCCACTCAGTGCAGTTCATTTGGCAGGAGCATTGATTGATTGATTTCAACTTTTATTAGTCGATTGCACAGTGAAGTACATATTCCGTACAATTGACCACTAAATGGTAACACCCGAATAAGTTTTTCAACTTGTTTGAGTCGGGATATATACTATCATATATATACTATCATCATAATACAGTCATCACATAAGATTATCATCAGAGTATATACATTGAATTATTTACATTATTTACAATCCGGGGTGTGGGATATGGAGGGGGGAGGGGGGGGGGGGGGTTAGGTTTGGTTGGTATCAACACTTCAGTCATCAACAATTGCATCATCAGAGAAATGGACTTTGAAACCGTGTAGGACTGACTTGGTAGGATATGTACAGCAAGTAGTGGACACAGAGAGAGAGTTCAGAAAGTATAAGAAAAAGTGTCTACATTTGATTATTTACATTTGATTATTTACAATCCGAAAAGGTATGATGAGGAAGGGAGCGTGTTAGTTTAGGGTTGAAGTTGCCTGGAGGTGTTCTTTTAGTGCGGTTTTGAAGGAGGATAGAGATGCCCTTTCTTTTACACCTGTTGGGAGTGCATTCCATATTGATGTGGCATAGAAAGAGAATGAGTTAAGACCTTTGTTAGTTCGGAATCTGGGTTTAACGTGGTTAGTGGAGCTACCTCTGGTGTTGTGGTTATGGCGGTCATTTACGTTAAGAAAGTAGTTTGACATGTACTTCGGTATCAGGGAGGGGTAGCGGATTTTATAGACTAGGTTTAATGCAAGTTGTTTTACTCTGTCCTCCACCCTGAGCCAGCCCACTTTGGAGAAGTGGGTAGGAGTGAGGTGTGATCTGGGGTGGAGGTCTAGAAGTAATCTGACTATCTTGTTCTGGGATGTTTGGAGTCTAGATTTAATTCATTTTACCTCACTGAATACCACTGATTTTCACGCTTTTTTTTTTTGTCATACGTGTAGCTATGATAAAGGACACATGTTTGGCGTGTTTTATTATTCATAGTTTGCTTAACAGTAATAGAATATTCTTATATGCTATAAGTGACCAGACGTCCGAGATCAAAACTGGGAATGTAATCCCAGAGAAGGGGGGAAAAAACGGTCAGCTATTTTTAAATTGAAGAAACAATATGATTAGGTTATATATACATGCGTATATCCTACATAAACTATGTATGAATACATTAGATATCTATGGAGGATGTCGTTGTGGCTTGTACAGCTCTTTGAGACTTTTGTGATTTAGGGCTATATAAATAAACATTGATTGATTGATATATCAAAAAATATTTTTAACACTTTTATGAGTGGGACCCTTTTGGATTCTTAAGATTCTTCTGGGATTTTTTTTTTTTTAAACTGTCATTACTCAAAAAATGATATTACTCCACATCAAATGTTCCATTTTGAAATTTTTTGGGGGGTAAATATTGCATATAATAAGTTTTGGCCATTAAAAAAAAACATGTTTTTCTTTGACAAAAAGGGCATAAAACAAACTTCTATCGACAGATCGACCTGAAGTTGATCCAGAGATTTTATCATTGAAAAATAATATATATATATTTATATTATATGATTTATTTATTTTTTAATGTTATGATTGAGACCATTCCGGGTCCCCAGGTCCAAACATGAGGGTTAAAAAAATATACTCTATTGGTTTTAAAAATGGAATACATAAAAATGTCCCCCACACACTTTCATTTTTCGGTTTGCGGCCCTCAGTGGAAAAAGTTTGGCTCCCCGGCTGTACGTATTTAAAAGTAGTCATTGTTGGTTTTTAATGAACACAATCTTTCTTTTCTCGCAGCACTCGGGTCGTGGAAGCAGAAAAGCACAGAAGAAGAGAGTCAACGATGAGCGGCAATCGAAGCGCTCTGTTGTTGACGTCCACGTACGACGGGCAGGCCTACTTGCTGCCCCACGTGCACGAGTACAAATGCGGCGGCGTGTCCGTCCAGCCCACCGTCGCCATTTTGGGGTCGGGGGATTTCTCCAAGGGTTTGACTCTCCGCCTGCTGCGCTGCGGCTTCCACGTGGTGGTCGGCAGTCGGCATCCCCACCAAGCGGCCCGCGTCTTCCCTCACGTGGTGGACGTGACGCACCACGAGGACGCGGTCGGCAAGGCCAGCGTGGTCTTCTTGGCCATCCGGCGAGAACACTACGCCGTTTTGTTGGACCTCAAGCATTTACTGGAAGGTACTACTGCATGCATGTTGTACTGCGAGTACTTTGTATTTGTTGCACATGTCAAAATACTATGAAATACTAAGGGTGCACACAAAAATGGATTCACACCTGAATCATGATTCTTACTCATCCCCATTCTAAATTGAATCATAATTGTAAAAAATTGATAGGAACATTTTTTGTTGTTGTTTTTGAATCAATTCAGAATACTTTTTTATTTTTAGGAGCTTTTCTACCACGTCATCTGTTCTGAAAAAGTGTCATTATAATCATTACACCGAATAATACAAATCGAGAATCGTGTTGAATTGAAAATCGATTCTGAGCCAAATCGTCATCCCCAAAATCTGAATCGGATCGAATCGGTAGGTGCCCAAAGATTCCCACCCCTAATAGGAGTGCAAAAAAAATTTAAATAAAAAATTTAATTAAAAAAATAGCTTTTTTAAAGTCAATTTTAGGCCTTCTACGTGCAACCAGAAGAATATTTTCTAAACTGTAACATGTTTAAAAAAAGAAAGAAAGATCGTAATTATTATACCAAATAATACATTGCATGAATCGGTATGAATCAAGAATCGCGTTGAATCGAGAATCGACTGTGAATCGAATCGTCACCCCCTAAATCGTATCGAATCAGAATCGGTTTTAATCGAGAATCGTGTTGAATTGAAAAACAATTCTGAATCCCAATCGTCATCCCCAGAATTTGAATCGGATCAAATTGTTAGTTGACCAAAGATTCACACCCCTAATAAGAGTGCAAACACACAAAAAATTCTAAAATAAATTAAAAAATTTTTTACATAAGAATCAATTTTTTAAAAGTAAGTTTTAGTCCATCTCCATGCAACCTAAAGGAGCTTTTCTACCGCGTCATCTGTTCTCAAAAAGTTTCATTATAATCAATACACCAAATAATACATTGCGAGAATCGGTTTGAATCGAGAATCGTGTTGAATTGAAAATCGATACCGAGTCAAATCGTCATCCTCAGAATCTGAATCGGATCGAATCGATAGATGCCCAAAGATTCACACCCCTAATAGGAGTGAACAAAAAGTAAAAATAAAAAATTAATTCTTTTTTTTTTAATAATAATACATTTTTTAAAGTCCCATCTCCATGCAACCTAAAGGAGCTTTTCTACCCCGTCATCTGTTCTCAAAAACTTTCATTATAATCATTACACCAAATAATACATTGCGAGAATCGGTTTCAATCGAGAATCGTGTTGAATTGAAAATCGATTCTGTGTCAAATCGTCATCCCCAAAATCTGAATCGGATTGAATCGATAGGTGCCCAAAGATTCACACACCTAATAGGAGTGCACAAAAAATAGAAATTCAATTTTTAATTGTAATTAAAAAAAAATTTTAAGTAAATTTTAGGCCTTCTACGTGCATTCAGAAGAATATTTTCTAAACTGTAACATGTTTAAAAAAAGAAAGAAAGATTGTAGTTATTATACCAAATAATACATTGCATGAATTGGTAGGAATCAAGAATCGCGTTGAATCGAGAATCGACTGTGAATCGAATCGTCACCCCCTGAATCGTATCGAATCAGAATCGGTTTGAATCGAGAATCGTGTTGAATGGAAAACCAATTCTGAATCCCAATCGTCATCCCCAGAATTTGAAATGGATCGAATTGTTAGGTGCCCAAAGATTCACACCCCTAATAAGAGTGCAAACACACAAAAAATTCAAAAATAAATTAAAATTTTTTTTACATAAGAATCAATTTTTTAAAAGTAAGTTTTAGTCCATCTCTATGCAACCTAAAGGAGCTTTTCTACCGCGTTATCTGTTCTCCAAAAGTTTCATTATAATCATTACACCAAATAATACATTGCGAGAATCGGTTTGAATCGAGAATCGTGTTAAATTGAAAATCGATTCCGAGTCAAATCGTCATCCTCAGAATCTGAATCGGATCGAATCGATAGATGCCCAAAGATTCACACCCCTAATAGGAGTGAACAAAAAATAAAAAAAATAAAATTAATTCTTTTTTTTTTATAATAATACATTTTTTAAAGATCTTGGTCCGCATTGCCGGCAGTAAGTCGGACACGTTTCCAGTGAGGGTTGGACTCCGCCAAGGCTGCCCTTTGTCACCGATTATGTTCATAACCTTTATGGACAGAATTTCTAGGCGCAGTCAGGGCGTTGAGGGTATCTGGTTTGGTGGCTGCAGGATTAGGTCACTGCTATTTGCAGATGATGTGGTCCTGATGGCTTCCTCCGGCCAAGATCTTAAGCTCTCACTGGATCGGTTCGCAGCCGAGTGTGAAGCGACTGGGATGGGAATCAGCACCTCCAAGTCCGAGTCCATGGTTCTCTCCCGGAAAAGGGTGGAGTGCCATCTCCGTCCGGGTTGGGGAGGAGATCTTGCCCCAAGTGGAGGAGTTCAAGTACCTCGGAGTCTTGTTCACGAGTGGGGGAAGAGTGGATCGTGAGATCGACAGGCGGATCGGTGCGGCGTCTTCAGTAATGCGGACGCTGTATCGATCCGTTGTGGTGAAGAAGGAGCTGAGCCGGAAGGCAAAGCTCTCGATTTACCGGTCGATCTACGTTCCTATCCTCACCTATGGTCATGAGCTTTGGGTCATGACCGAAAGGACAAGATCACGGGTACAAGCGGCCAAAATGAGTTTCCTCCGCCGAGTGGCGGGGCTCTCCCTTAGAGATAGGGTGAGAAGCTCTGTCATTCGGGGGGAGCTCAAAGTAAAGCCGCTGCTCCTCCACATCGAGAGGAGCCAGATGAGGTGGTTCGGGCATCTGGTCAGGATGCCACCCGAACGCCTCCCTAGGAAGGTGTTTCGGGCACGTCCGACCGGTAGGAGGCCACGGGGAAGACCCAGGACACGCTGGGAAGACTATCTCTCCCGGCTGGCCTGGGAACGCCTCGGGATCCCCCGGGAGGAGCTGGACGAAGTGGCTGGGGAGAGGGAAGTCTGGGCTTCCCTGCTTAAGCTGCTGCCCCCGCGACCCGACCTCGGATAAGCGGAAGAAGATGGATGGATGGATGGATCGATTTTTTAAAGTCCCATCTCCGTGCAACCAGAATAAGCTTTTCTACCCCGTCACCTGTTCTCAAACAGTTTCATTATAATCATTACCGGTACATCAAATAATACATTGCGAGAATCGGTTTGAATCGAGAATCGTGTTGAATTGAAAATCGATTCTGAGTCAAAAATCGTCATCCCCAAAATCTGAATCGGACCGAATCGATAGGTGCCCAAAGATTCCCACCCCTAACAGGAGTGCACAAAAAATAGAAATAAAAAATGTAATTAAAATAATAATTTTTTAAAAGTCAATTGTAGGCCTTCTACGTGCAACCAGAAGAAGCTTTTCTAAACTGTAACATGTTTAAAAAAAAAAGAAATATTGGAATTATTATACCAAATAATACATTGCAAGAATCATGTTGATTCGGGAATCGAGTTGAATTGAAAACCAATTCTGAATCCCAATCGTCATCCCCAGAATTTGAATCGGATCAAATTGTTAAGTGCCCAAAGATTCACACCCCTAATAGGAGTGCAAACACACACAAAATTCAAAGAGAAATTGAATTTTTTTTTTACATAAGAATACATTTTTTAAAAGTAAGTTTTAGGCCATCTCCAATGCAACCTAAAGGAGCTTTTCTACTCCGTCATCTGTTCTCAAAAAGTTTCATTCTAATCATTACACCAAATAATACATTGCGAGAATCAGTTTGAATCAAGAATCGTGTTGAATTGAAAATCGATTCCGAGTCAAATCGTATCGGATCGATAGATACCCAAAGATTCACACTCCTAATAGGAGTGCACAAAAAATAAAAAATAAAAATGTAATGACATTTTTTTTTTAGAATGATGCATTTTTTAAAGTCCCATCTCCACGCAACCAGAAGGAGCTTTTCTAACCTGTAACATGTTTTAATTGTATTATAATTATTATACCAAAAAATACATTGCATGAATCGGTATGAATCAAGAATCGTGTTGAATCGAGAATCGATTGTGAATCGAATCGACACCCCCTGAATCGTATCGAATCAGAATCGGTTTGAATCGAGAATAGTGTTGAATTGAAAATCGATTTTGAATCAAATCGTCATCTCCAGAATCTGAATCGGATTGAATCGTTAGGTGCCCAAAGATTCACACCTCTAATAGGAGTACACAAAAAAACAACAACATTTTTTTACAATAATAATTTTTTTGAAAGTCATTTTTAGAGCATCTCCATGCAACCAAAAAGAGGTTTTCTAACCTTTAACATGTTTTTTGAAAGTTTCATTAGAATTGTTGTACCAAATAATACATTGCATGAATCGGTATGAATCAAGAATCGTGTTGAATCGAGAATCGATTGTGAATCGAATCGTCACCCCCTGAATCGTATCGAATCAGAATCGGTTTGAATCGAGAATCGTGTTGAATTGAAAATCGATTTTGAATCAAATCATCATCCCCAGAAGCTGAATCGGATTGAATCGTTGGTGCCCAAAGATTCACACCTCTAATAGGAGTACCGGTACACAAAAAAAATAAAAAACATTTTTTTACAAGAATAATTTTTTTGAAAGTCATTTTTAGACCATCTCCATGCAACCAAAAGGAGGTTTTCTAACCTTTAACATGTTTTTTAAAAGTTTCATTAGAATTGTTATACCAAACTATACATTGCATGAATCAGGAATCGTTTTGAATCGAGAATCGAATCGTCACCCCCTGAATTGTATCGAATCAGAATCGGTTTGAATCGAGAATCGTGTTGAATTGAAAATCGATTTTGAATGAAATCATCATCCCCATAATTTGAATCGGATTGAATCGTTAGGTGCCCAAAGATTCACACCTCTAATAGAAGTACACAAAAAAAACAATAACATTTTTTTACAAGAATAATTTTTTGGAAAGTAATTTTTAGACCATCTTCATACAACCAAAAGGAGCTTTTCTAACCTTTAACATGTTTTTTAAAAGTTTCATTAGAATTATTATACCAAATAATACATTGCATGAATCGGTATGAATCAAGAATCGTGTTGAATAGAGAATCGATTTTGAATCGAATCGTCTGCTCCTGAATCGTATCGAATAGTTAGGTGCCCAAATATTCACACTCGAATCGTGATTCTTATTCATCCCGATTCCAGATCAAATCATAATTTTAAAAAATTAATAAAAAAAAAAATGTAATTCATTTTTATTTAATTTTTTTCTAAGAATACATTTTTAAAAATATGTTTTTAGACCATCTCCATGCAACCTTTTCTAACATGTAACCCAGGCCCATCCAACTGGCGGCCCACGGGCCTCATTCCAGCCCGCCAAAGCTTTTCATTGGCCCACCGAATATCACCCAAAGAGGCTAAATTAGTTATTTACACAGAAATATTTTGTAAATTTTTATTTACATACCTTAATTGTTTCCAAAGAGTGTCTGTAGATTGGCTGATCAAACATCAAACTGCGAAAGCTAGCTCTCCATTCAGCTAAACAGAATCAGTAACTCCCCGGTGATGTCTTGGTGAATTTGTGAAACTGAAACAATAAAATAAAGAATGTCATCGTAAGGTAATAATACTAACACTGACACTCCTAAATGTGTTAGCATATTTGCTATTGCTAACGACGCTAGCATCATTACATTACGATATCACATACAAATATGCATGAAAACACTCCTACAGACATCACACATGGGTCGGTTTAGTAAGTATGAATTGTTTTAGTTATACTGTAAAGCTTACAAACGTTGCTTGGAGTAATGAATGAAGAAGCCACACAAGTAGAAACCCTGTGGACGTTTAGAAGACGGAACCGCACTTCTACTTCCGGTTGAAAGCACCGTCTAAACCAGGGGTGTCAAACTCAAATACAGAGTGGGCCAACATTTAAAACTGAACAAAGCCGCGGGCCAAGGTTGAACAAATTAACCTTTTAATAGGGACCCAAACAAGTTTTGCATTGAATATTGAACAAGCAAGGCTTATATAACTTTATAGTGACATGCAAAATTGAGTTTCAAATAATAATAATAATAATTAAAAAATATCAATGGCATATCAAATACAATTTAAATAAAACATTTTCTATTTGCAGCCCTCTGAGGTAAATATCAACATTAACTTTTTCCACAGGCTAATAAATTCGAAAATAAAATAACAATAAATAAAAAACCATTCAGGACTTTAAACTGCTCAGTTTGCAACACACTGATCTAATCTGATGTTCCCAAGCCAGATACCTGCCATCTTTTCTTGGATGCTAGTTCATTAATGTCGGGGCTCAGCCTTTGAGCTGAGGCAACCTTCATTATCGAACGAAGGTGTTCATCAGTCATTATATCTCGTAGTCCACCCGGACCACAGTCTTGGGGGGTGTGCCTTAAAGGCACTGCCTTTAACGTCCTCTACGAGCTGTCGTCACGTCCGCTTTTTATCCATTCTAACAACGTGCCGGCCCAGTCACAAGATATGTGCGGCTTCTGTACGCACACACACGTGAATGCAACGCATACTTGATCAACAGCGATACAGGTTACACTGAGGATGGCCGTATAAAAAACTTTAACACTGTTAGAAATATACGCCACACTGTGAATCCACACCAAACAAGAATGACAAACACATTTCGGGAGAACATCCGCACCGTAACACAACATAAACACAACAGAACAAATACCCAGAACCCTTTGCAGCACTAACTCTTTCAGGACGTTACAAAATACACCCCCCGCTACCACCCCCACCCCCACACACACACCTTCTAGAAAAGCGGACGTGATGATTTTTTGGGAGGGGCACTGAAATTTGGGAGTCTCCCGGGAGTGTTGGCAAGTATGGGAATTAGCGGTGAATGCGGTGTTACCGCGGCACCGCTGCTGTATATAATTGGCGGGCCAGCTCTAGTGTTAATTTGATATCGCCTCAAGGGCCAAGTGAAATTACACGGCGGGCCAATTTTGGCCCGCGGGCCAGAGTTTGACACCCATGGTCTAAACAGAAGGGCAGTGCAGCACCTGCAGTGAGAGAACTCATCCAAAAGCAAAAGATGGCGCCAGAGCACAAACAATAACACACCTATTCAGTTTCGGCTTGTTTTTTGTTAAACGATTTGCTTTATTGCTGTCAGCAAATAAAAATCCATAAATTAGCCGCACAATTTTTTTAAGCCACAGGGTCAAAAGCGTAGGAAAAATCTGTATGTGTCAAGATAGTTCTTTACTGATGCTAAATGTGCTGTTATGCCCCCCCCCCCCATATTACAGAATGAATTTGATACTGTTGGTCACGTCTCCTTGCAGGAAAGATATTGGTGGACGTGAGTAACAACCGGCGGGTGAACCAGTACCCAGAGTCCAATGCCGAGTACCTGTCCTCGTTGCTGCCACACTCCATCGTGGTGAAAGCCTTCAACGTCATCTCATCCTGGGCCATGTTGCAGACCACACCCAAGGACGCCAGCACACAGGTAGATTCCTCTACATACACCTTTTTACTTTACTTGACTTTAGTCTAGTCTCTTCTTGAAAGTTCACTTAGTAATAATGCATTGCTTCCAAATGATTTATTCACGCCCCCTCCTGAACTGAAATAGTAATTGAGAACTAAGGCTACAACTATTTTGATAGTCGATTAGTCATCGACTCTCCCCTCACCCTGGGAGGTGAGAGGAGCAGTGAGCAGCAGCGGTGGCCGCGCCCGGGAATCATTTTTGGTGATTTAACCCCCAATTCCAACCCTTGATGCTGAGTGCCAAGTAGAGAGGTAATGGGTCCCATTTTTTTAGTCTTTGGTATGACTCGGCCGGGGTTTGAACTCACAACCTACCGCATACTTGCCAACCCTCCCGGATTTTCCGGGAGACTCCCGAAATTCAGCGGCTCTCCCGAAAACCTCCCGGGACAAATTTTCTCCCGAAAATCTCCCGAAATTCAGGTGGAGCTGGTGGCCACGCCCCCTCCACCTCCATACGGACCTGAGTGACGTGTTGACAGCCTGTTCACACGTCCGCTTTCCCACAATATAAACAGCTAATGATGGAGGGCGAGTTCTTGGTTTCTTATGTGGGCTTATTGTTAGGCAGTTTCATTAACGTCCTCCCAGCTTGGCAACAACACACAACAACAGCAGTCAAGTTTTCGTCTACTGTAAAGCAGTTTGTGTGCCGTAAACAGCAATGTTGTGACACTTTTAAACAGGACAATACTGCCATCTATTGTACATGCATATGTGACCCACCCATAATGTGTCACATTTTTGTGTTGATTTATTTATTTTATTTTGTGGTTTGAATTCGTTTTTTGAGCTGTCATTACACATTTATCAGTAATCACATTGGTCAGTAGGGGGCAGTAGGGCGTTTCTTCCCAATTGAATGCTATCACCTGCAGACCGGAAGTGTCTTGTCATTCTGATGAGAGCGACCAGTCTGTGAACAATTGAAACGTCCTGTGTGCTCTTTCCTCCTGTATAACAGGTTAGTTTTGGTGAATCAACTCACTGAATAATATCCATGTGATCTTTATAAGTTTAAGTACACATTCTGATGGTGGAGCCTAACTCTAAAGTGTTTGTGAGTTGTAGTTTGTATTTGTGGATGAATCCAGTGCACAGCTGCAGTAATCAATACAAAAAGGCGACGTGAGTGCGCAATGTTTATATAGGAACTTCTGATCCTAATTCAGACTCCCAAATTAGAGCTCCCGTTTTCTTATTGATTTTATAATGTATATTTGTATAATGTGTGTGTTCTGAAAAAGTGACAGAGAATAGAACAAGGATGGACTATTCAACCCTTAACTCAACAATGAGTAGATGAGTGTTATGTGTGTGTATACGTGTAAATAAATGAACACTGAAATTCAAGTATTTCTTTTATTTATTTATATATACTGTATATATATATATATATATATATATATATATATATGTAATAAAATATATATATATATATATATATATATATATATAGCTAGAATTCACTGAAAGTCAAGTATTTCTTATATATATATATCTTAACCACGCCCCCAACCACGCCCCCCGCCCCACCCCGACCACGCCCCCCACCCCTCACCCCCCACCTCCCGAAATCGGAGGTCTCAAGGTTGGCAAGTATGACCTACCGATCTCAGGGCGGACACTCTAGTGGCATCAAGCCTATTTGGCTGATGTTCGGCGGGCCAATTAAAAAGCTTTGACGGGCCAAATGTGGCATGTGGGCCGCCAGTTGAGTAGACCTGCTATACATGATGTCATACTGTGTATAATGTTGGTACGCAGTACCGTATTTTTCGGACTATAAGTCGCAGTTTTTTTCATAGTTTGGCCGGGGGTGCGACTTATACTCAGGAGCAACTTATGTGTGAAATTATTAACACATTACCGTAAAATATCAACTAATATTATTTAGCTCATTCACGTAACAGACTAGACGTATAAGATTTCATGGGATTTAGCGATTAGGAGTGACAGATTGTTTGGTAAACGTATAGCATGTTCTATATGTTATAGTTATTTGAATGACTCTTACCATAATATGTTACGTTAACATACCAGGCACGTTCTCAGTTGGTTATTTATGCCTCATATAACGTACACTTATTCAGCCTGTTGTTCACTATTCTTTATTTATTTTAAATTGCCTTTCAAATGTCTATTCTTGGTGTTGGGTTTTATCAAATACATTTCCCCCAAAAATGCGACTTATACTCCAGTGCGACTTATATATGTTTTTTTCCTTCTTTATTATGCATTTTCGGCCGGTGCGACTTATACTCCGAAAAATACGGTATTTACAGGAAGTGCGTTTCTCTGCAGGTGTTTGTGTGCAGCGACTCGGTGGAGGCTCGTCATCAGATCATGGAGTTAGCTCGCCGGCTGACCTTCCAGCCGGTAGACATGGGACTTCTGTCTTCCTCCCAGGCCATCGAGAACATGCCGCTGCGCTTGTTCCCGGGCTGGAAGGGCCCCGTCCTCGCCGCCGTCACCCTCTCCATCTTCTTCTTCGCCTACTCCTTCGTCCGAGACGTCGTCCACCCGTACCTCAAGCACAAGCAGAGCCACTTCTACAAGATCCCCATCGAGACGGTCAACAGGACGCTACCCACCGTGGCCATAACTCTCCTGGCGCTGGTCTACCTGGCGGGCCAGGTGGCGGCGGCCCACCAGCTCTACTACGGAACCAAGTACCGGCATCTGCCTGGCTGGCTGCAGGGCTGGCTGCAGTGTCGCAAACAGTTAGGCCTGCTCAGCTTTTTCTTCGCCTCGGTCCACGTTCTCTACAGTCTCTGTTTGCCCATGAGAAGGTCTGAGAGGTACCTGCTGCTCAACACGGCTGTCCAACAGGTCAGAAACCCTTTCTTCACCCTCTTGTATCTTTATTTAGCCATAAACCTCTTAATAATATTTAATATAATGATACAAGTGGAAATAAGAACGTATTCAGAATGTGTTCAGGGTCAAACGCCTTTGACTTACTGTAGGCTACGCTGTAGAAACAACTGTAGATTGTACGGTAAAAAAAAATGGCAGGGCAGTGGCCTGAATTTTACCGTTAAAATAACAGTGGTATTGTTTCTCTATTTACAGTAACACACTGTAAAAACTACAACCATGGATTTTATGTTTAAGAAAAACTGTCAGCTCGGTAGCCAGAATTTTACTGTAAATTAATTTAAACAGTAATACACAGTAAAAACAACAAGCGCAGCTTTTACCGTGAAAAAAAATAGCAGCTAAGTTGCCAAATGTTTACCGTTAAAAAATAACAGTTATCGTTTTTCTATTTACAGTAATACACTGTAAAAACTACAACTATAGATTTTTTATGGTAAAAAATTGGCAGTTCAGTTGGCATAATTTTACCATTAAATTAACACTAATCGTTTTTCCACTTACAGTAAGTAATACACTGTAAAAACAACTATGGGTTTTACAGTAAACAACTGGCAGCTCAGTCGCCAGAATTTTACCTTAAAAATAACATTGTTACTGTTTTTTATTCACAGTAATACACTGTAAAAACTACAACCATAGATTTTATGGTTTAAAAAAACTGTCAGCTTGGTCGCAAGAATTTTACTGTAAAGTAACAGTAATACACTGTAAAAACAACAAGCGTAGCTTTTAACGTTAAAAAAAAAATGGCAGCCAAGTTACCCAAATTTTACTGTAAAAATAACACTAATCGTTTTTCTATTTACTATTCACTGTAAAAACTACAACCAAAGGTTTTATAGTTAAAAAAAAACCTGACAGTTCAGTCGCCAGAATTTTACTGTAAAGTAACAGTAATACACTGTAAAAACAACGAGCATAGCTTTTACCGTAAAAAAATGGCAGTTAAGTTGCCAAAATTTTACTATAAAATAACAGTTATCGTTTTTTATTTACAGTAACACACTGTAAAAACTACAACCATAGATTTTACGGTAAAAAAAAAAAAACGGCAGTTCAGTTTCTTGATTGTTACCATAAAGATAACAGTAATTGTTTGTTTTTCCATTTACAGTAACAGACTGTAAAAACTACAACCGTAGATTTACCAGGGTTAAAATGGCTGATCAGTCGCGAGCATTTTACCGTTAAAATAATAATCGTTTTACCATTTACAGTTATGCACTGTAAAAGCTATGGATTTTATAGTACAATAAGTGGCAACTCAGTTGCCAAAATGTTACCGTAAAAATAACAGTTATTGGTTTTCCATTTACAGTAACGCACTGTAAAAACGTCAACCATAGATTTTACGGTAAAAAAATAAAAATAAAATGTTACTGTAAAAATAACAGTAATACACTGTAAAAACATTGATTTTATGGTTAAAAAAACCTGACTGGTCAGTTCCTTAAATGTTGCCGTTAAAATAACACTAATAGTTTTTACAGTAGAGACACTGTAAAGACTACAATTAGAATTTACAGTCACCAGAATTTTACCTACAAAGTAACAGTAGTACAGGTTTTCAGTTTGCATTGTAAAAAACACCGTCAATTTACTGTAAAATTCTGGCAGTTTTTTTTTTTTTTACTTTAAAATCCACAAGTTTTTGTTTACAGTGTATTATGCTACAAGGTTACACTCCGTTTAAAGATTTAGTTCCTAAAAACAGTTGAATGCCCTCTGATTGAGAGTACTTCTAAATATAAAAAACATGAACAATTGTTCACATAAGCAGCACTTTTAAAGAATACTGTCATGACGTGGACTATGGGGTGGTTTGTTTTCCCGGAATGCAAAGGAATTGGATCGGACATGGCGTGAAGGTAAAGACATAATTTAATTTTACTATAAAAAGGAACAAACAAAAAGCGCGCACAAGGCGGAGACACAAACTTGACTAAGAAAACACAAACTAGCACTTGGGCAGAAACTATGGACATGAAACAAAAACACTTACTGTGGCATGAGCGGAGCATGAAATTAACATCAGCATGAACTATGATATACAAGAGTATCATGGGTAGCATGGGTAACAGAGGTAATGTCGCCAGGCCGACTGCCTGGCAACTACAAGCTTAAATAATAAGGACATGATTAATGACAGGTGCGTGAGTCCAAACGTGAAACAGGTGAAACTAATGGTCGTCATGGTGACAAGGCAAGGAAGTAAAAACAGGAAATAAAAAGAGTTCAAAAACCAAATAGAACATAGCCAAACAAAAACATGATCAAAAGACATGACAAATACAACACAGGGAGTAATACATCCAAAGAAAATACTTTCACTAGAAAGCAATGGTGTGTACAGTATTTATTTTCGCATTCATTTTGGGGACAATGTGCTTTTTTTTAAGTTTGTGATGACGTTTTCCAACGGCAGGTCCATTCCAATGTGGTGGATTCCTGGAATGAGGAGGAGGTGTGGAGAGTGGAGATGTACGTCTCCTTTGGGGTCATGAGTCTGGGACTCATGTCCCTGCTGGCCGTCACTTCCATTCCTTCTGTGCAGCAAACACTCAACTGGAGGGAGTTTGGCTTCATTCAGGTATGGACTTGATCTGATCAGTACCTCATGTCCAGTAGCCCACCCTTTTCATGGCACACATCCATATCTGATTCATTGAAAAACTCTTGTCATACAACTAACTCGGTGTTGCAAGTCGGTGTGTCACAATCCGATATTGATATGTCCGATATTAGCACACGTATCAGATGATGAATAGCAAGTTAACATCTAAGTGTCCTCCAATAAACACACTTTTTTGTTCTATTTTACTTAAGTTATTTACAAAAGGTACATGCTCGACCAGTGTTTCTTAAACATAGGTTGTTCCGCGAGCGCCCCCTAGAGGGCCGCCAAAACATACATGTTTCTCAGTTGCGGTTCGGACTCAGTTGTAATGCAATTTTTCACCACTTGCGGCAGTAATGACAATAACAGACAGAAGTCTGAAGCTAAAGTCATGGAAAAGATTCTTAAGCGCAAAAATTATGACTAAAGTGTTGAAGCTGTATTTTCATTTGCGCTTAAATTGTATTGACAGTTTAGTTCAGAAACATATTCATTATCAGTGTTATTTATTTTAGCACAATATAAGTGTATGTCAATTTGTTTTTCATCAGTTATTTATGAGTCACTTCTTATTTTTCTAAAGTCCGAAGTTTATGTTACGTTATCAATAATATATAATAAATAGAGATGTCCGATAATATCGGGCTGCTGATATTATCGACCGATAAATGCTTAAAAATGTAATATCGGAAATTATCGGTATCGGTTTGAAAAAGTAAAATGTATGACTTTTTAAAACGCCGCTGAGAGCGACAATAAACCTTAAAGGCACTGCCTTTGCGTGCTGACCCAGTCTCATAATATCTACGGCTTTTCACACACACAAGTGAATGCAATTCATACTTGGTCAACAGCCATACAGGTCACACTGAGAGTGGCCGTATAAACAACTTTAACACTGTTACAAATATGCACCACACTGTGAACCCACACCAAACAAGAATGACAAACACATTTCGGGAGAACATCCGCACTGTAACACAACATAAACACAACAGAACAAATACCCAGAACCCCTTGCAGTACTAACTCTTCCGGGACGCTGCAATATACACCCCTGGTACCCCCTACCCCCCCACCTCAACCCCGTTCCCCCCAACCCCGCCCACTTCAACCTCCTCATGCTCTCTCAGGGAGATATCGGATATCGGCAAAAAAGCCATTATCGGACATCTCTAATAATAAATATCAATAACATGTTACAATATTAATAAACATGTTTCTGATTTACACATCTTTCATATCTTTTGAAGGTTGTAAACTGTAAGTAGGTGATATATGACTATTGAACATGATTAAAATCAAGAGTAAGATGACTAAATCAGTGTTAATATTTGAGCGGGCCCCGGACCCCTCTGTAGTGTAAAAGTTAGGCCCCAATGTCGAAAAGGTTAAGAACCCTTGTGCTCGGCCACGGGTGTCCAAACGTTTCGACTTGGGGCCACATTGGGCTAAAAACAATTGGCCTGGGGCCGAAATCCGACTGTATGCATTGCATTTTTCCCATCATGCATTGCAGTTGATTTAAATGGATGACATGTTTTATTTATGTGTTGTGTATGGACATGTTTTATGATATCCACAAAGTTCAGTGAGCGGGTTGTGTTATGTGTGACCATAAGGGTTGACTTTCTGTGTTAGTTGTTTTGCGCCTTGAGTGGGAAAGGTTGCTTGGATCGGTTCTTTTACTTTAAGTAAAAGCTGTCCTGTTTACACTTCAAAGTAGAGATGTCCGATAAAATCGGACTGCCGATATTATCGGCCGATAAATGCTTTAAAATGTAATATCGGAAATTATCGGTATCGGTTTAAAAAAGTAACATTTATGATTAAAAAGCCGCTGTACGGAGTGGTGCCTTTGCGTGCCGGCCCAATCACATAATATCTACGGCTTTTCACACACACACAAGTGAATGCCAAGCATACTTGGTCAACAGCCATACAGGTCACACTGAGGGTGGCCGTATAAACAACTGTAACACTGTTACAAATATGCGCCACACTGTGAACCCACTCCAAACAAGAATGACAAACACATTTCGGGAGAACATCTGCACCGTAACACAACATAAACACAACAGAACAAATACCCAGAAGCCCTTGCAGCACTAATTCTTTCGAGATGCTACAATATATACACCCCGCTACCCTCTACCGCCCCAACCCCGCCCACCTCAACCTCTTCATGCTCTCTCAGAGAGAGCATGTCCCAAATTCCAAGCTGCTGTTTTGAGGCATGTTAAAAAAAAAAGGCACTTTGTGACTTCAATAATAAATATGGCAGTGCCATGTTGGCATTTTTCTTCCATAACTTGAGTTGATTTATTTTGGAAAACCTTGTTTCATTGTTTAATGCATCCAGCGAGATATTACAACAAAATTAGGCATAATAATGTGTTAATTCCACGTCTGTATATATCGGTATCGGTTGGTATCGGAATCGGTAATTAAGAGTTGGACAATATCGGAATATCGGATATCGGCAAAAAAGACATTATCGGACATCTCTACTTCAAAGTATAATCCATGGTCGTTGGCTTGATTTCCTCACAATGGCTTCAAAATGGCAGCAAATTTGCAGCTGTTAGCTGAAGGCACCCCGAGGGCCAGACTCCTTATGAAACTTGTGACGTCTCGCGGGCCAGATTGAAGACGCCCGCGGGCCGTAGTTTGGACACCACTGTATATATATATATATTTATATATATATATATATATATATATATATATATATATATATGTATATAAGCCTTTTTTTTAGCTTTAAATAAAATATTGGACACCTCTGCCCTAAAGCGGCATAAAAATGCGCAAAGTGGAGGTCGTTCCTGTGCTGGAATCCTCGAAGTCTTCATGTTGTTCTTTGTTCTAGTCCACTCTGGGTTACATCGCTCTGCTGATCGCCACATTCCACGGCTTCCTCTTCGGCTGGAAGCGAGCCTTCGAAGAGGACGCGTACCGCTTCTACATGCCCCCGAGCTTCGTGGTGGCGCTGGCACTGCCGTCGTGTGTCATCGGGGGCAAGCTTGTCATGCTGCTTCCGTGTGTGGCCCACAAGCTCCACCGCATCCGCCGCGGTCTTGATCCCAGTCAGCATCAGAGCAAAAACCTCCAGCCCGGCGGCTCAGCTGTCAACATTTCACCGGAGCGAGTCACCATTATGTAACCTGCGGCGCAGTGACGCCACGCCATCGTCAGTCATCACGCTTCAATACGTACGCGTGTTTGGTCATTATTATGTTTTGTTTTTTTCAACATAAAACTGCTTAAAAATCGTATAAATATGAGGTATATATCAGGGGTCTTAAACAGGGGGTCCGCAATAATATATAGTCTAATATATTTTTTTATGTTCCCCACAATTTTTCCACAAAATAAGTCTTTAATGTCCACATTGATCCAACACCTGTTGTTTTTTAAATGTTATGTGGTATAGTTTATAAATCATTATTATTTTTATCTTGCGTTCTTTATAAATGGCAGTGACATGTACCTGGCAGCTGTCAAACAAAAACATGGATCGATACTTATATTATTTTCATGTTAGCCTATACGATAGCTAGCGATTAGCGCTCAAGTTGTCGACTAACGATTAGCGGCGCTAGCTGCCAGCTTGTGACTAACGGGCTAGTTGCCAGCGAGCAATTAACGCTCTAGTTGCCGGCTACCTAATAGCGCTCTAGTTGCTAGCTAACTTAACACGTGCTAATTGCCAGATAGCTAATAACACTTTAGTTGCCAGCGCTGTTGTTGCCAGCGAGCTAATAGCGTGCTAGTTACTAGCTAGCTAATAGCATACTAGTTTCCAGCTAGCAACTAGAGTGCTAGTTGCCAGCTAGCTAATAGCGTTCTAGTTCCCAGCGCGCTAGTTGCCAGATAGCGACTAGCGCGCTAGTTGCCAGCTAGCTAATAGCGTGCTAGTTGCCAGCTAGCTAATAGCGCTGTAGTTGCCGGCTAGCTAATAGCGCTCTAGTTGCCAGCTAGCTAATAGGGCTCTAGTTGCCAGCTAGCTAATAGCGTGCTAGTTGCCAGCTAGCTAATAGCATACTAGTTTCCAGCTAGCAACTAGAGTGCTAGTTGCCAGCTAGCTAATAGCGTTCTAGTTCCCAGCGCGCTAGTTGCCAGATAGCGACTAGCGCGCTAGTTGCCAGCTAGCTAATAGCGTGCTAGTTGCCAGCTAGCTAATAGCGCTGTAGTTGCCGGCTAGCTAATAGCGCTCTAGTTGCCAGCTAGCTAATAGGGCTCTAGTTGCCAGCTAGCTAATAGCGTGCTAGTTGCCAGCTAGCTAATAGCGCCCTAGTTCCCAGCGCGCTAGTTGCCAGATACCGACTTGTGCTCAAGTTGCCAGCTAGCTAATAGCGCCCTAGTTGCTAGCTAACTTAACATGTGGTAATTGCCAGCTAGCTAATAACACTTTAGTTGCCAGCGAGCTAATAGCGCGCTAGTTACTAGCTAGCTAGTAGCATACTAGTTGCCAGCTAGCAACTACAGTGCTAGTTACCAGCTAGCTAATAGCGCCCTAGTTGCCAGCGCGCTAGTTGCCATATAGCGACTATCGCTCTAGTTGCCAGCTAGCTAATGGCGCCCTAGTTGCCAGCTAGCTAATAGCGCCCTAGTTGCCAGCTAGCTAATAGCGCCCCAGTTGCCAGCTAGCTAATAGCGCCCAAGTTCCCAGCGCGCTAGTTGCCAAATAGCGACTATCGCTCTAGTTGCCAGCTAGCTAATGGCGCCCTAGTTGCCAGCTAGCTAATAGCGCCCCAGTTGCCAGCTAGCTAATAGCGCCCTAGTTGCCAGCGCGCTAGTTGCCAGATAGCGACTATCGCTCTAGTTGCCAGCTAGCTAATGGCGCCCTAGTTGCCAGCTAGCTAATAGCGCCCTAGTTGCCAGCTAGCTAATAGCGCCCCAGTTGCCAGCTAGCTAATAGCGCCCTAGTTCCCAGCGCGCTAGTTGCCAGATAGTGACTTGCACTCTAGTTGCCAGCTAGCTAATAGCGCTGTAGTTGCCAGCTAACTTAACACATGCTAATTGCCAGCTAGCTAATAACACTTTAGTTGCCAGCGTTGTAGTTGCCAGCGAGCTAATAGCGCGCTAGTTACTAGCTAGCTAGTAGCATACTAGTTGCCAGCTAGCAACTACAGTGCTAGTTACCAGCTAGCTAATAGCGCCCTAGTTGCCAGCTCGCTAATAGCGCCCTAGTTCCCAGCGCGCTAGTTGCCAGATAGCGACTATCGCTCTAGTTGCCAGCTAGCTAATGGCGCCCTAGTTGCCAGCTAACATAACACGTGCTAATTGCCAGCTAGCTAATAACACTTTAGTTGCCAGCGCTGTAATTGCCAGCGAGTTAATAGCGTGGTAGTTACTAGCTAGCTAATAGCGTAGTAGTTGCCAGCTAGCAACTAGAGTGCTAGTTGTCAGCTAGCTAATAGCGCCCTAGTTCCCAGCGCGCTAGTTGCCAGATACCGACTTGTGCTCAAGTTGCCAGCTAGCTAATAGCACCCTAGTTGCTAGCTAACTTAACACGTGGTAATTGTCAGCAAGCTAATAACACTTTAGTTGCCAGCGCTGTAGTTGCCAGCGAGCTAATAGCGCGCTAGTTACTAGCTAGCTAGTAGCATACTAGTTGCCAGCTAGCAACTACAGTGCTAGTTACCAGCTAGCTAATAGCGCCCTAGTTGCCAGCTCGCTAATAGCGCCCTAGTTCCCAGCGCGCTAGTTGCCAGATAGCGACTATCGCTCTAGTTGCCAGCTAGCTAATGGCGCCCTAGTTGCCAGCTAACATAACACGTGCTAATTGCCAGCTAGCTAATAACACTTTAGTTGCCAGCGCTGTAGTTGCCAGCGAGTTAATAGCGTGGTAGTTACTAGCTAGCTAATAGCGTAGTAGTTGCCAGCTAGCAACTAGAGTGCTAGTTGTCAGCTAGCTAATAGCGCCCGAGTTGCTAGTTGCCAGCTAGCTAATAGCGCCCTAGTTCCCAGCGTGCTAGTTGCCAGCTAGCGACTAGCGATCTAATTACCAGCTAGCTAATAGCGTGCTAGTTGCCAGCTAGCAAATAGCGCTCTAGTTCCCAGCGCGCTAGTTGCCAGATAGCAACTAGCGCCCTAGTTGCAAGCTAGCTAATAGCGTGCTAGTTGCCAGATAGCTAATAGCGCTCTAGTTGCCAGCTAGCTAATAGCGCTCCAGTTGCCAGCTAGCTAATAGCACGCTAGTTGCCAGCTAGCTAATAGCGCTTTAGTTGCCAGCTAGCTAATAGCGCTCTTGTTGCCAGCTAGCTAATAGCGCTCTTGTTGCCAGCTAGCTAATAGCGCGCTAGTTGCCAGCTAGCTAATAGCGTGCTAGTTGCCAGTGTTTAGAGCCCATGCAGCATCTCTTCATTAACTCGGTGTTCCTTGGCCTGGAAAACGTTGAAAACCGCTGCTATGTTTTTGTCATCTAATAGTTGAAATAGTTGCTATGTTTATATCATCTAATTGACAAGTACAAGAGTAAGAGTTTAAAGAGTGATTATTGTAAAGTAAATAATTGGTTGACGTAGTTTCACTTTGTATTTATTTACTTGTCTTTGTTGACATATTTCACTGGGAAGCAAAAGGGTTCCCAAACAGCTGACTTGAATGAACCACCTATGTTTTTCGAGCTATGGATTCTCCTTGGCACTATTGCTGGCCATAACTCCTGCGAGCCAAAGACTGAAATATTTGTTTAGCGAGTAAACCCTTCCTGTCCATGACTAGTATTGTGTAGTGCTGGTGAATCCATCATCTGTGGAAGTTCTACAAGAAGAAATGTGATTGGACAAATATTTACTGATCCACAGCAAGTAATCAAACTGAAGTTGTTTTTTTATTTCTTCTTGTATTTGCACATCATTTTTCAACTGTGTACTTGCACTGCTTGTGTGTGACACTGTCATGTAAAAGTCCAACAATGTGTTAAAAACTATTTCAAAAGTCTACAGAAACGTTGTGGGGTTTGTTCAAGACAGAAACTGAACACGCACAGTCCATTTGTCCACAGCCAGCTAATAGCTATTAGCTAGCTAATAACGCTTCAGTTGCCATCTAGTCAATAGCACTCTAGTTGCCATCTAGTTAATAGCGCTCTAGTTGCCATCTAGTCAATAGCGCTCTAGTTGCCATCTAGTTAATAGCACTCTAGTTGCCATCTAGTTAATAGCGCTCTAGTTGCCATCTAGTCAATAGCACTCTAGTTGCCATCTAGTTAATAGCGCTCTAGTTGCCATCTAGTTGCCATCTAGTCAATAGCGCTCTAGTTGCCATTTAGTTAATAGCGCTCTAGTTGCCATCTAGTCAATAGCACTCTAGTTGCCATCTAGTTAATAGTGCTCTAGTTGCCATCTAGTTGCCATCTAGTCAATAGCGCTCTAGTTGCCATCTAGTCAATAGCGCTCTAGTTGCCATCTAGTTGCTATCTAGTCAATAGCGCTCTAGTTGCCATCTAGTTGCCATCTAGTCAATAGCGCTCTAGTTGCCATCTAGTCAATAGCGCTCTAGTTGCCATTTAGTTAATAGCGCTCTAGTTGCCATCTAGTTAATAGCACTCTAGTTGCCATCTAGTCAATAGCGCTCTAGTTGCCATCTAGTCAATAGCGCTCTAGTTGCCATGTAGTTAATAGCGCTCTAGTTGCCATCTAGTCAATAGCGCTTTAGTTGCCATCTAGTTGCCATCTAGTCAATAGTGCTCTAGTTGCCATCTAGTTAATAGCGCTCTAGTTGCCAGCTAGTTGTCATCTAGTTAATAGTACTCTAGTTGCCATCTAGTTAATAGTTCTCTAGTTGCAAGCTAGCTAATGGCGCTCTAGTTGCCATCTAGTTAATAATGCTCTAGTTGCCATCTAGTTGCCATCTAGTTAATAGCGCTCTAGTTGCCATCTAGTTAATAGCGCTCTAGTTGCCATCTAGTTGCCATCTAGTTAATAGCGCTCTAGTTGCCATCTAGTTAATAGCGCTCTAGTTGCCATCTAGTTGCCATCTAGTTAATAGTGCTCAAGTTGCCATCTAGTTAATAACGCTCTAGTTGCCAGCTAGTTGCCATCTAGTTAATAGGGCTTTAGTTGCCAGCTGGTTGCCATCTAGTTAATAGTGCTCTAGTTGCAAGCTAGCTAATAGCGCTCTAGTTGCCAGCTAGTTGCCATCTAGTCAATAGCGCTCTAGTTGCCATGTAGTTAATAGCGCTCTAGTTGCCATCTAGTTAATAGCGCTCTAGTTGCCAGCTAGTTGCCATCTAGTTAATAGTGCACTAGTTGCCATCTAGTTGCCATCTAGTTAATAGCGCACTAGTTGCCAGCTAGTTGCATCTAGTTAATAGTGCTCTAGTTGCCATCTAGTTAATAGTTCTCTAGTTGCAAGCTAGCTAATAGCGCTCTAGTTGCATCTAGTTCATAGTGCTCTAGTTGCCATCTAGTTAATGGTGCTCTAGTTGCAAACTAGCTAATAGCGCTCTAGTTGCCAGCAAGTTGCCATCTAGTTAATAGCGCTCTAGTGGCCAGCTAGTTGCCATCTAGTTAATAGAGCTCTATTTGCCAGCTGGTTGCCATCTAGTTAATAGTGTGATACTTGCAAGCTAGCTAATAGCGCTCTAGTTGCCAGCTAGTTGCCATCTAGTTAATAGCGCTATAATTGCCAGCTAGTTGCCATCCAGTTAATAGCGCTGTAGTTGCCAGCTAGCTAATAGAGCTCTCGTTGCCAGACAGTTGCCATCTAGTTAATAGTGCTCTAGTTGCAAGCTAGCTAATAGCACTTTAGTGGCCAGCTAGCTGATAGCGCGCTAGTTTCCAGCTAGCTACAGTAATAGTATTCTAGTTGCAAGCTAGCTAATAGCGCTTTAGTTGCCAGTTAGCTAATAGCTCTCTAGTTAATAATGCTTTAGTTGCCAGCTAGCTAATAGCGCGCGAGTTGCCAGCTAGCTACAGTAATAGTACTCTAGTTGCAAGTTAGCTAATAGCGCGCTAGTTGCCAGCTAGCTACAGTAATAGTACTCTAGTTGCAAGCTAGCTAGTCATGCGCTAGTTGCCAGCTAGCTAATAGCTCTCTAGTTAATAGTGCTTTAGTTGCTAGCTATTTAAAAGCACGCTAGTTGCCAGCTAGCTAACAGCGCTGTAGTTGCCAGTTAGCTACAGCAATAGTACTCTAGTTGCCAGCGTGCTAATAGGGCTGTAGCTGCCAACTGGTTATTATCATGGCAAGTACATGATGATAAAACATAAAATATTCATGTAATTATTAAAATGTTTGTATTAAAAAACCCGGAAAGGAGTAGAAAATGATACATAATCCATGATAATGTCAGCAAAATATGAATGTTATTTTAATGACAACTTAATACTTTACAAAACATTAAGACAAAAGCTTAAAATGGTTTTATAGGTCAGGTGTGCAAAAGAAAAACAACAATGCTGCAAATATGAGCGCACATCAATAATAATGTCCAGGACGAGTTCGTTGTTAGCAGGAAAATATGCCTTAAAAAGGTAGAAAAGGTTTTGAAATAAATATTAAAGATGAAGTATTTCAAGTTGTACAAGAGATGAAAGTAATAGGAAAGTCAAAAGTACTACAAGACAAGAGAAGATGATCTGAGGTGGTCCAGGTGCGTCATCACTTCCTGTGCGCCCAGTCTGCTTTCCACCTGACCAGTCCAGCATCTCCCAAGAAGCTCCTTGACGAGTTCGCCTCGCTGCGATCCGAAGGCCGCTTGGTCTTCCAGGGAAGGTCGGAGGTCGTTGGCCACCACGGCGTAGATGACGTGCTGCCTGTCGCCCAGGTAAGGTTGGCGCGAGGTGATCATCTGCCACATGGTGATCCCAAAGGAGAAGATGTCACACTTTGTGGACACGCCCTCCCCCTTCAGCAGCTCGGGCGCTCGGTGCGTGTACGTGCCGCCCGCGTGACTCGGGTAGGACGTGGCGCCGCACACGTCGCTGCCCAGCTGGACGGAGCAGCCGAAGTCGGCGATCTTGCAGGTGTCCTGCGTGGACAGCAGGACGTTGGCGGGTTTGATGTCCAGGTGGACAATCTTGTTGGAGTGCAGGAAGTGCAAACCCTGCACGATGTCCAGAGAGTACCTGAGCCACCTGTCGGCCCCCAGGGGCCCCGCGCTGCAGTCGATGGTCTGCTGCAGGTTCCTGCTCGTGAACACAAATGTGGCTTTTATGCGAGCAAACCCAAATCATGGATTTGTAGACGAAAACATGCAAACAAGAAAATGTACAATTGCAAAAAAAAATTGCAAACAAAAACAATGGATTTCAAAATAAATACATTTGCAATTTCTTTGGTCACAAATCAGTTTTCTATGCAAACTAAATTTTGGTTACTTTTTTTGAAAACAAATAGTTTTTTGTATGCAAATCGTTTGTCAACTTTTTTTATGTTTGCAAATCCTTTTTTGTTATAAATTGTTTTGTTTGCAAACTATTTTTGGAAAACACTAATAGTTTTTTGTATGCAAATCCACTTTTTTATGTTTGCAAATCCTTTTTTATTATAAATTGTTTTGTTTACAAAACTTTGGTTACAAAGCCATTGTTTGCAAATATTTATTTTATTAACAAATGTTTGCATTTTATTTTAATTACAAATAGTTTTTTGTTTGCAAATCCTTTTTTGTTATAAGTAGTTTTGTTTGCAAAACTTTGATTACAAAGCCATTATTTGTTTGCAAATATTTGTTATTTTATTAAATATATTTTGTTTGCTTTTATCTTAATTACAAATAGTTTTTTGTTTGCAAATCTTTTTTTTTGTTATAAATTGTTTTGTTGACAAAACATTACAAAGCCATTATTTGTTTGCAAATATTTATTATAAAAAATATTTTGTTTGCATTTTATATTAATTAAAAATCGTTTTTGTTTGCAAATCGTTCTTTTAATGAAAAAATCGTTTTTGTTTTAAATATCCATCCATCCATTTTCTACCGCTTATTCCCTTTGGGGTCGCGGGGGGCGCTGGAGCCTATCTCAGCTACAATCGGGCGAAAGGCGGTGTACACCCTGGACAAGTCGCCACCTCGTTTTAAATAGAATTTTTCCATTTCACATTTTTTTTGTTTGCAAATTGTTTTGTTAAAAATTTGTTGGAAAGCCATTATTTTTGTTTGCACATTTTTTGTTACAAACGTGGTTGTGAACAAATCTTTCATTTTAGTTGCAAATCGTTTTTTACAAATCATTTGGACACAAATCGTTGTTTGGGAGTTAGACGTTTATTTTTACAAATTCATTATTTTTGTTTGTAATTTTCTTTTGCTTACAAATACATATACAGTATATATATTTTTTTTTAAATGTTACATTTAGCAAATGTTATGTTTACAATTGTTTTTTATTACAATGCCATGTATGTTGTTGGCAAATAGTTGTTTTGTCATCTTTTTTTTGCAATTGGCTTTTAATTACAACTAGTTTTTGTTTGTTACTAACAAATAGTTTTTTTAAAAAAATCATTTGGATACAAATCATTTTTGGGGGGTTCCAATTTTTTTATTTTTTTTTTACAAATTCGTTATTTTTGTTTACAAATCCTTTTATGTGCATATGAACATTTTTTTTTAGCAAATAATTTGTTGTTTGCAAATCGTTTTAATATAACTTTACTTTCACTTTACAAATGTCATTATTTCTGTTTGCAAATGTTTTGTTGTTTTTTATTTAGAAAGTTTTGTCTGCAAATATATATGGAGTTACACAACTTTTATTTTACAATTTCATGAATGTTGTTTACAAATCCTTTGCTTTTATCGGGTTACATATGCATTATTTTTTATTTACAAATAGATTTTTTTCGCAAATAGTTTATTTTGTATTTGGTTTCAAATCATCCATCCATTTTCCTACCGCTTTTCCCTTACGGGGTCGCGGGGGGTGCTGGAGACTATCTCAGCTGCATTTTTTTTTAAATTATGGCTGAACTTCAATCTTGTGGGCGGGGCTTCCCCTGAATAATATGTTAGAAGCCATTTCATTGGTCTTGGTATTTTCCCTCTAAATATGCTGAGAGTGGACGTAGTCAGCGGCCACGCCCATATGTCCACCGACATCCGACACCGACCAATAAAAAGGCTTCTCACATATTTGTTGGGGAGGCTCCGCCCATAACATTAAAAGTTGAGATTTAACAAAATAATTGTAACGAAAACTTTTCTTTTTTAAAAAAAATTCGAAGTCATTTTTTGTTTTGTTACATAAAAGATACAAACAAATACCTGTTGCTGACGAACTCCATCAGAACGGTTCCGATGCTGCTGTCTTCCTTCAGGTCCGCCGGCACACAGGTGGTGGCCGCAATGACGCGCACGATATTCGGATGTCGAAGATGTGCCGCGTTCAACTCGGCCCAGAAGCTCTGACGAGACGCCAGTTTGTTTTTCGTGCACTTCTTGACTTTCTTCAGCGCCACAGTCCCTCCGAGATAAGTCGCCTTGTACACAGAACCGAAGCCACCGGATCCGACGGGCTGCCCGCAGCGGAGCTCCTTCCAGTGGATGACGGACGACCACAGCCGACTCGCAACTCGACCGTGGAGTCGCTGCAAGGGCACCTGCAAGGTGGAGCCGAACACTTGTTTGGACAGCGGACTGCTGCAGGTCCTGATGTCCACCGTGGGACACATGTCTTCTTTAGCCAGCAGGCGGCTGGCGGGGATCGGCGAAGGCATCGTGAGTCTCGTGCGCCGCTCTCAAGACGGCCATTTAAACAGGAAGCTGGGTGAGCGGATCGATACAACTGTCCGGAAGTACCGATACCAAAGTTGACACAAATGTGTTTGTTCCTGTTAGATACATCAAAATTATATATATATATATATATATATATATATATATATATATATATATATATATATATATATATATATATATATATATATGTATATATATGTATATATATGTATTTATATATATATATATATATATATATATATATATATATATATATATAAGTAAGTTTAATAAATATATATATATATATATATGTGTGTATATATATATATATATATATATATATATATATATATATATATATAATAATAGTAAGTTTTTGTTTTTCTTTTCTTTATTTTGCTCTAATCAATGTATTATTTTGTTACATTGATTTTGATTTGGCTTTTACCTGATATTAATTATTTTATTGAAGACATTTGTATTTTACTTCTTATCCTATTAGTTATGCAAGATTTTTATTTAGTTATATTTATTTATTTATCCACTGTATGTATACATATATATATATATATATATATATATATATATATATATATATATATATATATATATATATATAATAATAATAATTTGTATTTTTATTTTCTTTATTTTGCTCTAATCATTGTATTATTTTTTTTACATTGATTTTGATTTGGCTTTTACCTGATATTAATTATTTTATTGAAGTCATTTGTATTTTACTTCTTATCCTATTAGTTATGCAAGATTTTATTTAGTTATATGTATTTATTTATTCACTGTATGTATGTGTGTATATATATATATATATATATATATATATATATATATATATATATATATATATATATATATATATATATATATATGTATATATATATGTATATATACACACTTTATTTATTTAATTTTTTTTTCTATTAATCCTCATATGTCTTACTTGTATTTTATTCTTTATCTTTACATGTAACAGGGTCAATTATATAATGTAAATAATGTATCTTATATTGTAGTATTATTGTTATTATTACACAAAATGTGTAAGTTACATGTAAATACCCGAAGGTTGTTTGATTTTTTTGTTAATGTGGAACCATTGTCTCGTTGTCCCTCCTACTGCAATTATTGTTGTGACACCTGTCTTTTTATATGCGTTGGACACGCCTTCCTACTTCCCTTTTGTCCACGATAACGGGAGAGGGGCTTGATGATGGCAGAACAAAATTGACAACAATTGTATTCTTTGTATTATCAGTAAAGTGCATCTGAGAAAAAGACTACCGGTTACATACACATGGTTCTTACTATTTTACAAGTTTTATTATTTTTATTTTCCAACGTTCCTCAGATGAGTCATCTGCCTCAGGGGTTATCGGCCGTGCTTATGGGGGCGCTTTTGTGTCAGCGTCCTGGTGGCCATGGTCTGATGACCTCCTGGTGCAGATGGCTCCTGTGATAGTGTTTACTCACATGTCTCCTCTGTACTCAGCCATGCAATCATTGGTCCATATAGTTGCATATATGTGTGTTTGTGTTTGGTATCTGTGTCCGTGCGTACGTATGTGATAATGGGGGATATGGGTCACCGGTGTATTGTTTTTAACTTTGTAAAGCACTTTGCGTTGCATTTCTTTTATGTATGAAAAGCGCTTTATAAATAAAGATTGATTGGTTGATTGTATTTGCTAACAGTTTTGTTAAACTGTTGACGAACAGGTTTGATGCTAATAATCTTTTTTCTGTATTCTTATTATAATCATGTTTAGCAAATTACAGGGGAAAAAATCACGTAAAGTATGAAGTATCGGTATCAGTTTGGGTTTTTATATTCAGTATCGCTCATGACCAATGTTCCCTTTAATTGTTCATGTGTGTGAGCAAACACAAAAACTCCCTGAGCATTCAGTGGAGCACATGTGAGCAACATCACACGTGGCAATACCAGCAGCACACCTGTCTCAAACCAATCTTTTATAATAACACTCAAATGACAGGAGTCATTTTCATGATTTATTTTCTAATATTAGTGATTTGGCCCACTTGTAATGAAAATAAAATAAATCTTGTTTTTCATAAGCTATGGATTAGTATTGTACAATATGTCTGGGTGGGGGTCCTGCTTTGGAAATCATTTGTACCTTTTTCAGAGATCACATTTAGTTCCCCTTAAACATCCTCATGTTGCACAATAAAATGTAAGCATAGGATGAAGTGTGCATTCCTGTAACTTTCTCTAGTAACAGCATTTCATGATTAATATCAATAAATTAACATTAATAATAAATGACAGTAGAATAAACACACGTATGACTGAGGAGTCATAGTGAAACTTTGTGTGGTGTTGGAGTTGTCCGACTTTTTGTGTGGCCTTAAACGCACCAGTGGCTTAGTTTCTATGCGTGTTGGTGACAGATGACAAGTTGGTTTTGGCCTGGTTTGTACGGCAGAAAATGACTAGTTTTTTGAGATAGAAGTTTTTTACTCGTGTTTTGGTGTGGTTATGGCCGAATATAAACAGTTTTGCTCAATAAAGTGATCGATATATAATTCCTTACAATAATTGAACGGTGTTGACGAACACCGTTAGGGCCTCTTGTTGTCACTGTCACTCAGAGTTGCATTGCAAAATTATACAGAATAAATGTGTTTATTTTGTTTAGAATTCAGATAAGATTGGATTTGGTGCGCGGCATATATTTGCTGTGCGCCGAGGACGCTTGAGCAGTGGAGGAAACGTTGCTCATGACTAAAAAAACAATGCATCTTGATTGGTTCCATCACTTCCGCATTGCATTTTTATTTTTTTTTAAATTGAACAAACATACATTTATAATTCACACTTTCAACAACAAGGGAAAAAAACACAAGCAAATACAGATAGAGTATTAAATATCGTTGTTAAAACAACAATATCAATTTAAGGGCTTTTGTACTCTTAATTATTCTCCAAGATTTAATTGATAATTGTAAACCATTAAGCCAATTAGGAAATGTAGGCCTTACTTACATAAATCGACATTTATGGAGACATTTTTTTGCCTGGAGCATAATAATGTTGACAAACATTTCTATGTTACAGTCGTTTATAAAAAATACCAAATTTGATCTCTTCTATAGAGAATGGGGACATGTTTCTCAGCCAATCGCTGATCTCCTCCCAAAACCCACTTCCGCATTGCATGTTGGCGGGAGATGTTTGGCCATAACCCGGAAGTGATGCTTCGTCTCAAGGGACCATTGTGTTTGACGCGTCACAAGAGCTTGTTTGTGTTTATGTTCGACACCTGAGCAGGTAAAAACAATTCGTTTTTTTTGTTTCTTACCTCAGTGTGCTTGTGTAGGGGGTAGTTATGAAAAAGAAAGTAACGAAAGGTAACAAAGGGCAAGTTGAAGGTATGTTCATAACCTAAAAAAAACTACCAATTACTTGAATTTCAACGAGTGTCGTTTTACCTTAAAGCCGAATAAATGTTTCGGTGTTCTTACGTGGAATTGAATAGTATTATTGTTATCTGGCTAACTATCTGTGCACCCATAATTAAATAAATAAAATATCTGACTATCGAAAAAAAAAAAATGACGTCACGCGGAAACCAGTGTAGCTGAAGTGGTGATGACGTCATACACCCAGACGCTGTTGTGTCTTTTATTGCAGGTTTTTTAATGTTTTTGCTTGAATAATACATTCAATTTAAAGAAACATGACATAGAAACAATAAACCAGTAGGAACAATTGCAGCATAAAAGCCGTGCCACTATGTATTACGTACACAAAATTAATAACACTATATGTGTGTATCTGTCAACAAAAAATACATAAATATACAGTCGTCCCTCGTTTATCACTGTTAATTGGTTCCAGGCCTGACTGGTAAATGAATTTCCGCAATTATAAATCAAATATTTTTAAAGTAATAGCATTGAAAAACTGTTTACAACCTTCTAAATACAGTTTTCAACAGTTTGAGAGCCCTCTAGACATGGAATGATATTACTGTAATATTGATCTTTTTAGTTCATTTAGCCATAAGTTTGCTTGAAAATGCTTAATTTAGAATACATATAATAATTCTGTGATAGAGTCAAGCAGCAAACTTTGAAGTGCGATGTGGCGAGGGACAACTGTCTACTACACATATTGTTAGAAACCCCACAAATCATTTTGGCCTGTGCATTGTAGAGGTTTATATTATTTCAGGCATGCTCGAATACGTTGGCCTTCAGCTCATTTTGTAATCAGAACAATTACGAAAACAGCACATGGGATGCTGGCTGTTTTTTTCTTTAAGATATAATAAATTACATAGCAAATTTTGATCTACATTGATGTGTTGTTAACACACAATTTAAGTAAAGAAAATGGGGAAAAAAATGTATGTGGAGAGGTAGTAAAAGTTTGAACACGCCTGAAACATGTGAAATGCTCACTTGTTTTTATCAGGGCCTGGGAAAAATATCGACATGGCAATCAGTCTTTCCAGAAATGTCTGTTTTTGCAATTAATGCAAATTCAACCAATTACGCAACATTTTAGCGGCCTCGCTACGCATTAATGTCCAATGTTTGATTGATTGATTGATTGATTGAGACTTTTATTAGTAGGTTGCACAGTGAAGTACATATTCCGTACAATTGACCACTAAATGGTAACACCCGAATAAGTTTTTCAACTTGTTTAAGTCACTTAAATGTGCCACTTAAATTGATTCATGATACAGATATATACTATTATATATACTATATATAATGTCCGCAACTTCTTTGAAATCAGCGTCATTCTTGCTAATTCAATTTGTCTTTACGTTAACTGTTTGACCAAAACTTATCTTTGTTTCTTGTGTAGGCGAACTCGTTACAATATATAAACTCTTTATTGATCAACATCCTACCACTCAGCTCAGACTACTTCCAGTTCCTGTCTACGTCACTAAGCTTTCTGGGTAATACAGTATATACACCATCACCTCTGAGTTCACATGTATTTATATATGTCTTTAACATTTATTTATGCAGGGTAAGACAATTAAGAACATATTTAATTTTGAATGCTCACCTAGCAAAGAGGCAGCAATTACATGTTAGAGATGTTGAAGTGTGATCATAATCTCTCTTTACATACAAGCATTAGCACTATAAATCTTTCATCGACTCATTTACATACAAGCATTAGCACTATAAATCTTTCATAAATGCTCTTAACGTGCGGGGGTAAATGTGTTGGAACATAAATGAATGTTTAAGATGGACAAACACTTTTCAAGTGTAAAACATACACAGAGAATGTCTGCCACTTGTGGACGACAAAGCCGTCAGCGGACAATAAGGAAACCTTAGGTGGTGTTTCTTTCTATAATTATAATTATTACTATTGTAAAGTACAATTAATTAAAACAGTACAATCATTTGACAATAAGCTTTGTATATGTACTTTTACTGCCATCAACTGTCTACTTTTAGGGCCGTGCTATAAACGAGTAAAACACCAATGCAGTGTTTGTTTTTACAATCTTTGTAGAAATCCTGTGTTTTTTCAGGTTAAGGTTACAAGAAACATGTAAAACATTGTTAACAAGTCCATAAAATCACAACTTGATTTTTTTTTTTTTAAAAGAGCTTTAAAACGTTCTGGAAAAGCTGCCACGAATTCTGGCATTTTAGGCCGCAACAATCACAACAAAAGCCTGCAAAATCCTGGAGGGACTGGACAATATAATGCCAACTATATAATATACATTTGCAATGTCCTAATATTGAGTACTTTTTTTTAAGAGTCATGTTATGTGCTTTTTGTAACTCAAAATGTATTTTTTGCAGCTGTGTCACTGTGCTGCTACAGTACTTTGCTATGCAGGGTTATTGTTGAGCAAGGCAGTACAAGAAGTTGACAGTTAAGAAGTACAGTACAATTGCAATAAATGTAAATGCATAATTTGTATTGCATTGTTTTTTTCACCGAGTTTGTCCAATTTATTATTACTGTCATCGAGTACTTTATCCTACTTTTTTAAAGCTATTTTTGACAACTTTTATTTTGATCTGCATGTTAAATTAATCCATGAACTATGTAGAATATCGCAATATCACAATACTGTATCGTACCATATTGGGATACGTATTGTATCGTGAGGTTATTGCCAATACCCAACCCAAGTTTTTATTAGGGATGTACGATATTATCGGCAGCCGATAAATATACAACAGAGTAAAATAATAAAAATAAATAATAAAGGCTTATCATCGCTTTGTTTATCATTGGTTTCTCTCTGTTGTGGCTTGTGCTGCCATTTGCTCCTCAACTCCTCCCCTAAGGTATGGTCGCATATATTTGTGATCTCATGACACTGCGTGCCTGGCCTGTTATGTAGAGAAAAGCCTCATAGCGCAGCTTTCTTTAGCATGTCAGAAGACATTTCACTCGTAGTTTTTCAAAACCTGTTCTGCAGAAATTTAACAGGGAGAGTTAAAGACAAAGTTCAACACAATAAAATCTGATACAGTAAGTCACCTTAAAATTCACTAACGCGATGATTGATAGAAGCAGTACGAAGCTGCCTGCGCTGCTGAGCCGACACCTGATGTTAATAGCAGCGACCGCATCAAGCATAAAGCCACAGGACTAATGAGAAAGGGTTTAAGAGGCAACAGTTTGAAAGAAAATACCTTAAGGCGGAAGAACTTGACAATAAAATGAGTAGTTGTTTATGTTTAAATTCATAGTTCATCTGGAGGCAGTTGGTTAACTTTTATGATTTCTTAGTGGAAAAATGCATTTGAACCCTGATTTCTTTATGTTCTACAATTAATTGTTGCCTTTCTAAGGGGCCGGCACATTTCATTACTGTCAGAGAAAAATATTTTATTTTTGTCAATCAGTAAGAGGTGTAAATTCTAAAAATGTTTGCTCTATCCAATGATTATAATTGTTTGCCTGGGTCAGAATTATAGAAGGAAGTGTAAATTATAGTTAAGTAAAATATCAGTTTATATTACCCCTATCCCTACAGTAGATTTGTATATTTGTTGTTTAGAGTGTATACATTTTGGGCAAATGGGTGAACAACATTTTTTTTACATTTCTTGTGTGAAAATATATTTGAATATTGATCATTGTTATCGGTTGTGAAGGTCTGGGAATTATTGGTCATCGGTATCGGTTAACATTTCCATTATGGTGCATCCCTATGTTTTTATACACACTCAGTACCGGACCGCTTCAGAAGTTTGTCCTCACACATTTCCACACAGGTGTCCTCGTTCGACCGCTCTTCAACATCCTCCTCTGGTTTTGCAAAAGCAGAACTGTCCCGCATCACTGCTGCATTCTGGTAGTCGCACGGTATCTGGTCGATCATGTTATGATAAAGCTGAAAGAGGAAGGAGGTCTCTCAGCTAGACGTATGAGTCAAATAGGTGTTCTCTTCCTAAAAAGGTAAGTCAATACTATATTGTTCTCAAATCTGCACATTTACCTTCTCCTCTCTGATGGTTAGTTGGTCGGACATACAAGACATCAGTTTGGAGAACGAGGGCCGGTCGCCGGGCATCAAGGCCCAGCACTTGCGCATGATGCCGTACCTGCAAAGGACTCACGATGAAACAATCTGATTGGAGGCACACTAAAGACTAAGAACACCTACACAGACTCATCAGCGTAGTAAGGACATTCCATCTTAAATCCTCTCTCGATCATCGAGTAGAACGTGTTGTCCACCTTCATGCCCGGGTACGGAGTGACGCCTGAGGCCGACATTGATATCAGTAACGTGTGTCCTGCTCTGTGTCAACAGGTGCTTGTGTGTGAGGCGATACCGAGAGAGAAGATCTCCCACAGGAGGATGCCGTACGCCCACACGTCGCTCTTCATGGTGTACATCCCCTCGAAGATGCTCTCCGGCGCCATCCACTTGACGGGCAGACGCACCTGTGAGGCGGTAAAGTCACCTGAGATGTGTGCGGGGGAGGGGTTAAAAAATGATTGCTTACGTTTCCTCTCACGACGTAGTTGGAGTCGTTGTCGATGTCCCGAGCCAATCCAAAGTCCCCGATTTTTACCAGTCGGCCTTTTGTCACCAACACGTTTCGAGCTGCCAGGTCACGATGGATACACTACAAACACACACACACACACACACACACACACACACACACACACACACACGTATATGCGTAAGCAGCCAAATTAGACCCTACTTCACTGGTTCTCAAGCTTTTTTCACTGAGTACCACCTCAGAAAAAACCTGTCTCTCCAAGTACCACCGTAATGACCCACATTAAAATACAGTAGCATAGTAAATTAAATTAAAAACAAGGCATAGGTTTGGCCTCTGTAACATTACACACACTTTGAACAGTAACACTGTGTTTGAATATTTAATTAAGTAATTTTTGGCGTACCATTTGATGGAGTACGCGTACCACTAGTGGTACACGTACCACAGTTTGAGAATAACTGACCTACAGGATGTGCAGCCTGACATAAATGTTCATGAAGTCAAATATAATGGTTTATACTATACATACACATACATAAAATGTGTGTCACACTTACAGAGAACACGTGAATGACAAGTTTGTAAAATCACAGGCCGATGAAATAAACCACAAAACGTGACTTTTGCCGCAACTTTGTGGAAAAAAAACGTGCTGTGAAATTAGGCTTATTTAGGTTGCAACAATCACCAAAAAAAGCCAGCAAAATCCTCCAGTATCAGCACATTTACGTGCATGTTATTCATTGTTTTTTTGACTAACTCATCTGGCACTTTATGTTGCTTTAAACTGGGAGTATGTCGCAACAATAACTGGTTTATTTTCTATGCAGAAAAAAATGTATTTCCCACTGGAGAGAAGTTTGTGTCTTTTTATGCAAGCAACCAAAGAAATTGACTTGCAAAAAAATATTATTTGTAACCCCAGAAATATGATTTATAACCCCTCAAATTTTATTTGCAACCAAAAAAATATTTGTTACACAAAACAATTGATTTGTAACACCAAAAAAATGATTTGCAAACAAAAAATTAATTTGCAAACCCCCCAAAATGTAATTGTAACCCAAAAAAATAGATGCACAAACAAAAAGAAAATAATTTTCAAACCAAAAATGTATTTGTATCCCAAAGAAAGGATTTGTAATCAAAAAATGGATTTGAAAAAAACCAACTATTTGCAACCCGAAACAATGGCTCTGCGAACAACAAATTTGATTTCCAACGCAAAAAATATATTTGCAACCAAAAAGACTTCTAACTCTGAAAAAATATTTGTAAACAAGAAACTGTATATCAACTGGATGTAAATAAAAATGTTATTTGCAACCCAAAAAGAAAACTATTTGCAAAAAAAAAATAAAAATGTTGCAACACAAAAACATTGCAAACAAAATGGATCAGCAAACAATACATTTGATTTGCAACCCAAAACAATAGATTTACAACCCAAACAAGACTTACAACCCCAAAAAATGGATTTGCAAAGAAGAAACAGGATTTGTAAATAAGAAATGCATTTGCAAAAAAATTTCTTTACAAACCAAAAATTGATTTGCAACCAAAAACATGATTTTCTAACTAAGAAAATGGATTTGAAAACAAGAAAAAGATTTTCTAACCAAGAAAATTGGATTTGGAAAAAAAAATTGGATTTGCAAAAAATCTATTTGATTTGTAAACAAGAAGTTTGATTTGAAAACAAGAAGTTGTAACCCAAACAATGGATTTTAAACCAGAGATAGATTTAAAATTTCAAAATTTTGGTGGTTGCAGAAATTTTTTAGGGGGGTTGAATTTTTTTGTGTGTGGTTAAGACTCAACTTCAATCTTGTGGACAGGGCCTTCTCTGGACGGCCCCAATTACTCAGTGTTTTACTCAGGTGCTTACGTTTTTGGAGGCGAGGAACGCCATTCCTTTAGCCACTTGGAAAGCAAAGCTCAGGAGGTCATCGAAAGTTAGGGCCTGCAGGTCTTCCGTGTCGTTGTTGTTGTCGCTTTCTGGATCAGTCACGATCAACAGTGAGCTCCTATTGTATTGTTAAACTGGTTGCGTTGTATCAGAAGCTGTCCTCTCACCTTCATTCCAGTCCATGTCCTCCAAGCTGTGATGGAGGAGAGCCTTGTCTTCCTGTCCCCCCAAGGAAGCGGGTTGCATTAGCATGTATCTGTCCACGCTGCCCTCCTGCACACTGACATCACACAATACGCTACAATCAATCTTAGAACAACTCACGATTCAATTCCTTTGCAATTCCAGTAACAATGCGTTTCAGACCGATTCTCTCAATATATTTTGGAAAAATAAATACCTTTTCCAAACAGGTTAAAGGTTGCAAAAACATTTCTTGACTGCTGACGCATGACCTACAGTACAGGCCAAAAGTTTGGACACACCTTCTCATTTCAATGCGTTTTCTTTATTTTCATTGTAGATTGTCACTGAAGGCATCAAAACTATGACACCTGTGAAGTGAAAACCCTTTCAGGTGACTACAAACCGCGTTTCCATATGAGTTGGGAAATTGTGTTAGATGTAAATATAAACGGAATACAATGATTTGCAAATCATTTTCAACCCATATTCAGTTGAATATGCTACAAAGACAACATATTTGATGTTCAAACTGATAAACATTTTTTTTTTTTGCAAATAATCATTAACTTTAGAATTTGATGCCAGCAACACGTGACAAAGAAGTTGGGAAAGGTGGCAATAAATACTGATAAAGTTGAGGAATGCTCATCAAACACTTATTTGGAACATCCCACAGGTGAACAGGCAAATTGGGAACAGGGTGCCATGATTGGGTATAAAAGTAGATTCCATGAAATGCTCAGTCATTCACAAACAAGGATGGGGCGAGGGTCACCATTATGTCAACAAATGCGTGAGCAAATTGTTGAACAGTTTAAGAAAAACCTTTCTCAACCAGCTATTGCAAGGAATTTAGGGATTTCACCATCTACGGTCCGTAATATCATCAAAGGGTTCAGAGAATCTGGAGAAATCACTGCACGTAAGCAGCTAAGCCTGTGACCATCGATCCCTCAGGCTGTACTGCATCAACAAGCGACATCAGTGTGTAAAGGATATCACCACATGGGCTCAGGAACACTTCAGAAACCCGCTGTCAGTAACTACAGTTGGTCGCTACATCTGTAAGTGCAAGTTAAAACTGTCCTATGCAAGGCGAAAACCATTTATCAACAACACCCAGAAACGCTGTCGGCTTCGCTGGGCCTGAGCTCATCTAAGATGGACTGATACAAAGTGGAAAAGTGTTCTGTGGTCTGACGAGTCCACATTTCAAATTGTCTTTGGAAACTGTGAACGTCATGTCCTACGGACCAAAGAGGAAAAAAACCATCCGGATTGTTATAGGCGCAAAGTTGAAAAGCCAGCATCTGTGATGGTATGGGGGTGTATTAGTGTCCAAGGCATGGGTAACTTACACATCTGTGAAGGCGCCATTAATGCTGAAAGGTATATACAGGTTTTGGAGCAACATATGCTGCCATCCAAGCATGGACGCCCCTGCTTATTTCAGCAAGACAATGCCAAGCCACGTGTTACATCAACGTGGCTTCATAGTAAAAGAGTGCGGGTACTATACTGGCCTGCCTGTCTCCCATTGAAAATGTGTGGCGCATTATGAAGCCTAAAATACCTCAACGGAGACCCCCAAACTGTTGAACAACTTAAGCTGTACATCAAGCAAGAATGGGAAAGAATTCCACCTGAGAAGCTTAAAAAATGTGTCTCCTCAGTTCCCAACTGAGTGTTGTTAAAAGGAAAGGCCATGTAACACAGTGGGGAACATGCCCTTTCCCAACTACTTTGGCACGTGTTGCAGCCATGAAATTCTAAGTTAATTATTATTTGCAAAAAAAAAAAAGTTTATGAGTTTGAACATCAAATATATTGTCTTTGTAGTGCATTCAATTGAATATGGGTTGAAAAGGATTTGCAAATCATTGTATTCTGTTTATATTTACATCTAACACAATTTCCCAACTCATATGGAAACGGGGTTTGTACATCTTGAAGCTCATCAAGAGAATGACAAGAGTGTGCAAAGCAGTAATCAGAGCAAAGGGTGGCTATTTTGAAAAAACTAGAGTATAAAACATGTTTTCAGTTATTTCACCTATGTTTTCATTCAGTTTTGATGCCTTCAGTGACAATCTACAATGTAAATAGTCATGAAGATAAAGAAAACGCATTAAATGAGAAGGTGTGTCTAAACTTTTGGCCTGTACTGTATACACACAACCAGTAAAGCGCAGAGATAACTTAACAAAAACATTGTTTAAAATTCTTGATAAATTTGAAACCATTCAGATTGGTAATAAAAATCGAGAATTTTTTTCAGCAAACTCCATGTTCACTAGATCCTCGCCTATCTGCTTTCAGCACATTCTTATCTCAGCTTGAATTGGAAATGTGTTTTTTGGAGTAACCTAAATAGAAAGTGGTTTGATGGTGCTCTCTGCAGGGGAAAAAGAACACTGCAGCTATAAATCCAACAGAGGGCACTGTCCCACACGTCAATTCACTCAACATTTTCCATCAGGAAGATGCTTTAACAAGACGTAATGTTGTATCACTGCAAGTTTCCTAAGTTCAATATTGCATATGTATGCTTGTAATTGTTTCTTCATGTGTAAACTGTGTTTAATAATTGTGACAGAGGTTTAGATAATGGGCATTTTTAGGACTTGTAATGGGTGCGTCCATCATTCTGCGTTTTTGCGCTGTTGGATCGTAACCTCTCCACTAAATCCATTGTGGTGCCTACCGAGAACTTTTGGTGGGTGTCGGGTTGTTGTAAAGGCTGCTGAAGCGCTCCTCTGTAAACGCCTGTGCCGCAAACTTGTGGTAACGCTGGCTGCTGTTCTTAAGGAAGTTGAGCAGATCTCCATGGCAGCAGAACTGGAATATCAGGTATATGGGTCCTGCATGGGAGGGACATAATGCTTGTTTGCAGAACCATGCCTTTTGGCTGAATTCCGTCCGAAAACCGGCGTGTCAAGATGTTCCAACAGAAATTCAAACTAGTATATTCTGACTGCGAGGCCGACACTGAATTACCAGTGGTTGTGTGGACGTACCCGTGTCCGTGCACGCTCCGAGCAGGTTGACAATGTTGGCATGGTTACCAATGTGAGTCAGCATCTTTAGTTCAGACATCAGAGCCTCTTTCTCCACCTCATGGTGTTTCTCTGCATGGCAGAACGAGCGGGCAAGGCTGATCTTACTGCGTCTTTGCAATTAGTCTCTCACCGAGCCAAGCGCACGCTAACCTTTCAGCATCTTGACGGCCACCTGCTGTGACACTCCGGCCTTGTTGATGCCGTACGCTGTGGCATGGACCACCATGCCGAAAGCGCCGGAGCCCAGTTCCTTGCCTGGGAAGGACACAGGTGCTGTAGTCGTGAGAACCGTCACAATAACTCCAAGAACTGATGGATTTACTCAAACCTAATTCCAGGTTTTCTCTGGGAAATTCCCATTTGCGCTCATACTCAAAGTCCTTGAAGTTCATGTAGACGTAGTCATTATCATTGGGCCCGACCATCTGGATCATCTGGAGCTGGGGCTGGTACTGAGGTTTCTGTTGGACAATTCAGGTCAGTCATTGCCTCTTGTGCTTTGGTGCGAGAACATGCCCACGTCTAACCTTCTTTTTGACAAAGTACACGAGACCCACGCTGACTACGACCAAAGCCACAATCAGGATCACGCTACCCACTTTCAGCACCATGAAGACACCCTTCTCCGCATCTGAAGCTCCTGAAACACGCAGTGTGTGTGTGAAAGTGTGCACAGTTGCTGAAAGTCCAGTTTTTATGGTGGAACAAACCTCCGGTGGCCAGCAGGGACGGCGGGTTGTTGACAATGGGTCTCACGTTACACCAGGATCCCACAGAGTTAGCCAGGCAGAATTTCAAATCGCCTCTGTCAAAAAGGTCCGTACTGATGGAGCTCTCTATCGTCTTCTCACACCGCGCGTCCGAGTCGCTCTGCGAGGCGTTGGGAACATGTTTCCACACAGAGTGACTGTCACAGCTGCAGAGAGTTGAGGTGTCATGGAGGAAATCAAGGCATGTGTCCACCTGTACAGTTGCAGTCCCACCTTTCGTTGGCAGGGAAACACGACATCCACGTGTAATTTGCCGGCACCGTGCTCGCCGTTTCAATCCGGAAGATGTTGTTGTCCCTGTCAAGGCTGAATCTGAACTTGGGGTCATCTGCGATAAAGAGAATACGGTGAAGCTTGATGTCCGGAATTATGACGCTGAAATGAGTCCGGTGTCTTACCGACAACACACACAGACACAGACTTGCTCTGGTTTTGTCCGCCTGCCTTCAGGTGTAGCTTGTACTCTCCTGATTTTAGTTCACCGCACAGCTTCACCGTCCTGAAAAAAACTTTAATACTCATAACTGATTACCTCCACCAAGGAGCATATACAGTGTTCCCTCACCACTTGGCGGGTCACTTACTAAGACTATGTTTACTCTACAGGCCAAAGTGACCAAATCTGATTTTTTTTCCCCAGCTGACTGCAAGTAAAATGAGATCTTTATCAGACTACAGTATCAACGCACACAGGCCCCAATGTGGCTTTGACTTCCCTTGCATCCGCAGTTTGATAAAGTGACAACAAAGAAATTTGACCGGATCCTGTAAATAAACAAGGAAGTCGCTACTGCTACTACAAAATAATATAAAAGTTGCCACACCTTTAAAAATGTGTGTTTTTTAAGTGAAAATAAATTAAAGTTATATAATGTATAAATAAATATAAATCTAGTGTAATATATTTTGGAGTGTTCTAATCTTTTTATGGCTTTTAAGTAGAGGCGTCACAGACATCAGCGTGGATCTACGTTAGCTTTATTTTTGACCCACTTACGTAAAAAAACGTAGGCAATTTGCGCAACCTATAAGCAAATACGGGACAGCGTACACATCAATTCCGGTCCTTCAACAATCGCTATTTGTTTGGAATCAAAGTATATAGTATAGACCAGTGGTTCTCAAATGGGGGTACGCGTACCCCTGGGGGTACTTGAACGTATGCCAAGGGGTACGTGAGATTTTTTTTAAATATTCTAAAAATAGCAACTATTCAAAAATCCTTTATAAATATATTTATTGAATAATACTTCAACAAAATATGAATTTAAGTTCATAAACTGAACATCAAATCAAGTAGGCTATTCCATTCATTACAATGCAATATTCAGTGTTGACAGCTAGATTTTTTGTGGACATATTCCATAAATATTGATGTTAAAGATTTCGTTTTTTGTGAAGAAATGTTTAGAATTAAGTTCCTGAATCCAGATGTATCTCTATTACAATCCCCAAAGAGGCCACTTTAAGTTGATGATTACTTCTATGTGTAGAAATCTTTATTTATAATTCAATCACTTGTTTATTTTTCAACAAGTTTTTAGTTATTTTGATATCTTTTTTTCCAAATAGTTCAAGAAAGACCACTACAAATTAGCAATATTTTGCACTGTTATACAATTTAATAAATCAGAAACTGATGACATAGTGCTGTATTTTACTTCTTTATCTCTTTTTTTCAACCAAAAATGCTTTGCTCTAATTAGGGGGTACTTGAATTAAAAAAATGTTCAAAGGGGGTACATCACTGAAAAAAGGTTGAGAACCACTGGTATAGACATATAGTCTATTATTTGCGCACTATTGACGAGTGATGCACCGGAAATTTTTCCACACACACGAAAGGACGTAGCTTAAATTAGTGTCCATACTTGGCAAAAATTAAGCTACCCGAGGGTCTGGTACATAAATAATCGAGTGAACAATGTATAGTTTTTTTCCACATTCCCGAAATTTAGTAAAACTGCACTATACTATGAACATTGCAGCAAGATACATAAAAAATGTATGTACGGTATGGGAAAAACTATTAAAATATTTTTAAAATAATTTAAACATTTATTTCATACATTTTATCCAAACTGAAAATTCCTTGTCTTTCAGATTAGGTTGAAAATGTTTGTTTTACATTTGGTCTTCTTGGTCCTATTCACTTATACAATCTTTTAACTGTGAGGATACGCAATGATATTTGTTCCCTTTTTCCTTGCCTACACTGTCACTGTTGGTTTTTTCAGTTCCAGTACCTTTTGCTCCTACTTCCGCACCAACAGTGGAACTAACCTGTGCTTGGTCACCCAGTTGTCTTTCATGCATTGGGACATATTCCCATCAGGAGCCTCCCAGGCGCAGTACTGCAGCACGGGGTGGTACAACACGTGGGCTTGCAGACATGAGCTCTGCGCCTCCCGGGCCGAAAGAGTTCTGTTCCTCTCCAGCTGGACTGAGAGGGAATCTTCAGCTGAGGTAACGCATAAAAACATTAACGGCCCTGTAAGTCATTTCAAGGCTGAATGACATCAAGTGGGACTGACCCTGGACGATGACGTCAACAGACTTGGTTCTGTACTCCTGATTCCTGCAGGTGTAGCTGCCGCTGTGGTTCTTGTTGATGGAGTCGATGAAAAAGTAGGCCATTTGGATATTGCCGTGCGAGTCATTTCTGATGCAAATCTAAAAGACAGCATATATTTTTTGTATGTCACGCTGATACGAAAACTGTCTGGGTTCCAAGCCCAACATGACAGATGCTCAAACGTTTTCCGCTGAGGGCCACAGATTGACAAATCAAAGGATGCAGGGGCTATTTTGGTAGTTTTCACTTTCAAATCCAGTAAAATATATTTAAAAAAATTCTAAAAACTAGAAAATGCAATTTTGGTAGAAATTTTGTGTGAATGCTGAAGAGCCAAAGCCGAACTGACTTTGCTAACTCTTAGCACACTGGACAGATAAAGCGTCAAGTAACAAAAATATGAGGAAAAAACTGACTAACAGTATTATGCTAACAATAGTATGTTTACAGTTAGCATTGGTGAAATACCAAAATACATGACACTGTACCTGCTTAATTGGATTAAAAAAAAAGCTAGCATGCTAAAACGCGAACTGTAAATTGCATGAAGTGCTAAAATATATTATTCTGAGGCGTGTACCTGAGAAATGTGTTTAAAATGCTAGCATGTTAACGGTAAATACAGTGGCGGGCCGTGCGTCTCCCACCTAGGCCTTCAGTGATGTCCGACTTCAATAATTACCTCTCAAAATACCATCATTTATGTCACATATCCTACCAAGTCAGACCTACACTGTTTCAATGTCAATTTCTCTGATGATGCAATTGTTGATGACTGAAGTGCTGATATCAACCAAACCTAACCCCCACACCCCACACCCCGGATTGTAAATAATGTAAATAATTCAATGTATATACTCTGATGATTAACTTGTGTGATGACTGCATTATGATGATAGTATATATTTGTACCATGAATTGATTTAAGTGGACCCCGACTTAAACAAGTTGAAAAACTTATTCGGGTGTTACCATTTAGTGGTCAATTGTACGGAATATGTTCTGTATTGTGCAATCTACTAATAAAAGTCTCAATCAATCAAAAAAACAACAACACATGACCATTGCTGGAGAAATACTATACAGGAACACATTTATGCCCTACTTTGTATTGAAGCACATCAACAGTGTTCAAAACGGATTATTTTCTGGCGCTTTTAAAAAACAATTAAAACGCATGAGCAATTATAACATATCTTATGTGTTACTGTCAAAATTAAAATTGCAAAAAACATTAAAAGTGAAAAAATAAAATATTTGAACTCACAATTTACAGTACCTACAAAATTAGCTTTAAAAAAAATCTAGCATGCTAATATTAGAATGCTAAATTGTACCATACTGGACACCCCTGGCGTAGCATGATGGTGTGGCCGCAAAGATGGTTCCTTACAACTGGCATCAAAAGTGCAATCAAGTCTTTAAATCGGTCGATTAAAAGCAGATTTATGATCAATAATATTCATCGAGATTTTGTCTGTGTGTTGTCACGTTGATTAGTCATTGCATTTGCAGCCATTTGGTTGCAAAGGTAAGCCAACAGTCAAGTGGCCGACTGACCCAAAGGTGCATGTCACGGGTGACTTTTTGGCTGCTCTCAGGCACGAAAACATGTCCAAAAAATGCACATGTGACGTACTGAAAAAGGAAACAAACTTAGGCAAGATAAACAGTTTTTATGGTGAAAAATTAGGGTAAACACAAATGAAGAAAGTATTTTGCGCCTTTTAGTCGTTTTTATGTACAGGAGACCTCGGTCATAACGTCCAGCTAGAAGATTACGTAACAAGAAAATCCGGTGTTAATAATGGCGTGGAGAAGCAGTAAAATCCTCTTGTCACCCAAAACCCATATGCCCCTAAATGTAGTCAAATGAAATGTACGTCACCAAACGTTAAAGAACACCAACAAAATAACCCTAAAACAAAGCAAATGAGCTAGAACCCAAAGAAAGCATAAATGCGTCCTACAGTACGTAGAACCACTAAATCCTTCTCTAGACTCGAAAGGGTGCAAGACTGCGTGAGTAGTTCTACAGTACCTCCTGGTTGACTTTAGCAGAGCATGCTAAAGCGCCAGATGTCATCGCTTGGCCGTCTTTGTCCCACGCTATTAATGATCGCTGTCTGTTGCGTTTGATTCTGCAACGAAGCAGGAGAGGCTGATCGGGACTCAAGATCACCTTCGACACCTCGTCGTTTTTCCTCACGGCGCTTTCCAAGTCTAAGAAAAACAAACTCATTATAAACAAGAAAAAGGGATTTTTGTCAAAAAAAAAAGCTAACAGTTAGCATGTTAGCCAGATAACCTCGAGTAACACATAAATGTAAAACTGCAAAATACGCTAAACTAAAAGGCTGGCATGCTAGTTATTAACGTGTTGAATAAAATACAGGTGAAATGCCAACAATTTGAATATAAAATTAAAAGTTCATTCAGAAATGCAATTCAGCTTCATATATGAAACTCATTACATACAAAGTGAGATATGTCAAGCCTTTATTTGCTTTAAAGTTGATGATCATGGCTTACAGGTTTTGAAAATCTCAAATTTTCTTAGATTTTCAATTAAAGGTTTTCATAAATTGTAAGCCCTAACCCTCAAAATATATTGAAATAAGGTTTTGGAATATCTTGAGTTACATGTTATGAGCCTATGTCATATATTAATTTCACTTTGTAAATCTAATTGCTGGAATAAACAAATATTTTCCCCAATATCAAACTTTTTGAGTTTCACTTGTTTTTGAAGTTAGCTGCATGCTAACTTTAGCGTGCTAACATAACAGTTGATTACAAAATATTTGACTTGGAGGTGTATATACTTGTAAAATTCGCTCAAATGTTAGCATGCTAGCAAGATAGTCAAGTAACAAAATATGTTGGGTGTATACCTGCAAAATGAGCTAAAAAAACAACAACTTGCATGCTAAAAGTTAGCACTCGTTAAGTAATGAAATTATTGAGTCTGAGGTGTGTACATGTATACGAGCAAAAATCATCACTAACAGTAACGTTTGCATGCTAGCAATTTAATGACATTAATTCGCAAGAAACATTTTGACTTTGGAATGGGTTGAGAAAGGTGAAAGCTGTAACACTTATTAGTAGAAAATAACTGAAATTTAAATGTAAAATTTAGAATTCAAATATAAATTTATAATAAAAAAGGAAATTTGGGAAAAACAGGAATTTTTAAATAAAAAAAATACCCTGAATAAGTGGAATGTAGTCGAAAGAAAAGAGGTTGGAAACCGAGCGATTGAAAAGTTTAAAATATTGCCTATTCATTTCGAATGGGGAACATTTCCTGGAAGATGTTAACTTCCTGATAATGTGGAAATGTTTTGCAAAATAAAACATGGCTTTTTGCGTGTTCTGAACATTTTGAAAGGAAAATGGGATGAAAAATGTGGTAGACAAGAAAAAGGTTGGAATAAGAAGAGCTAAAATTGATGAAAAATGGAGTAGAATACAAGAGTGAATGCAATAAATGGCATTAAAGAAACTGCTAGAGTTAGTCTTACGATGAAGCTGAGATGTAATTACCATAGTCATACACTTGGGCGCATTCTCGTCCTTCGGTGTTTTCAGCACAACACATGACTCCTCTGTCTAAGAATTTGATGCTGGTTATCGTGCGTTCTGAAACGGTCCCCTTATCTGGAATTCTACCCAGAGGGAAAATATATTTTACAAAAAACCCTAACATATACTGTGTGAGAACCTGCGTCCTCTGCAGTGGACATTTGTGTTTTGCTTTGCATTTGTCCGAACTCTGACGAAAGAACTCGACCAGAAACTAATGTCCACTGCAGAAGACGCTGGTCCTCAGGCGGTTGCAGGGATTGTTAAAAGTTGTCCTTCTTACCCGGACCACCACAACGTGGGCTTTGGGTGTCCCTCAGACGCACACTTAAAATGAGGGGAACTCCTTGGGTCGTCCACATTAACCAGTGTGAGACGAGGTTTCGTGGGACGCCCTAAGGAAGAAAACATCATATAAACTTAAATTAGCAACATGACTGTCCCGTCAAGAATTTGAGATGTAATACACGCAAATTCAACCAATTTTGCCGAGCTAGCAAAGAGGTGGTATTTACATGTTACAGATGTCGAGGTGTGATGATAATCTCTCATCGTCTCATCTACCAAAAAATACCACTATATATCGCTCTCAACAGTTCTCAGATGCTCTTAGTGTGCGAGAGTAAATTTGTTGAAACATAAATGAATGTTTAAGATCAACAAGCGTAAAACATACCGTACACGGAGAATGTCTGCAACTTGTGGACGACAGATCAGACAGCGAACAAGCCTTTGGTGGTGTTTCTTGCAGTAATTATAATTATTAATAAAATTAGTTACTACAGGTGTGAATCTTTAGGCACCTAATGATCAGAATTGATTTTTGATTCAACCCGATTTCCGCAGTGTATTATTTGGTATAACTTTTTCAGAACAGTTTGCATGGCGATGGCCTAAATATTATTTCTTAAAATGAAAAAAAATGTCAGTTGATATTTGAAAATTATGAATCGATTTAGCATCGGAATAAATAAGAACCGTGATTGGATGTGAATGGATTTTTTGTGCACCCCTATTAGTTACAATTATTAGTTGCTTTTACTCCCATCTGGTGTCTACTATTACAGTAGGAAGGGGATTCATATGGCCCCATTTGTCGCGGTTTACCTGACACACGAAACGTGACAAATCGGGGAGGTTCACTGTCCACTTCAGCGGTCATATGGCAGTAGAGCGTTGAATATGTTAAAAATCGTTTTGTGGCAATTCTAACTTTGACTACAGCGTCGCTAGCTATGTAGAGTGGCACTTTCCATCATTTTCAGCAGACTGCATTGTGAAATTATGAATCCACCCAGGAAAGGGGCGATATGAAGAATCCCTTCCCTACCGTAAGTCTGGGTGGTATATAATTAGTAAACCATCAATACAGTACTAGTTTTCAAATTTTGGTTGAAATCCGGTGCTTTTTGAGGTTAAAGTTGCAAGAACGCTTAAAACAATAACAAAGTCATCAAGTTGATTTAATGTTATTAGGGGGGGGGGAAGCAACTGTTGCCGCAACTTTCCGAAAAAGCCGCGATTAATTCAGGCACTTTTGGCTGCAACAATAGACATATAAAAATAAACAAGTCAATTTTGGACACATCGGCATGAATGTTGGAAATATGTGTCACTTACCTGAAGGATCATGCACTTGAAGAACCACAGACAAAGAAAATCTGGTTCTGTTGTTGAGCTCACATCTCAGTGTATAGTCCCCGGAATCTTTCTTGGAAATCGATGGCAGGACCATAGAGAGGCTCCTATTTCTTTAGAGAAGAACCACCTCACATACAGTAAACGCATCTCCAACACAGACAGATAGACGAGATATTTACGTTGCTGCCGCGGTGTCCAGTTCACCGATCAAACGGCAGATGGCGTGTCCGTGGAAGTCCTCCAGAGAGATGACCAGTGTCTTGCCCACGCTGACTTCGAGGTGGACTGGACCAGGTGCATCCAGGTAAGCCACTGGATTGAAACACTCCACCTGGCAAACACGCCGTGGCGGAAAATATGTCATGCTTGGGTTTGGGAGAAAGGCTCTTTGAGATCCTGGATGAATTTACCTCATGACTTGTTACACAGGTGTGGTTCTGTGCTGTAATGCAGTACAGCCCAGATACACACAGCAGGACAGCAGCTTGGAAGACACAAATCATTACTGTTATGTCAAAAGAAGGAAAAAAAAAATATATATATAAACGGGTCCACAAAAAATCAATTCGCATCAGAATCGCGATTCTTATTCACCCTGATTCTAAATTGATTCATAATTTTTTCAAGGTCGATTCAAAACATTTTCTTTGTATAAAAATAATTTAAAAAAATATATGTTTTTAAACCGTCTCCATGCAACCAGAAGGACCTTTTCTAACCTGTAACCTGTTTTGAATAAGTTTCATTATAATTATACCAAATAACACATTGTGAGAATGGGTTTGAATGGAGAATTGTATTGGTGTTTTACTTGTTTTGTACCACACACTTAATAGTAGACACTAGATGGCAGTAAAAGCAATTAATTGTAATTGATAAAGGTGCACACAAAAAAATCGATTCACATCCAAATCACAAATCGTATTCATTAAAATTCTAAGTCAATACATACATTTTAAAAATCAAAAAACCATCTCCATGCAACCAGAATGGACTTATCTAAACTGTAACCTGTTTTGAAAAAGTGTCATTATAATTGCTATACCCAATAACACATTGCGAGGATCGGTTTTAATCGTCACCCCAGGAATCTGAATCGGATTGAATCGTTAGGTGCCCGAAGATTCACACACCTAATAAATAATCTTGTAATAGATCATTCATAGAGCTGTGAATTATCAATTACACATGATTCGATTCTTGGGGGTAACTACTTGTTTTACAATCGATTCTCTATTCAAAATCAATATTTTTTTAATAAAATTGGGTGCCCGTTCTATGATTAAATACATTCCTCCATAAAATAGATAAACCGCTGTGATAAGTTTCTATTACTTAAGAGAAACTTGGTTTTGTTGAATGAAATTCTACCTAAACATTTAATAAAGTCAAATACAAATAAGGCAACAAGGGAGGTATCCAACACTTCTCTTTTTTCAAAGTAAATATGTACAGTAGATATCAATAATATGATTGGCCTGAGTGGCTGGGCAGGACAGATCAATTAAAATTAAAAAAAATATATATACACTATATTGCCAAAAGTATTTGGCCATCCATCCAAATTATGAGAATCAGGGGTGTCATAATCACTTGGACCCGTGTATAAAATTAAGCACTTAGGCACGGAGACTGTTTCTACAATAATTTGTGAAGTAATGGGCCGCTCTCAGTGATTTCCAGCGTGGAACTGTCATAGGATGCCACATGTGCAACAAATCCAGTCGTGAAATTTCCTTGCTCCTATATATTCCAAAGTCAACTTTATTATAAGAAAAGTGAAGAGTTTAGGAACAACAGCAACTCAGCCACCAAGTGGTAGGCCACGTAAACTGACAGAGAGGGGTCAGCGGATGCTGAAGCGCATAGTGCAAAGACTTTCTGCACAGTCAGTTGCTACAGAGCTCCAAATTTCATGTGGCCTTCCAATTAGCCCATGTACAATACGCAGAGAGCTTCATGGAATGGGTTTCCATGGCCGAGCAGCTGAATCTAAGCCATACATCACCAAGTCCAATGCAAAGCGTGGGATGCAGTGGTGCAAAGCACGTCGCCACTGGACTCTAGAGCAGTGGAGACGCTTTCTCTGGACTGATGAGTCACGCTTTTCCATCTAGCAATCTGATGAACCAGTCTGGGTTTGGAGGTTGCCAGGAGAACGCTACATTTTGGACTGCATTGTGCTGAGTGTGAAATTTGGTGGAGGAGGAATTATGGTGTGGGGTTGTTTTTCAGGAGTTGGGCTTTAAATGCTCCAGGATACCAAAACATTTTGGACAATTCCATGGGATGGCACTTCAAATTCATATGTGAGTACGGCAGGTGGCCAAATACTTTTGGCAATATAGTGTGTGTGTATATATATATATATATATATATTAGGGCTGCAACTAACAACTAATTTGATAATCGATTAATCTGTCGATTATTACTTCGATTAATAATCGAATAAAAGAGACAAACTACTTTTCTATCCTTTCCAGTATTTTATTGGGGGGAAAAACAGCATACTGGCACCATACTTATTTTGATTATTGTTTCTCAGCTGTTTGTAAATGTTGCAGTTTATAAATAAAGATTTATAAAAAAGGAGCCTCTGCGCATGCACATAGCATAGATCCAACGAATCGATGACTAAATTAATCGCCAACTATTTTTTTAATCGATTTAATCGATTAGTTGTTGCAACCCTTATATATATATATATATATATATATATTTTTTTTTTTATTTTTTTTTATTTATTTATTTATTTATTTTTTAAACGATGTTTGATTCTTGGAATCGATAAAGAAGCGTTACAAATAAGAATTGCATTTCATTCAAAAATCTATTTTTTTGACACCCCTAATTTACATGGAAGATTTATGCAACATTTAAGGTGCACAGGTATTTGCTTTCAGTCAAAAAACACCTCACTGTACAATCGTCCCTCGTTTATTTTGGATAATTGGACTCAGGGCTGATTACTATTAATACATCAAATATTGTTATAGAGCTTTAAAAAAAACTGTTTATGACCTTCTAAAAAAATATTTGTTTAACACAATTAGAGCCCTCTAAACATGAATCAACAGCCATGTAGTCACTTTCACACTCGTTTGTAAAGTTTCTAAATGCGTCGTTGCTGTGGCCGTCACTCGGCCACTACAACATGACCACTACGTGGGAATACTACATCACATTATGGCTAATTCCTCTAAGTCAGAACTGTGCTGAAACCACGGCAGTAAGTTCTTCTGCAAAAACGTGGTCAACTTGTCAGTCGAAGCTACGGCTGTTTGCAGCGTTGTTAGCATTCCGTGTTGTTAGTGTTGTGTGTTCCACGTTATCACTCCACATCGCTAACCTCAAAAGCACACCAATGTCATGTGAAGCTGATGACGTCGAGGATAGAGTGCATCAACAGAGTTCATCTTCACTCAGCTACTGATGGATAGCTGATTGCCGTCTTGTTGGCATTAAGTGGCGCTCCTAGTCCCATCGAGTCTTGGCTACGTCTCGCTGTTGTCTTTTGAAATCGCTTGCATCAAAGGCTCACCAATGCAGAGATGGGTTATTGATGAGGAAGCAGTTGGAGATGAAGTGCATCAAAAAGTTGTTCTGCCAAAAGATGGTCAACTTGATTGTCGCGGGGAAGATAGCGCCAATTTGCCGCCGAGTTGTTAGCATTGTTTACCTTTAATCCTCTATTTATTGATTGCCACAACATAATATTAGAAAATAAAACAAATACTGCACTGTAATACATTTATGACTTAATTTAATATTTACATTAATTAATATACTAGAGTTCTTAACCTTTTTGACCTTGGGGCCCAACATTTCCACGACAGAGGGGCCCGGGACCCCGCTCAAATATTAACACTGAATTAGTAATCTTACTCTTGATTTTAATCATATTCAATAATTTTATCCAACCTTGTCAAATGATATGAAAGCATGTGTTAATCACAAAGATTATTATAAAGGTGTAGGTCAGAATGATTACAAAACTAAGTTATAATCAAACATACTGCATAAGAAGGGACTGAAATAAAAAAGACAAATAATATATTCCTAAGTAAACTGTCGATAAAATGAAAGTGCAATTGAAAATACATTTAGTCATAATTTTTGCGCTTAAGAAACGTCTCTATGACTTTAGCTCCAAGCTTGAGATTGTCATTACTGCCACGAGTGGTGAAAAAGTGCATTGTATAGAGATGAGCGGGGTGCTCGGTTAACAAACTTTTTTTTTTTTGATGCAAGTCTTTCAAATAGCAATGTCAACACCTTAAAGCAGTGTTTTTTAACCATAGGGCCGCCAAAAAGAACTGTTTCTCAGCTGTGGTCCATGTCGCTCCACGATGAGTCGGCGCATGGGAAAAGACTACGCCTCTTCCTTTGGGAAATGTTCGGCTTTGTATTTAGGAGTTAGTTTGGTAGTTTTGAGGTTGTCGTGTTTCCAGGAAGCACACACAGAAATGGCCCCAGAAAGGAGCACCGTGCAGTGCTGCCGTGAAAGCTGGCCCCTGGCTGACACGGCTCTAATTAAGTGAGTATTTGTCAAGTGCATCTCTTTTTCCTCTCAATGACAGCAACTCACTCACATTACGGCAATTTCTGTGACATTCCACACTTAGATTCTGTTTTTAGTGAACACTGATTCCATCCGCGATTCCGATGACTCGTAAATCTATGATTCTGTTAACGCAGTGTTTTTCAACCACTGTGCCGCGTGAGATTATCTAATTTCACCTATTTGGGTTAAAAATATTTTTTGCAAACCAGTAATTATAGTCTGCAAATTATGTGTTGTCGTTGAGTGTCGGTGCTGTCTAGAGCTCCGCAGAGTAACCGTGTAATACTCTTCCATGTCAGTAGGTGGCAGCCAGTAGCTAATTGCTTTGTAGATGTCGAAAATAGCGGAAGGCAGCGTGCAAGTAAAAGGGTGTGTAATGTTTAAACCAAAAATAAACAAAAGGTGAGTGGCCCTAGGAAAAGGCATGGAAGCTTAGAGAAGGCTATGCAGAGCGAAACTAAAACTGAACTGGCTACAAAGTAACCAAAAACAGAATGCTGGACGACAGCAAAGACTTACTGTGGAGCAAAGACGGCGTCCACAATGAACATGACATGACAATCAACAATGTCCCCACAAACAACTGAAATATTCTGGATTGCTAAAACAAAGTAGATGCGGGAAATATCGCTCAAAGGAAGACATGAAACTGCTACAGGAAAATACCAAAACAGAGAAAAAGCCACCAAAATAGGAGCGCAAGACAAGAACTAAAACATTACACACAGGAAAACAGCAAAAACTCAAAATTTTAAGTCACAGCATGCTGTGACAGGTGGTGACAATACACCTACTTTGGGACAAGAAATATAGTGATGCATGGTTGGTTATGCTTTAAAGTCATATCCAACAATTGCGACAACGACTTTTTACTTTGAACTGAGTTTCGTTTTTTCATGATTTCTGCTGGTGGTGTGCCTCCGGATTTTTTCAACGCAAAAAAGGTGCCTTGGCTCAAATAAGGTTGAAAAACACTGTGTTAACATACCGCGCAACTGGAAGTGGGGCGGTACATTTTGACTCCAACTGGTTGTTATGCTGCATCTTTGCTTATGCTTTGCAGCGACTCCTGAACGAAGGGAAGTGTGCATGACAATAATCAGATGGAAATGAATGCCATTAGCAGTAACAGCAATCCACAATTCTCTCTATCTATATGGTATGATAAGATTAGGCCCGGAGCCTAAAAATGCCAGTACTTTGTATACATCCATACTCATGGTGCAAATAAATTAACACAAAAAGTCAACACACGTTTTCACTCATAACACAACTTGCTCGCTGAACTTTGTGGATATTATAAAAAAACTTCCATGAACAACACACAATTCAAAATTACACCCTTTTAAATAGCCTGCGATGCATGCTGGGGAAAAATGCAATACACTCCACATGTATCCACGTTTGGTGCATTTTAGCTGCTTGATATTTCTGATGGATTACAAAACTTTAAAAAGGTCGTCACGGAAGTAAACTAGGTAGGAGTCAAGCTTTTACATATTCTTAATGTCCAATTATATATTCATATATTATATGTTAATTATAATAATATTAATAATAATATAAATGTGTATGTATGTATATATATATATATATATATATATATATATATATATATATATATATATATATATATATATATATGTATATGTATAGTGGTGAAGCAGTATTTTAATTTTACTGATGGTTGATTTAAGTAACATATTTGTTTATCATTATTATTTTCATGTAAATGAAATGTTCATCCGTTTTTTTAATAGTCCCTTCTTTTGCAATATATGAATAGTATGTATTTGTGCTTATATGTGCTTGATTAATGTGTTCAATAGTAATATTTGATCAACACATGCTTTCACATAATTTAAAAAGTTTTAAGACTAGGCCTGTTAACCTGTAAGTAGGTTAGATATAATTATTGAAAAAATTAAAATAATAACTCAATAAATCCAGTGTTTTACAGCAGATATTCAGCGTCTCAAAGGAATATAACAGCTCACAATTAAATATTTGACTCACCTACAATGATTGGACAGTGTAAGGACATCGGTCTGTCTGTCACATTCTCTCTTCAGAGAAACTTTGATGAGGATGCGAGAAACACGGTTTTTAAAGAAGAGGAAGAAGCCACGCCTGACTCCCCAATACATAAAGTAAGTCACTTCTCACTCTAACAATACACATCAAAGTACTGTAGCTACTACACATTTTTTTGAATGTGGATTAATCAATCATCCATCCATTTTCTACCGCTTGTCCCTTTCGGGGTCGCGGGGTGTCGCTGGAGCCTATCTCAGCTGCATTCGGGCGGAAGGCGGTGTACACTCTGGACAAGTCGCCACCTCATCACAGGATTAATCAATCAATCAAAGTTTAATAATGTAGCCCTTAATCACAAAGTAGTTTATGAATGGAATATTTTCATAGAGCATAAAAAAACAGTGTACGACCTTCTAAATAGAGGTTTTAACATAATGAGAGCCGCCTGGACATGCAATAACATGCACCAAGTCACCTTTACTGTACACTCATTTAATCCAATATAGTAATGTTGCCTGAGGCTGAGCCAATCAGTGGCTACGATACTGAACAGCGCACTTTTGGTCCCGTCTAGTGGCCTATACCACCATTTTTTTTGTAGTTTATATAGCCATTGTTATGCTTGAAAATGTTTAAAATAGGCAGACAATATGTAGAATATGCTTTACAATAAATACAGAGTGTATACTTTAAAAAAACAAAATTTTTATAAAATGAAACCTCAAACTTTGAAGTGCAATGTGAACAACTGTACTATCATATACACTTTTTTTAAAATGTCATTGTTATGACATTCTATCTCATAATTTCATTCATTCATTTTCTACCACTTGTGCCTCGCGGGGGTTGCTGGAGTTGACACCTCATCACAGATTTCACATTTTTTAAATCTCATAATTATGAATTTTTGTCTCATAATTATAACTTTTTATCTCATAATTTCCATTGATCTCATTATGATTTTATCTCATAATTATGACTTCCATCCATCCATTTTCTACTGCTTGTCCCTTTTGGGGTCGCGGGGGGCGCTGGAGCCTATCTCAGCTGCACATGGGCGGAAGGAGGGGTACACGCTGGACAAGTCGCCACCTCATCACAGGGCCAACACAGATAGACAGACAACATTCACACACTAGGGCCCATGTAGTGTTGCCAATCAACCTATCCCCAGGCAAATGTCTTTGGAGGTGGGAGGAAGCCGGAGTACCCGGAGGGAACCCGCGCAGTTACGGGGAGAACATGCAAACTCCACACAGAAAGATCCCGAGCCCGGGATTGAACCCAGGACTACTCAGAACCTTTGTATTGTGAGGCACATGCACCGTGCTGCCCTATAATTATGACTTCTCGTCTCATAATTATGATATTTTTATAATAACTTCGACTTTCTTATTTCATAATTTTTTATTTTTTTAATCTCATAATTTCGATTTTTCATCTCAATCCTGATTTTTTTTATCTCATAATTTCTATATTTTTATTGAATAATGATGACTTCATCTAATCTTGACTTCCTTATCCCATTATTTTGATTTTGATTTCATTGTTTGAACTTTTATGTCAATTTCGATTTTTATTTTATAATTATGACTTTTTATCTAATATTTTTTAATCTCATGATTTCAACTTTGTATCTCACAGTTATGATTGGGGTATTTTTTTTAGAGGCGGAAATTACCGGGATGACGTTCCGTTAATTCCGTTAATTGTATACGTGTACAGCTCTGGTAATGGGTACATTCGCACCCACCTGCACAAATGTACTTAAAAATGTAACAATCACAATAAATATGACTTTTTTTTGTTTACTAGGGCATGCATATATAATATGCATTAGTTTGACCATTTAAAATCAATGATAATAAAAAGGAGATGCTTGGAAATAGCATAACAATGCCCCAAAAACTTGGAAAAACGCGATTCATAGCGTTACTTTTTGGTGTAACCATCATGAGCGTTCTGTTCAGGTATATTTCTTTTATATTTTGATAAATCATCATATTTATGTATTACTAAATTTTAGGGATGTCCGATAATGGCTTTTTGCCGATATCCGATATTCCGATATTGTCCAACTCTTTAATTACCGATACCGATACCGACTTAAACAAGTTGAAAAACTTATTCGGGTGTTACCATTTAGTGGTCAATTGTACGGAATATGTACTTCACTGTGCAACCTACTAATAAAAGTCTCAATCAATCAATCAAAAACCGATATCAACCGATACCGATATCAACCGATATATACAGTCGTGGAATTAACACATTATTATGGCTTATTTGGACAACCAGGTATGGTGAAGATAAGGTACTTTTAAAAAAAATTAATAAAATAAGATAAATAAATTAAAAACATTTTCTTGAATAAAAAGGAAAGTAAAACAATATAAAAACAGTTACATAGAAACTAGTAATTAATGAAAATGTGTACAATTAACTGTTAGAGGTTAGTACTATTAGTGGACCAGCAGCACACACAACCATGTGTGCTTACGGACTGTATCCCTTGCAGACTGTATTGATATATATTGATATATAATGTAGGAACCAGAATATTAATAACAGAAAGAAACAACCCTTTTGTGTGAATGAGTGTAAATGGGGGAGGGAGGTTTTTTGGGTTGGTGCACTAATTGTAAGTGTATCTTGTGTGTTGATTTAATAAAAAAAATAAAAAAATAAACCGATACCGATAATAACCAGATACAGATAATTTCCGATATTACATTTTAACGCATTTATCGGCCGATAATATCGGCAAGCCAATATTATCGGACATCTCTACTAAATTTGAATAGGTATTGATCAATCTTTAAGATGTGTGTATTTGATTTCAGTTTGCTTTTGACATCTTATTTACAATTGTAGTTGAAACTTTTACAACCTTGTGTTGCGCTCATGTTGGCGTAACCAAACTAGATTTCATTTAATGATCTTATTTTGAATATTTATTCCCTTTTTTACATTTAGTATATTTAAATATACTGTGTTTTCTTTTTGGAACATGTACCATACATATAATACAATAAAGTTCCATATAAAATTATGTTTCTAGCTTTGAAAGTAACACTCCAATGTCCATTAGTGGAGCTGTACACATATAATATTTATTATATACAATGCAACAATACAATGTATAATTCAACAGAATGTTTAATAAAGCAATATATTATAATATGTGTATATTATAAGAAAAACAATAAAATAATGTATAACAGAGCACCAGGTAAAGAGAATGAGCGGCGGTTACCCGGCATGCATTGCGCGACGAGGGCAGCCTGGCAGTGAGCAAAAACAACAACAGGCTACTTTGCAAAGAAAGCTGCTACATGGACGGCGACCCAGGAGCTCGCTGGCCCAGGCGTGCAATGATCTCGTCCTAAATGCAAACATGCACCCCAGCGCTATGATGTGAGTACTGCAGCCCGTTTCAACGCCAGCTCAATTTAGCTCCGTCAAGGGGGAATTGTTTGTAGGCTAGCAAGCTAGCTGTATGCGTCTCTCTAAGTGTGAGTGTCTTCCGGCAGCAACGGCGGCGGCGGCGGTGCCATGAACACTGGACTCCCAGCTTCACCTGCTTCGCTCGGGAGTGCCGGGATACCCAACGTCAAGGTGAAGTTTTGCCGCTACTACGCGAAAGACAAGACCTGCTTCTATGGAGACGACTGTCAGTTCCTGCATGAGGACCCGTCAATGGCTGGCTTGCCGCTGCACGGCGGCGGGAGCCCCGTCCCGTTGTCTCTGCCCGGGGGTGGCGGCACGCCAGCGGGGTATTCCCACGGCGGCTCGGCGGCCTCTTGCCCAGGCGGCGGCGGCGGAGGGACCGGCGTGCCCAAAAAGAGTGAAAGCATGGGGCCTGCAGGGACACCCCTGGACGGGTCGCTGTTAACCAGTGAGTAATGCTTGACGTGCCAGCCGGGCCCTCACATGGGGCGAACCCGGCTTTGAGTGGGCCGTGAGTGGGCTTTGTTAAAATTTAGCCCGGTGCTTCAATGAGGCCTCCACTCCCAAACACATTACGTTACACTTGTTCGTCATATGCACCTCGGCATCGTCTATTTTGTGCTTTGTACTTCGGGACTTTTTGCTTGATAAGACTTACTTCAAAGTTGATTATAAGATGAAATAAGAAAATAGCCTGTTGCAGCTCACACGGAAGAGGCCTGATAGTATGACAGCTGCGAGTGAGCACAAACCACTAACATTAGCACCTATAGCTACTCGCAGCCAACATAGCCCTCAATTTTGTCATTTCACAAAGTTATAATACAATTTACCTTCATGCGGTGATTTATTATCGTATCAATCTATCAAATACAGATTGTTTATGCGAATTTGAGCTATGATGCTAAGTTAGCCAACAGCTAGCTTACCCGTGCACGAGGTAGTGTTTTATTGCAATTAATACTAACAACAATAAGAAGCAGACACAACTTTAGTCACCGTTATTGAACCACCAGCTGCACTTTAAATGTTGTTAATAATGACAACTGTGCTGTTGGAAATCGCCCTGTTTGCATGCTTTAGCAGCGCCACAATGGAAGTGCACTAGTTGAACTGTTTACATTCTTTCCAAGAAGCCCTGTGATTGGTTACAAACTCAACTAGCATATTCAAACTTTCTGAAGGTATTCCTCCTGCATGCGTGCAGTCTCAACCTTGGTTTGTGTCATCCACAGTCCCAGGGATGGAGGGAGCAACGCTAAGCGATGCCAATCTTACCAACTCTTACTTCAGCAGCAGCTTTATTGGGGTGAATGGATTTGGAAGCCCTGCAGAGTCCAAATACTCCATGATGCAGGTGAGTACAGCTTGGCAATTGCATATAATTTCTTGACATAGTTTCGTTTTTTACAGTACAACTTGCTTAACTCGCCATACCGTCTGTCGTACAACTCCACTGTTAAATTTTGGTCAGTTGATCTGATGTAGCTTTATGGGTTTTTGTCTTTTTTTGTAAATGTTGTTACTATGTCGGATACTTATGTTAACTATGCCAAAGCGCCAAGTTCATGCATTCGGGCCTGAGCTTGCATAGAGTTTTGGAGTATTTTTTTTAACAGTGCCTACCTGCAGTGTTACGTCACAGTGTTGTGGACATTAGGGCTGGGCGATATGGCTGAAAACTGTGTCACGATATAAGTGATTTCTATCGGTTGATATCAATAGTTATTGATATTTTGTTATGACCTATATATAATAAGGATCTGCAGAAAAAAAAATGGTACCCTATGTGTTTTTATTTCGAATGTAAGTTTTCTCTGATTATAATCCCCCAAGCCAGAAAGGAAATGTCAACACAAGTATAGAAAACACTCAATGTAAACAAAATTGCAAAACTGCATTGAACACTAAGTAATAACCATTTAAGATTAAGGTGCAAAAACAAGGAATACATAAGAAATGCTCAATAAAGCGTAACAAAATTGTGCAAAGCGTGAAAATGTAAAGATAGACAAACCTGAGAACTGTTTTTGCTTGTTTAGTGTCAGCTGTGCTTAAGGGTGACATGGCAAAGGTGGTGTGGTATTACAGATTATGAGCGCCTTGGTCTGACTCCAGTCCGTTTTAAAAATCCCCAAATCTGTCATACTGTTGAGGAGACTTTTCCTGTTTTACCGACAATTACGTCGCTCTCTGCAGCAGTCATTTTTACTTTCTCTTTTCACTCCATGCAAAGAATCAACGGCAAGACCGCAAAGATGGCAACGCTACCTTGGTAGTGGATACTGATACCTGATTGGTTGTTAGCGTGTCACTTCCGCTGATCAGTGATCACTTCCTGCGTTGCTCGGTTTGCGAGTGCCTTTGTTCATGCAACCAAACTTGCTTCGCCACTTCCTGTTTCTTCCGACAAAGGAAAAAAATGTGTGTGTATATACCGTATATATATATATATATATATATATATATATATATATACATATACATACACACACACACACACATATATATGTATGTATGTGTGTGTGTATATATATATATATATGAGATGTCCGATAAAGGCTTTTTTGCCGATTTATATATATATATATATATATATATATATATATATATATATGTATATATATATATATATATATATATATATGTATATATATATATATATATATATGTGTATATATATATATATATATATATATATATGTATATATATATATATGTATATAAAACAGATGTCCGATAATGGCTTTTTTGCCGATATTCCGATATTGTCCAACTCTTAATTACCGATTCCGATATATACGGTCGTGGAATTAACACATTATTATGCCTAATTTTTTTGTGATGCCCTGATGGATGCAGTAAACAATGTAACAAGGTTTTCCAAAATAAAAGAACAACTTTAACTCAAATTATGGAAAAAAAGTGCCAACATGGCACTGCTATTTATTATTGAAGTCACAAAGTGCATTATTTTTTTTAACATGCCTCAAAACAGCAGCTTGGAATTTGGGACGTGCTCTCTCTGAGATAATCTTGATACCCACTACAACTATGGGAAATACTATACTTTGACTTTCACAAAGTCAGTGCATTATTCCTTTTTTTAAAATTTTTTTTTTAACATGCCTCAAAACAACAGCTACAAAAACAATGAAGGCACACAGCTTCAGTTCAGAGTATACTAGAGTAATAAAGTAAACAATAACAGAGTCCTCATTTAGTGCAAGACTGCCTGGTATACTGTATAACAGGAAATTATAAACTGGGCTCAATCTGCCCTGCTCTAACGTTTTTGTATGAGTAACACAAATGTGCTGCAAGCTAGTGGTGAGTGCTTGAAGTGGCCTACCAGTCAGCCAGAGCTTCTGAAATGCTGCGTTGAGACAGGGCACCTTCGTTCACTGCAAGCTGCAAAGTGTGCGCCATGCAGGGCAGACTATCCACACCAAACTCCACCGTCGTGCGTTGTCCCTGACCACAACGTGAGCTTTCGCCCCGGGGTGGCTTTTGTTGTATTTTTGTTTTTTCTCTGCGGAGTCTTTAAGCGACAACTGTGTGGTACTACTTTTTTTTGATGTTTGCTTTTCATCCATCTTCCGCTTGTATTCATCGTGTATCTCCTTATGATTCTTGAAGAGGTGGAAGATAAAAATTGCTCGTATTACAGGAAGACGTCTTGGTTTCCTCGCATAACCAACTTTTTGTAGTCATTGTAAATTGCCAGTTTTTTATCCGTCAGACACTTTAAAATAATCCCAAATCATAGACCTGGTGTCGTTAGTCAGTCATCGAGCGAGCTCCCTTGTTAGCCACGGCTACAGCACCGGCAACAACACACTCTTGTTGTTGTTATGCTCCGCTCGCGGCGGTTTGATGAGGTCATCAAGCGTCGCCAGTAAACCTCTCATGCTGCAGTTGTCAACTCCTGTGTTGTGTGAGGGAAGAGGGGAGGGGCTGCTGACTGGGTTTATATCTGTGTTTTACCGGCTATGTACCGCTCCGTACAAAGGCGTTTTAAAAAGTAATTAATTGTACTTTTTGAAACCGATCATTTCCGATATCACATTTTAAAGCATTTATCGGCCGATAATATCGGCAGGCATCGGACATCTCTTTTATTTATTTATATATATATATATATATATATATATATATATATATATATCAATAATATCTTTTTTTTTTTCTATGCACAACTTTACAAGGAACAACTTAACCCCCCCAAAGGAGTGTTGTGTGTGTAAAGTGGCACCAATTGCCGAAGGAAATCAATATGATATGTTTACTAGTGAAATCATACTATTACATACAATAAGCACACTCTAATTTATCAGTGCTAGCAGTGTACTCACAACAGTAAAACTATAACAAAAAACGTTTTATCTTGTATTATTTCTATTTATTCCAGTCATTTCAGGTACTCCCAGCAGTAAAACTATTTAAAAAAAATGATCTGGTATTTTTATTTATTCCAGTCATTGCAGGTCAGCTCCTCATGCCTAATGTTTATACAGCAACTGACATAAGCTATATCGCGATATATACTAATGTTGTTTTATCACCCAGCCCCAATATCTAATACATATTATATAGCCAACTTCTCTTTCTCCATCTTGGTAGTGTTGGGAGTTCTGTGATTTCTGACTGTCTGTGAGGCCTTGAATGTAACAGACTGAACCCTGACTGTGTAGGGATGAGTAATGCTCATGTTATTTTGGCGTGGGTTAGCTTCAATAAAGAGATTGTTGATCGACCACCCCTCCCCCCCTCATCCTTAGGTTGCTGCCATCATAACAGAGAGGTTTGGCGTTTAGACGCAAACATGAGCGCTTCCTCGCTATAAACGTGTTTCCCACACTCTTCTCTGTAGCGAATAACTACCAGCAGCAGCTCTCCCAGCCTCCTCAACGACGGTGCCAAGAATTTCAGCCACAGCGCTCATGGTAAAGCTGGTATATCATTAAAATTGCTCGCCCACGCCCTCACCCATGTGGTCTCCTCACAGATTCAGTGAACTCCCCGACATCGTCACTGTTCAGCGATTTTGGTGCTCTCAGCATTTCCCAAAGGAGAAAGGTAAGTGTACGTCGTTAAACATCATTATCTTTTTGTGTTGGAGCGAGTTTTTAACACATGAGCTGGATTCTGTGCAGGCTCCCAATCCGACAGCAAGTGAGTTCATCCCTAAGGGAGCTCCACGAATGGCCACCATGGCCCAGTCTTCTGTCCAGGCTTTCCCGTCGCCTCTCTTCGCTCACCCAGGCCTCAGCAGCTCCACAGCGGCCGCCTTAGCTCCAGGTGTTAACACCTTTTTTTTGTAGCGCTCAGCCACAGTCTAGAGGCATTCCGCAACCTGACGGCGTGTGTCTTATTTCAGGCATGTCACTATCAGCGGGATCGTCCCCCCTTCACTCCCCGAAAATAACACCCCACACCTCGCCCGCCCCACGTCGGCGCAGCCACACCCCAAACCCGGTCAACTACATGGTGCCCACCACGGCGTCTGACCCGAACGCTCACATCATCCAGAAGGAGACGGTGGGGGGGACCACCTACTTCTACACGGACAACACCCCGGCGCCGATGTCTGGGATGGTGCGTTTGTTTTTGTCAAGAGTTCAGTTTCATCCACTCGGCCCAGTTTTCACTTCTCAATAAACGGGAAGCTCAAGTGTTTCTGCTTTCACCACAGGTGTTTCCTACCTACCATATCTATCCCCCCACCGCGCCCCATGTGGCTTACATGCAGCCCAAAGCCAATGCCCCGTCCTTCTTCATGACCGACGAACTCCGACAGGTACTCCCCCTGGCGTTTGTTCACAAAAATTCCATGCTAACTTGTGCCGTCTTGCTGCAGGAGTTGATTAACAGGCATCTGATAACCATGGCCCAGATCGACCACTCAGAGAATTCAGGTAAATATATAATTTATAGTACATTTGCTCTAAATTAAGGCTTGTGTCAATAATTGTTTATATTTTTTACGACCTAGGAGCAGGAGAAAAAATACATTAAATGTAAACATTTGAAATGGAACCATCTCTGATTGTAATCCCCTCAGCTATCAAGGCAGAAAGAAAAGAAAATGTCAACACAACCATAGAAAACACTCATTGTAAACCAAATTCTAATATCACATTGAACACTTAACAAACTTTTAAAATGAAGGTGCAAAAATTAGACATTAGTGCTTAATAAAATGTAACAAATTAGTGCAAAGTATGAAAATGTAAACCTAGAGAAACCTGAGACTATTCTCTGCAGGTTTAGTGCCAAGATGTTACAGCTGTGTACTATTTAATTTGGTCTGTTATTCTTATTTAAGTATGGTAAGGAATTTGTTATGCAATGTTATTGAGCACCATAACTATTTTAAAGTAGTACATTTGTTACATTTTGCAATTTAATTTATTCATACAGTCCTGCACTTAAGTTCCTACCTGTTGTTTCCATATACACAAATAGGGAACGGACAACAGTTGAAAAGAGGAGAGGGAGTTTGTCTATTTAAAAAAAATCCCCAAAACTGCCATACTGCTGAAGTGGCTTTTTCTGTTTTATTGACAACGTTTTGGCTCTCTGCAGCACTCTTTTTTTTTTCTTTTTTTTTTTTACTTTACTTTCTCTTCTCACTCCATGCAAAGAATCAACTGTGAGACAACAAGAAGGCATAAACAAACTTAAAGGTGGATACTGTTACCTGATTGGCTGTTAGCGTTTCACTCCCACTGATCACTTCCTGCGTTGCTCGGTTACACAAGTGCCTTCGTTCATGCAACCAACCTTGCTTGGCAACTTCTAGTTTCTTCTGCTGAAAAAGAAAAAAAATTATCCAACACATATTTTACTATTTTCGATGTACGTGTATTGCGATGTTTATTGCAATTGTTTTAACGCCCAGCCCTACTATAAACCTCTTTTTGCAGACGTACCTTCCGAGGTGGACAGCTACCACAGCCTGTTCCCTCTGGAGCCCCTCCCGCCGCCCAACTGCCTGCAGAAGACCAGCAACTTCAGCTACTTCACGTCCTGTTACAAGGCGGTCAACAGCAAAGATGACCTGCCGTACTGCCTGAGGAGGATACACGGTACAAATGCTAACATTGCTACATGTGCACATTCACCATCCTAAACGCCAGTTAGGATCTGTCCCTAAGTTTGTTTGGTAACGTGTGCAGGTTTTCGCCTTGTCAACACCAAATGCATGATGTTGGTGGACATGTGGAAGAAGATCCAGCATTCGAACGCCGTAACGCTGAGGGAGGTCTTTACCACGAAAGCCTTTGGAGACCACTGTGAGTCACGGTCCTTTTACACTTGCCTTGTGTATTCTTGGTAACACAAGTTAGCATTATGACCTGAAGTAACACCTAAGAGACACCCTTGTCCAGTGTTTTTAAACCATTGTTGGTCTGCGAGCGCCCCCTAGAGCGCAGCCAAAAAATATTTCTCAGCTGTGGTTCGTATGAGCCGCAGCTGTACTCAGTTGCAATACATTTTTCCACTACTTGTGGCAGTAATGACAATATCAAACAAACTTAAGACGTCTGGAGCGAGAGTCATTGAAAAGTTTCTTAAACGCAAAAGGGGGTAGCTGGGGTGTATATTGTAGCGTCCCGGAAGAGTTAGTGCTGCAAGGGGTTCTGGGTATTTGTTCTGTTGTGTTACGGTGCGGATGTTCTCCCGAAATGTGTTTGTCATTCTTGTTTGGTGTGGGTTCACAGTGTGGCGCATATTTGTAACAGTGTTAAAGTTGTTTATACGGCCACCCTCAGTGTGACCTCTATGGCTGTTGACCAAGTATGCATTGCATTCAGTTGTGTGCATTGCATTCAGTTGTGTGCGTAGATATTATGTGACTGGGCTGGCACGCAAAGGCAGTGCCTTTAAGGTTTATTGGCGCTCTGTACTTCTCCCTACGTCCGTGTACACAGCAGCGTTTTAAAAAGTCATACATTTTACTTTTTGAAACCGATACCGATAATTTTGAAACCGATACCGATAATTTCCGATATTACATTTTAAAGCATTTATCGGCCGATAATATCGGCAGTCCGATATTATCGGACATCTCTAGTTTTTATGAGTCCCTTTTTTTGCAATATATTTGAGTAGTACTTATTTTTGTAATCAGCCTGACCTAAGACTTGATGGTGATCTTTGATTATCACATGGTTTCATATCATTTGACAAGGTTATAAACTGCAAGTAGGTTAGATATACTTACTGAATGTGATACAAATCATGAGTACAATCATCAATTCAATTTGGACAGCAAGGCTCGGTGGGTGGGGCGGCCGTGCCAGCAACTTGAGGGTTCCTGATTCGTTCCCCCCATGTAAAAACCCTTTGAATCCTCTGCCCCTTTCATTGCTAACCAAAACACCAGCACCTTCTGAAATACTCTCTGAATACAATTCTGCAATCTATTGTGCCTTCCTAATAATGTTTTAATTCTAAAATGTTTTTTTTAACCAATAGCCTGGTCCTTAATAAAACTGGCTTTAGCCTTAGAGGAAAACTGCACTTTTTTTAAATGTTTTAATTCGCACTATCATAAATGGTGAAAACTGCTAGTATGAGTCGACTAACAATGCAGGTAATTGGGAATAATCTTTTCCGCCTATAAAGCGCTTTAAAAACATTGTTTTAAATGCCAACAATGCTCAATTTACTTGCTTTGACCTGCATATTAACCAAGCTATAGCCACATTATTGTAAGCACTAACACAGAGGAACTACTTTTCTGGCTTCAGATGCAGGAATACATTTGTTGTGCTGCTGTCTTTCTTAAATAAACTTTGCAGCGTGCAGTCATTTGTTCCACGCCTGTTGCCGCAAATCCAAAGTACCAACAACCCTTTTCTTTGACACAAATGACTCTTTAGCGTAAGCCATGTTTTGCTAGGTGTGCTACTGAGGAAGTAAGGTGACAAAGCTCCTGAGGGGCATAAAGTATGCCAAAACAAGAGGAGGAAAAGTTTTTAATTTTAAAGTCTGCAAAAAAACAAACTTCAATATATCGATGAAATTAATATATCGGCCAAGTCTATCTAAACGTGATATATTTATCATATATAAATAACGTCTTTCACTACTTTCCCCTCCATTTTTGCCTCCAGCATTGGTGTTCTCCTACGATTTCCACGCGGGTGCAGAGACTATGTTCAGCAGGCACTTCAACAACCCAGCAGCTGACTCCTATTTCACCAAGAGGAAGTGGGGTGAGTTGCTCTTCTTGCACACAGACCCTGCACACCCCTGTAGCGATGTTTTTTTTCCCCTGACTAACGCAGTTTGTTTTTGTGACTCACTAATACGCGTTAATTAGGTCACTCGCTTAGGTTTGCCCGCTGGCGCTTAAATCCAATTAAGGCATGGCGACTGGAAAGGCAGCAGGGTGCAAAAAGTCGGGGATACTGGGTTTTTTTGTAATAAAAAAAAATTGTTTCCTACATTTGATGGTTGACTTTCACAAGAGAGATATGTACTTTGGGGGCGGTGCACTGTGGCTGAAACTGATCTTAAGGCAGATGCGGGTTTGGCCTGTGTCCGGTATTCACAACAATACTTTACTTTGTAATGTTTTTGAAAATGTTGTCATGTAAGGGTTGTAACCGCTAACATTACAGTGACCGAAAATGTCTCACAAGATGAGGAAGTCTAATTGTAACCCATCCAGCTGTGTTAGTGTGATAACAAGGTGATAAAAATTGTGTGTGTCTGTGCAGGGCAACATGATCCCCCACCACCGCGGCAACACGCCGGCCTGCTCCCAGAGTCTCTGATCTGGGCCTACATAGTCCAGCTCAGCTCCGCCCTGCGCAGCATCCACACAGCGGGCCTGGCGTGTCGCGTCATGGACCCCAGCAAGATCCTCATCACTGGCAAGACCAGGTGTGTACCAACACTGTAAAGTGTGATTAGTAGTAGTACTTACCACCAGGTGAACAATGGCTGCGGGTGTACTATACAGAGCAGGGGTGCCTATTACGTCGATTGTAATCTACCAGGCACCCTGATATAGAGAATTCCATCAAATGTACACGTATTAAAAGTTAAAGTACCAATGGTTGTCAAACACACACTAGGTGTTGTGAAATTTGTCCTCTGCATTCGACCCATCCCCTTGATCATCCCCCTGGAGGTGAGGGGAGCAGTGGGCAGCAGCGGTGCTGCGCCCGGGAATCATTTTTAGTGATTCAACCCCCAATTCCAACCCTTGATGCTGAGTGCCAAGCAGGGAGGTAATGGGTCCCATTTTCTTTAGTCTTTGGTATGACTCGACCGGGGTTTGAACTCACAACCTACCGATCTCAGGGCGGACACTCTAACCACTTGGCCACTGAGTAGGTAATAGTAATAGTAATTAGTGTGTTTAATGTAGTACCCACTACTGTATAAAGTGTACACTAGGAAGTGTGTACAACTTGGGCCACCTATTAAACTACTGTGTACTGGTACTATACAGTTACTTTCAAAGTATGCACTACTAACAACACCGGTTGTAGTTACTTGCGCTTTTAATTCTATTGTCAGATTAGGGCTTGGGGATATGGCAAAGAAAATGACGACAATACATTTTTTATATCTGATCTCAATATCACAATTTTGTATTTTTTGTTAAAGGCAGATTGTCCCGTGCAGGATTATACCAAGTACTGTTGCATCCCTACTGTTTACTACTGCAGTATCCTGTAACAGACATGGCCATTTTTAATTAAGGTGTTATATGCTAACAGCTGACAACTGTCATTTTGTTTGTATATATAATTGTGTTTACTAGAGGGTTACAATTATACAGGTAACCCACGCTACAGTCCGTATCTGGTTTTAGGGCCACAGCTTCACTTCTTTTGCAGTAAGTTTTGTGGGGGTAAAGAGAACAACTTTTTTTTAACTCACAAACTTCATTTTGCAGTAAAAAACCTAAGTGGTGTAATGAATGCTATAAAAGTTTTATTTCAAGTTAACATTTACTAAACATCACTGTAAATTGGTAAAATATTTGTATTTAATTACTTGTATACATCAGTGCTTTTCACCAGTGATTTGGCAAGCGGTGACCCAGATTGTGGAGTTTTTCAAACTCAAATACTGGAGCTTATATTGAATGAAATTACTTTAAAGGGCAGTTTGAATTTGAAGTACTGTAAAATAATGTGTACCAACACATAAAACACGTTAATGATTGTTTCCAGAACAAAATGTTTTTATCCACAAACTCAAAAATAACTGGAACCAAAAGTGTTTTTCAGTCAATGTTATATTGGAGGTGAATCTTTGTAGAAACACAAACAAAAAGTCTGATTCAAAAATAAAAATGTATTTTTCTGATTAAATGAATAGGTGTATTTATATTCCCAGTCAGAACCAATACAGTAGTTCAGTCACAAATACATTCTGTGCCTGCCTGCTAGTCCTCGTTCAGGGCAGGATTGTAGCTAAAGTCTCTTATTAAAGTTGCTGCTCCTTGTCAATGTTGTTTTAACTTCCATGCTAGTGTTAGCCATTTTTCTTTATTTTATTCTTCTGGGCTACACTTTCAGTTGTGTAAGGGGAACGAGACACAACGCTTATTGAACATTTCGAACAGGAAGGTCGTGCACATACTCATACACAAACCCCCGACCATCTTATTACCTCACTCTTCACCACCTCAATAATTGTGCTCTGGACATTGCATTGCTGCAACATCAACGTAACACCCATCAGATATCTGACTCTTCCCACCACCACGCCCCTCTATTCACGATCTTCTTGACAATGCTAAAATGTAAACTATTGTCAACCTGCACTTCAATGCAGTTTCTATGCCGATAGACGAAGCCCAAACAAAATCTCGTTGACATGTATGACTTAAGTGTTAATATGACAATGACAATAAAAGGAATTGATTGATTGACAAACACACAGGTTTGATGAGACGCAGGATCACAATGAATAAAGGTGGCTCATTGTTCCGTGTAGATTTATATCGAGCATCGTTGCTTCCCTGTTATCTACTGTTATCTTCTAACAGACATTTTCGCCATGTTTGATCGAGGTAATATTTGCCAACAGCTGATCACTGTGTTAATACTCAAATGAATCACGATCATATAATTGCCCAGCCCTATGTTATATCTTTATAATGCATGTCGATGACACAGTCCGGCTTTGTCCCGCAAATTTGACAGCAAAAAAACGAACTGCCGCAACCTGACTAGCAAGCTAGCGACTAACGTCCCTCCACAGTGTGAGTCACTCATCTTCGTATTTTTGGCTGCAAGTGAAGTATGTTTCTTACATGTATCATTATCACTGCAGGATGACAAATGTCAACGTGCACTACACATCGTAGGAGGATACTAGAAGCCATGCGAACGGCTAAGCTAGAGCTCTTGAATGTAAACAGGTGGGCTGTTTGGGGAAAAAAATATCGACAGTAACTAAGTAAAGTATCAATATGTGGTTGACACTACAATGTTAGATCAATATTTTTGTCTTACAATCTTTTTGTTTGTTTACAAACTCAGCAAATCGTTTCATAGACACAAGAGGACTAAGTGCAAAAACCAAAGGCTTTAAATCAGAGCTAAAAGTATTTTTTTGTGTACTTATTTTGTACAATTGACTTTATTTTGATTAAATATTGTATGTAGGACGTAACTAGAATATGTGATTGATGTTGTTATACCACCATTCTGTGTTTTTGTCTGATTATAATTGTGATAAAAAATGTAACCATTCAATGATCTTGAACATTTTAAATATCAACATTGGTATGACCAATGCTGTCCCTGTAACTACTTGGTATTGTATCGATACCCTAATTTGTAGTATTGCCCAAAACTAATGTAAAGTATCAAAACAACAGAAAAATAAGTGTTTATTACATTTTAACAGAAGTATAGCACGAAACATTTTACTACAGAAAGTAACCAGATATTCCCAGTAAATTAGCTAGTAGATTAATAATAGCGATTATAAAATAACTGGAAATAATGCAATATGTTACTGCATATTTCAGCAGCCAAATGATGAGCCTTTGTAACCTATTTTGAATTAGCTCTATTATCATTTATGTGCCAACTAATATATTGTGCTATATATTGTTATTGCAGGAGGCTGCAACATATATTGTGATTTAGATTTTAGGCCATGATATCTCTAATTTATAGGAATCACACACTACTAAACTATGATTGTGTCTTTACTACTACGTATTGCTAAGTAGTATACTAACAGCAGTTCCTCAGCATAACGAGAGAAATTTGAGCCCATTTCCTACCAAAGAAAACCCACCGCCAACTCTTTGATCCCTAAAATGATGATGGCCACCACCACTTATAGTTTCATTACACTCATGCTAAAGCATTTATAAAATTGAACACTAGACAGAAAACGATTCACCAAGTATTTTTGCTCTGATCAGCTTTCCGCAGCTGTTCCGAAAATGCTCTTTTCCATTAGGGCATTTTTCTGCAAATGCTGTGTTCGTTCTGGAAATGTCTTCCAACATTTGATTTTTGTTTTGTTTGCTATTTTCTCCCTATATATAAAGCACACTCGTGAACCGACCTTGCCAACAGTGAATGCATATTAATCTGTCCATGAAGCATTAAATGTTAGATTTTATCAGAAATCTTATCTTTTTTGATGTGTCCATTGTTAGCATACCAGGGGTTGACCGCTTAAAACAATACAATTGCTTGTCAGAAAAAATGACGTACATTTCAATCGACAAAATATTAAAATATATTTTGTTTTAATATTACAATATCACCGAACATTAAAATTAAATACCATTATTTACTGACATTTTGTTTAAAGGGGAACTGCACTTTTTTGGAATTTTGCTTATTGTTCACAATAATTAGTTTTTTTCACTTTCTAACATACGAATTGGCTCGTTCGAGGTAGCTAGCAGCTAATGTGAGCAATCAATTCTACTTCTAAATCACTTTAAAAATGCATTCAAAAACCGTTAACTATACTTCATTTATGTTCTGTAACCTGTATAATAACCAAGCTGTAGCGATATTGTTACTGTAAGAGCGAACACTTTCTAGCGTAGGAACACATCGGCGTCCTTCGGTATTAGCCGTAAAAGCTAATGGAAAGGGATAAGCTAGCTTCTACAACCACAGAAACGCGTTTCCATAAAAAAGTGCAGTTCCTCTTTAAAGGCAAAGGGAGCGAAGGTGGAGGCGTGAAAAAGCCGCAGGTTGCAGATCTTGGTCTCGGATGTAACTAAGTACGTAGTCTTTATACAAGCAGGTACAGCATATAATCTTAGTTCTCTTTCAGAACTTCAAACTATTAGGTGTGTTAGTGTAACACTTTAAAAGTGGAAGTTAGTTTCCCCTTCAGCTTCCTTTTTTTTAACCAGCAAGCACTTGTTTATTGATACAAATAACCTTTAAAAAGTCACATTTCTGTTATGTGCACAGGTTAAGGTTGAACTGTGTCGGCGTGTTTGACGTCTTAACGTTTGACAACAGTCAGACCAACCACCTTGCCCTGATGCCACAGTACCAGGTAGTGTCCATAACGTGAATTAGTCTGATCCCATGTCTACACGAGTGGATGAGCGTCCTCTCATCATAATTTTTGTCCCTTTAGCAAGCCGACCTGGTGTCGCTGGGCAAGGTGGTGCTGGCGCTGGCGTGCAACTCGCTGGCTGGCATTCAGAGGGACAACTTGCAGAAGGCCATGGAGCTGGTGTCCATCAACTACTCTTCAGACCTCAAGAACCTCATACTGTAAGAAAAAGTTGTTGCAGACGTAAAAACCCCGCAGGTCTTTTATTGACATGGACTTACTTACGGCAGGTATCTGCTGACTGAGCAGTCCCGCATGCGCAGCGTCAACGACATCATGCCGATGATCGGGGCTCGCTTTTACACACAACTGGATGCGTCGCAGATGAGGAATGATGTCATTGAGGAGGACCTGGCCAAGGTTTGTGGCGCTAAGTCTGGGAACAAGGGTGTTATCCTTTTCCACTACATCCCCTATGGGGTTGTCAAAGGTATCGATACTTCAATACCAAATTGATATAAACACGCAAACAAGAATAAGACGTAGCAGAAATTGTCCACTCTGTCGCTATATTTAGCAAGTAGATGTACATATTAACCCTTGGGCATCCCTAAAATGTGATGAATGTTTTAGGTCTCGGGCACTCTAAAGGGTTTCTGTCATCCAAGTCTTAAAAGTACTGTAAATTCTGGGCTACAGAGCACACAGGTATTTAAGCCGCACCTACCAAATTTGAGTAGAAGTGGATATTTGTACTTATATTAGACAATAAGCCGCAGATGTATACCGGCATATATATTTATTTACTTACCTTAAATGTTTTCAAACGGTGCTTGTCACACGGCAGTAAAATGGCTGCCCAAACAAAACAGAAGTCATTGTCATGGACCCACAAACTGTGGATGCTTCCTCTCCAATCAGCTAAACAGACTCAATAACTCCACGGTGACGTTTCGGCGAGTTAATTGAGGAATTTGTGAAACTGAAACAATACAAACAGAATGCCATTGTAAGTTAATAATACTAACACAGACACTCGTAAATGTGCAAGCATGATAGCTAATGCACATGACGCTAGCTTGATTACATTACGACCGCACGTACAAATATGCATGAAAACACTCCTACAGACATCACACATGGGACGTTTTAGTGAGTGTCAATTGTTTTACGGGTAATTATAATGTAAAACTTACAAACGTTGTTTTGAGCAGAAACGCTATGGACTATTTTACTTCCGGTTTAAAGCAGAAATATGAAGTACTTTTTCAACCGGCAGCACTTGCAGTGAGCGAAATGGGTCCAAAAGATTGCCCCATAAGTTTTATACATAAATAAATGATAAATGGGTTGTACTTGTATAGCGCTTTTCTACCTTCAAGGTACTCAAAGCGCTTTGACACTACTTCCACATTTACCCATTCACACACACATTCACACACTGATGGAGGGAGCTGCCATGCAAGGCGCTAACCAGCACCCATCAGGAGCAAGGGTGAAGTGTCTTGCTCAGGACACAACGGACATGACGAGGTTGGTACTAGGTGGGGATTGAACCAGGGACCCTCGGGTCGCGCACGGCCATTCTTCCACTGCGCCACGCCGTCCCACACATAACATTTTTAATTTTTTTATTTTCGACGCTTACATCTCCATATCTACGGATCTGTTCGTTGATTTAACAGTTTTTGTTTTATGTTTTTGTCAAAGAAAACCTTGGGTTTTTTTTATGGCAAAAACACAAACTATGCAATATTAGTGCATGCACACACAATTTTTGTAACCGCATCTACACAACTCTTACATCACTACTAGGGGTATGGGAAAAAACTGATTCAAATTCGAATCGCGATTCTCACGCTGTGCGATTCAGAATCGATTCTCATGTTTAAATTTTTTTATTTATTTATTTATTTTAAAAACCTTTTTTTTTTTTTTATTAATTAATCCAACAAAACAATACACAGCAATGCAATCCAATTCCAAAACCAAACCCGACCCAGCAACACTCAGAACTACAATAAACAGAGCAATTGAGAGGAGACACAAACACGACACAGAACAAACCAAAAGTAGTGAAACAAAAATGAATATTATCAACAACAGTATCAATATTAGTTACAATTTCAACATAGCAGTAATTAAAAATCCCTCATTGACATTATCATTGGACATTTATAAAAAAAAAAAAAAAGAACAATAGTGTCACAGTGACTTACACTTGCATCGCATCTCATAAGCTTGACAACACACTGTCCAATATTTTCACAAAGATAAAATAAGTCATATTTTTGGTTCATTTAATAGTTAAAACAAATTTACATTATTGCAATCAGTTGATAAAACATTGTCCTTTACAATTATAAAAGCTTTTTACAAAAATCTACTACCGGTACTCTGCTTGCATGTCAGCAGACTGGGGTAGATCCTGCTGAAATCCTATGTATTGAATGAATAGAGAATCCTTTTGAATCGGGGAAAAAATCGTTTTTGAATCGAGAATCGTGTTGAGGTAAAAAAAAAAAAATCGATTTTGAATCGAATCGTGACCCCAAGAATCGATATTGAATCGAATCGTGGGACACCCAAAGATTCACAACCTTTATCACTACCAACTCACCAACATGGTTTTTATTTTATGTTGGCAGATTAAAAGCAACTATATGTCTAATATAAATATATGGTGCTCTATGGTACTCTGGCGGTATCTAGTGGTTAAGGGGTCAATTTACACTTTTTAACAGGATATGTACTTTTTCAAAGGGAAATTCCTGGATTTATTTGGTTTTCGTGGAAAAAGCATTTTGAAATAACAGGTTTACAGTACATGGGAAAATGGCCATTAATAAAGGGAGTCAATGGGGGACAAAGGGGTCCCGGGGAACTCCAATCCATACATACTCAATAGCTCGTGTTAAAAGAAACTTGAGTTGGGTTTAAGTTTATTTCGGACATGCAAGCATACAACATGATACATCACAATTTCCAGTTCCTCTTTTCAACATGTTCAAAAAGGAGTAGGAAGAAGCAGAGCTTATTTAATCCTACCCCTTTTCTTTTACATAACAGTTGCTAAAACTTTTGTTCACTTCCTGTTCTCAATTTATTCACAATATACTCCATAAATAATCACAATAAAAATAAATAAATAATTGGTGAAGTAAGTTATATTTCATATAGTGAGATGAGTAAGATTATTTTGAGAATGAATGAATGGATGGATGAAATAAATTCAGAATGTTTATCATGGTTCTTCTTCTTTGTACTTTGTAAACACTTTAAGTTTGAAGAGTTTCTTGAAGTGGATCATATTAGTACATTGTTTGATTAACTTAGCAGAGGTCGGACAATGCAAAGTATGAGATTAGTTCCTTTACAACTCCTGTGCCCATATTACATCTTGCTGACCTCTAAAAATGATAATTCTGTTGCATGATGTCATCCTCAAAGGCAATAAAAAAAGACCCACATAGGTCCCAGGTCGCCCCAAGGGTTAAAAGTTGTCCTTCATTGAGTGAAGTGCAAGTCCGTGTACTAAGATAAAGCTTGTTTTTCAGGAAGTGCAAAATGGCCGCCTCTTTCGTCTCTTGGCCAAACTGGGCACCATCAATGAGAGGCCAGAGTAAGTAAATCTTTTTTTTTTTTTTTTTTTTTTTTTTTTTCTTTTTTTTTTTTGCACGCTAGCTTCATTTGTGGCTTTGTTGCTGAGGAACCGGAATTGTGTTCCGTGTGAACAAAGGTTTCAGAAGGACCCAACGTGGTCGGAAACTGGCGACCGCTACCTGCTGAAACTTTTCCGGGACCACCTGTTCCATCAGGTGACAGAAGCCGGGACGCCCTGGATCGACCTCAGCCACATAGTCTCCTGCCTCAACAAAGTCAGTGATGAGGATTTTTTTTATATATCGTTCTTAACTAATAATACAATAATTTTTATTCAAATGTAGTATAATTAAACAATTGTTACCATTCATTATAATTGTATTGTTGTTACTATTAATATTTTATTAATATAATGGTGGCCTGAAATAAATATTTGGTCCAGTGTAGTAGCATTTGAGATTGAGGTAGTGAGTTTCTTCTATTTTTCTTTTTTGTTGTTGTTGCTTTTTGTTTAAAACAATTTATTCTGTATATGCCACATTCGCTTCTGATTTATTGTAAAGAAAATGTAGAAATATCCTGATCTCTCAGCTACCGTATTTTCCGCACCATAAGCCGCCCTGGGTTATAAGCCGCGCCTTCAATGAACGGCATATTTCAAAACTTTGTCCACCTATAAGCCGCCCCGTGTTATAAGCCGCATCTAACTGCGCTAAAGGGAATGTCAAAAAAACAGTCAGATAGGTCAGTCAAACTTTAATAATATATTAAAAACCAGCGTTCTAACAACTCTGTTCACTCCCAAAATGTACGGTAATGTGCAAATGTGCAATCACAAACATAGTAAAATTCAAAATAGTGCAGAGCAATAACATCAATAACTTAATGTTGCTCGAACGTTAATGTCACAACACACAAAATAAACATAACGCTCACTTTCTGAAGTTATTCTTCATTCATAAATCCCTCGAATTCTTCTCCTTCGGTGTCCGAATTAAAAAGTTGGGCGAATACGGGATCCAAAATGGCCGGCTCCGTCTCGTCGAAGTCATTGCCTTCCGGAAAGCTCGGACCACAGTTGTGACCGAAATATCCGCCCAGGCATTTACGATCCACTGGCAGATGTTGGCGTATGTCGTCCGGCGCTGTCTCCCTGTCTTAGTGAAGGTGTGTTCGCCTTCGGTCATCCATTGTTCCCACGCCGTTCGCAGTCGTGCTTTAAATGCCCTGTTGACACCAATATCGAGCGGTTGGAGTTCTTTGGTTAATCCACCCGGAATGACGGCGAGTGTTGTATTTGTGTGCTTCACTTGTTTTTTGACACCATCTGTGATGTGGGCGCGCATGGAGTCGTATATCAACATGGAACACACAAAGGAAATGAAACGTAATACCCGCGCGCTTCTTCTTCTATGGGGGCGGGTGGTTGCTTACCGTAGAAGAAGAAGCGCTTCCTCTTCTACAGGGGCGGGTGCTTACCTTGGCAGTTGCTTACCATAGAAGAAGAAGCGCTTCCTCTTCTACGGGGGCGGGTGCTTACCTTGGCAGTTGCTTACCATAGAAGAAGAAGCGCTTCCTCTTCTACGGGGAAAAAAGATGGCGGCTGTTTACCGTAGTTGCGAGACCGAAACTTTATGAAAATAAATATTTATATTAATCCATATATAAGGCGCACCGGGTTATAAGCCGCACTGTCAGCTTTTGTGAAAATTTGTGGTTTTTAGGTGCGGCTTATAGTGCGGAAAATACGGTAATTATGCTTTAGGTTGCGAGCAAAAATTTAAGTTACGAGCCTCCCCGTCGCTAGTTAGCTTAGCAAATTTTACAGTGAACCCCGTAATATTGGGTCAAAACTTCTGACTTATAGCTAGTAATGGACAAAACTTTATTTATACATTCATACAAGGCTAGACAGGGCTGAGAAGAAGCAAATAATCTTCATTGCATTATAACAAAAAACATGACGGAGCGTGTAGCTAGGTCAGGGGTCGGCAACCTTTACCAGTCAAAGAGCCATTTTGACCAGTTTCACAAATTATAGAAATCAATGGGAGCCGCAAAAAAAATTTTAAATTTTAAATGAAATAAGACTGCATACAAAGTTTTTTTTTTGCTTTGTGCTATGTATTAACCAGGGGTCTCAGACACGCTGCCCACACCTTTTATATGGAATTTTTAAGCTGGTGCGGCACGCGGGTTTTAAATGAATAGCGCTTGTCAGCGTCATGCGTGCCGTGATGGTACAGCATATAGCGCCGACTGCAATCAGCGTGCCTGATCAGCCACATGTTGAATGCGGTTTCCGCTTGCTCACATAGGTGACAGCAAGGCATACTTGCTCAACAACCACACAGGTTACACTGACGGTGGTGGTATAAAAAAAACTTTAACACTCTTACTAATAATGCGCCACACTGTGAACCCACACCAAACAAGAATGACAAACACATTTCGGGAGAACATCTGCACCGTAACACAACATAAACACAACAAAACAAACACCCAGAATCCCATGCAGCCCTGACTCTTCCGGGCTACATTATACACCCCCGCTACCAAACCCCGCCCACCTCAACCTACGCACAGAGAGAGGGGGGGGGGGTTGATGTATGAGGGAGCAGGCTTGGGGTGGGGGCGGGGTTTGGTGGTAGCAGGGGTGTATAATGTAGCCCGGAAGAGTCAGGGCTGCATGGGATTCTGGGTGTTTGTTCTGTTGTGTTTATGTTGTGTTAAGGTGCAGATGTTCTCCCGAAATGTGTTTGTCATTCTTGTTTGGTTTTGGTTCAAAGTGTGGCGCATTATTAGTAAGAGTGTTAAAGTTGTTTTATATGGCGACCGTCAGTGTAACCTGTGTGGTTGTTGAGCAAGTATGCCTTGCTGTCACGTACGTGTGCAAGCAGAAGATGTGTATTGTATAACAAGTGTTGAGCTGGCACGCTGTTAATACAGATTGTAGAGGGCGCCAAATGTTGTACCATCATAGCACGCCCTTATTATAACTGTAAGGGTGAAAATCGGTGAATATTAATCCCGGGAGTTTTCTGCGAGAGGCACTGAAATCCGGAAGTCTCACGGGAAAATTGGGGGGTTCAGCAAGTAAGCTGCTGAGCTGCATCAGAGTGATCAAAGAGCCGCATGCGGCTCCGGAGCCGCGGGTTGCCGACCCCTGAGCTAGGTGAACCAATTGTAGCGTAGCACTGCTAGTCTGCACCATACTGAAGCAGAATGAGTCGATAACGTCAGCCAAGGACGTTAAAATAATATCCAAACATTTATCCATGAAAATATGTAGAAGCTGCTAATGGTGTGTTTGATGGAAAAGCAGCTTGAAGGATATATCATAGAAGTCCACTCTCCACAGAAATATTTCATTATAAAACTACTGTTAAAACTTATTTGTACTGTATTTTGTTGTATTGTTTTTATTCAATATTTCGTATCTAAAATGTCGCTGTTTTTGCCAGGGCGTTGTCAATGATGTCGTCATATTTTGCATAACATTTTATACATATATATTTAAAGACAATTTGTATTTTTATCTGTTGCTGCTTATTTTATTTTATTACTATAGTGTAATAGGCTTCACTTTGGTTTATTTAGGTATATTATGTCATCCCTTAATGAATGTTGCCATTAAGTTTGACAGATAAGTAAACAGTTAAATTAGTAAGTCAGACCTACATAGAGGTTTCATGTCTCTACGACATTCCTACCGGAAGTTACAAGCAGTTTTGTCTGTGGGACAGGCCAATCAGAGGCAAGATAGGGCGGGTCATGGAACCAGGAAGGGAAATCACAACAGACTTCACAAATGACGACGAGAGAGTCGCAGAAGAGAAGAGGGAATATTCAAGCGGGCCATTTACATATTACAAAAACTAGTAGAAGATGACAGAGAATATTCTCTTCCTTACATTTTTCTTTTAGCGATGTAGACGACGTCCAGGAAACCCACAATGTGTCTACTTGGCCACATTTGGACAAATGTATGAGTCTGGATAAAACATTTGACTTGTTTACCATGTAAGCCCAAATCAAAACTGGAAGAAATGGAATACACATTTCAAGAACACGCATGTGATGACTTAGCCTGTCTAAATGCTAACTTTCATTTTCATTCTAATAGAATAAACATTGTTTGTACCCTTTATCATTTTTGCATTTGGAGCAGTTAGAAGTGTAGAGGGAGTTGAAAAGACAGAAAGTAGCTATAAAATCCAAGGCAGAATCCACTGAAGCAGAAAGAAAAAGGAAAATGCAAGCTGCTCAGAAATTTGCCAGGAAGGCTCCTGTCAGAGCCATCAAAGCAGAAATGCCAAAGTAATGTGTACATAATGTAAATAAGTAGATGGACCATCTGTGGCTGTGAAGTGAACACTAGTAAGGTTGTAAATACTGTCTAGAGTAGGCTAACCCATGTGGTTCCTGTGGATGTGAACACAAGTTGTAATTACTGGAGTGACTGGAACAGACATAGTGATTTATTTGAATGAATGGGGTATTTTATTTTATTTTATTTTTTCACTGCTTTAAACACCAAAACATCTTTAAATGCTGCTTTTTAAAACATGTTGCTAATTTTTGCATGTTAAATTGTTGAAAAACCAGGAGCTTGTCCCCCCACCACTGCACCTGGCGCACTGCAGCATTCAGACCCTCGGCTTATTTTCTTCTTCTTTTAAAAAAAAATTAAGTTCACATCACATGCCTGATAGTAAATGTTTTGTGGAACACGATTTGCGCCTGCAAGGTGAAGTGTTGCAAAATATATATTAACATTTTTATTTTTTATTTACATTTACTTGTGGCGGGCTGCCAAAAGTATTAAAATCACAAACTTTTTTTTATTGAATGCGTGGCAAGCACTGCATCTCTATTAGGGATGTCCGATAATATCGGACTGCCGATATTATCGGCCGATAAATGCTTTAAAATGTAATATCGGAAATGATCGGTATCGGTTTCAAAAAGTAAAATGTATGACTTTTTAAAACGCCGCTGTGTACACGGACGTAGGAAGAAGTAAAGAGCGCCAATAAACCTTGAAGGCACTGCCTTTGTGTGCCGGCTCAGTCACATAATATCTACGTTTTTTGACATACACACACAAAGTGAATGCAAGCATACTTGGTCAACAGCCATACAGGTCACACTGAGGGTGGCCGTACAAACAACTTTAACACTGTTACAAATATGCGCCACACTGTGAACCCACACCAAACAAGAATGACAAACACATTTCGGGAGAACATCCGCACCGTAAAACAACATAAACACAACAGAACAAATACCAAGAACCCCTTGCAGCACTAACTCTTCCGGGACGCTACAATATACACCCCCCCACTACCCCCCTTCCTCATGCTCTCCCAGGGAGAGCATGTCCCAAATTCCAAGCTGCTGTTTTGAGGCATGTTAAAAAAAAAATTTTTTTTAAATGCACTTTGACTTCTATAATAAATATGGCAGTGCCATGTTGGCATTTTTTTCCATAACTTGAGTTGTAGTTGTTCTCTAATTTTGGAAAACCTTGTGACATTGTTTAATGCATCCAGTGGGGCATCACAACAAAATTAGGCATAATGTGTTAATTCCACGACTGTATATATCGATATCAGTAATTAAGAGTTGGACAATATTGGGATATCGGCAAAAAAGCCATTATCGGACACCTCTAATCTCAATGAATTAGATGTTTTTTGTTTTTTTGTGCATATATTTAAAAGATGTTTGTCTGTTTTCCAGCTGGACTCGGGCGGTCCCGAGAAGATGAGCCTGGTGTCGCGGGACGAGAAGAGCGTCCTGGTGGTGACTTACTCGGACCTGAAGCGCTGCTTCGACAGCACCTTCCAGGAGCTGCAGGCGGCCGCCTCCGGCTCCCTGTAGCGCCCCCTGCGGGGTGTGGAGCGCACAATTGCACTACGGCGGACATCCGGGGGCTCGTGGTGACATCGGCATGGCGAAGGCAAAGCGGGGCGGGGCTTCGTGAACCTCAGTCACATACACTGTCCACCTACCGGGAAGGCTTTTTTTTCTAAAAGTGTATTTTTTTTAGTTTTCCCAAAAACAAAAAGGACAGGAAAAAAAAGGACGCCATTTGTGACATTTTTTAGATTTGGGGAACAAAGCGAGAAGCAAACCTTTGTGGTTTTTTGAACTATTTTTCCTGCTTTTATCCTTTCTTTCTACCGCTGTGGTTTCTCTTGCAGAGGAGGATGCACAAAGATTTTAATTTTTTGGTTATTTTTTTATGAACACGTGTGAGAGGCCTACAGGGTGCACAGTCACACAAGATCCTTTTTTACGGACCGCATCATGGGAGGGGCTTTCTTTTGGACATCACAGGACGCGTCGACAAGGACTAACCACTTGAGGTGCTGGAAAACGGGACACGGACGGACGGACGGACGGACGGACGGACGGACGGACGGACGGAGGAGAGGATGCTGTGTGGGCGGGGCTATCACGTGACCCCTCCCACTTTTCTTTGACGGACACCGAGGTGGCACTGAGGACGCCGGTGTGGGTTTAGCTGTGCAGCACTTGCCTGTAGCCTCCATCTTGGGACTTTCTATTGCCTCTTTGTGGAATGTTCGACATCCCCCCCCGCCCTCCTTCCTACCTTCTGAGGCACCTCATCCTGGTGGAGTTGTGCAGAAGTGCATGATGGGAAGTGAAGTCTACTCTGGACCAATGCCAGCAGGAATGAGATGTTTTAGTTTCCAGAATACAAGATGGACAACCCTCCCCCCTTTAAAGCTCAGTGAGGATGGTGGAATGGGTCTGAGCCCAAACGCCGCTTCCGGGGTTCTCCCAGCTTTCATAAATGTTACGTTTAAAAAAAAATAAAAAAAAATAGGACCACGTCGTCACATCGAGCTAAAAAAGGTGCGAGGCGAAACCCAAGAACGGCGTCTGGGCTGAGCTGCTTTCTGCTCTGTGGTTGGAAGGCCGGCGGGGGTGAGTACCGACCGTCTTGGATCATTTTACTACTTTCTCTCTTTTTAGCCAGACAAAAAAGGTGAATGTGGTGCTTTAGAAAACCCCAACACACACATATACACACACACACACACACAAAACCCCCCACTCCTCTCACACAGCGTCACGTGACCGTCGTCCACACGCCAACACACACACTCCAGTAATCAACCCAAAAACACACATACACACACGTCATCTTTGTAGGTTTTTTGCCCCTCTTGTGTACATGGTCTCAAACTTTGCAATATTTGTGTGTACAGCAGTATTTTAATAAAGAATACCAAAACTTATACATTCTTACTTTCATCAATGATATCAAAGTTAGTACATGAATGTAAAACAAACACATTGAACAATAATAATCAAAGATTACAGCATCTATACGTTACAGTAGGTCACCCTGTCAATCATACACAATTATGCTTTCAATAGCTAAACAAAATTACTACTAAATAAAAAGAAAGGTGGAAGTCTTTAATTCAATTATTTTGCTATATATTACCGTAAATTCAAGCCACTACTTTTTTTCCACTACGCTTTGAACCCTGCGGCTTTTAAGACGGTGGGGCTAAATGATGGATTTTTCTTTGCTGACGGCCATAATAATAAAATAACCATAAAAATGTTCTCTTTTGCTAATGTTGTAGGAAATAAGTGCACCTTTTTACCAAGGTAAACACCTAAGATGTCATATCCTAAAGCTTTTTTTCCAACATAGTTATTTGGAAACTGTACTTAGTTTACCCTACAATTTGTAAACAATGTTTATTAGTTGTTTTTTTTGTTTTTTTAAACATTGTAATACTTATTGAATGCTCTGAAAATTATACTTATATTACTCTTATTTATGTAAATATTAATAGTGTCCGATACCTTTTCGCTTCCAGTATGATACTGATATTGATTCAATAGATCATCAGCAAGAATCATACATACTTTTATTATTTTCACGTGTGGAAAGTTGGAAAATGTTTGGTCAAGTGACATTAGTCTGAGAATATTGGTACTTCTGAAAAGCATTAATCTTATTCGTTAACCGTCTAGAATGGACTTATATGCGGTCTTTAAGTTAAAGTGGAGTGGTATTGTTTTTGGTGACCCCTCGTGGCCACAGTAATTCAAGTTGAATGATGTGGACACGTTTGTTACTGGATACTTTCTAAGAGACATAGCAACTATAATTATTTGATACTTGTTTATGTTGACATATGTGCTGTTTTACACTGCAATATTGTGTGCTTAGCTGTTAGGTTACTAGCAGCTACACATCGCCTAGCTTGTTGACCTTTTTGTAAATGACTTGACTAGAACTATTGGAGGACATTTCGCTGTCAAGTTTGCACAAGTCAACACAGCAGCAACGTATATCGCACATTCTACATGCTGACTGACATCAGATTTATTTTGTCCTGATATCGGATCAGGACGCTTCTACTAAATCCTGGCAGAAATATAGAAAAAATGCTTACTCTTTTTCTTACGTTGCGGGAAAAAAGTGCTTTTTATGTGTACTTTTTAACAAAATTATGTGACATTAGTTCCTTTACACACACACACACACACACACACACACACACACACACAGAGTGCCTTAAGTATTTCCAGCATATATTGTGTTTTAATGAAAAGAGTTGTTCCCTCACACGTGGTGACATGCGGTACCAATACGACAATTAAATCCCAGAAAGTGAGTAAGCTTATTGATGACAATGGCGAGGAAGACGTTAGAGTGAAGGGTAGAGGAAAGCGGCGTTGTAGTCGGGGGGCGGGGAGCTCCCATCATCGGAACTCCAGTCGTGTGGAAAGATGGCCGTCTGGTTGCCGTGGAGACATGGTCTGCACAGGAAGTGTTTCACTGAAGGTGAGGAAAATGTTGACATTCATCTTTTTTTATTACCTGCTGAGTTTGTTGTTGTTGTCGTCCCACGACAGACGTTTGAGCTCCTCTGATGGAAGGACCATGCCGCTGTCGCTCTGCTCCTCCTGAACATTCACAGGTCAATAAATACACTTGTGTGTGCCACTTGACATTTGTGTCTTTAATTGTGTTGTTTTTACCTCAGATTGGTGAGTGTCGTCCTGGCAGGGCACCTGGAAGGTGTGCAGCGTGGCCACAGCCCGCATGTAACTACACAAGGTACACATTTGTCATGTTTTAATATTTGCTCATTTTGAAAATACTCCTGTCAATGTTTAACACAGTGCTACAAAAATACAAAATTCAACAAAAATAAATCAATCAAAACACTATTACGGTAATATTTTATAATAAATACAGATTCTCCTCCCTAGTTTTTAACACCGAGAGATAAGATGTAGTAAAAAACACGCCCTGAAAATGTAGGTAGTAAAAGTACTACACGTACTGCGTTACACATCAAACGCTACCAAAATGTATTTCGATACTTTTCTAAATAAAGGGCACCACGAAAAAATGTCATTATTGGCTTTATTTTAACAAAAAATCTTAGGGTACATTAAAAATATGTTTCTTATTGCAAGTTTGTCCTTAAATAAAATAGTGAACATACAAGACAACTTGTCTTTTAGTAGTAAGTAAACAAACAAAGACTCCTAATTAGTCTGTTGACATATGCAGTAACATATTGTCATTTATCTACCTATTATTAAGGACAAACTGGATTATTAATCTACTTGTTCATTTACTGTTAATATCTGCTTACTTTCTATTTCCACATGTTCTATCTACACTTCTGTTAAAATGTAATAATCACTTATTCTTCTGTTGTTTGGATGCTTTACTTTAGTTTTGGATGATACCACAAATTTGGGTATGGATCCGATGCCAAATAGTTACAGGATCATACATTGGTCATATTCAAAGTCCTCATGTGTCCAGGGACATAAATTTAAATTCATATTATTTTAAAAAAAAAAAAAGGAAAAAATATTTTGTGATGATAAAAAATATCGCTATAATCATAGTATCGACTAGTACTTGGTATCATTACAGTGGATGTTAGGTGTAGATCCACCCATGGCGTTTGTTTACATTGTGATGCTGGTGAGCTGCGGTGTGTAGTGAAGCATTTTAGAGGCGGTATAGTACCGACTATGATTCATTAGTACAATATTAGTACCGGTATGCCATACAAACCTACATCAGACACACAATTAACTATTAAAAAAGTGAATTGTCACAGTTGTCAAATAATATAATTCCACAAATTCCGGACTGTAGGCCGCTACTTTTTTTCTACGCTTTGAACCCTGCAGCTTATTTATTTTAATTTGTTTCAATATTAAAAAAAACAAAAAAACAGTCACCATAACAGTAAAATAAATCTTAAGTTAAAAGGAGCAGAAAGAAGTAAAAACTTATAATATCTAGCTGGGCCTGGGCTGATTACAAATTTTACTCGACAAAATATTGACCTACAAATGATGAATTTTGAGACCAAATGAACCACTGAATGATAATAATGGAAGTATACCCTTTCAAATGCAATAAACTTGTAACCACACAATACTTCTACTAGTAGAAGATTTGTTACTTGAAAAAAAATGTGTAGAATATTTTTTATGGCAACAAATGAAGGCTCATACTCGTCCATCCAGCCATCCATTTTCTACCGCTTTTCCCTTTCAGGGTCGCGGGGGGTGCAGGAGCCTATCTCAGCTGTATCTTTTTTTAAAGCAACAAATTAATATAATATATTCTTTTTTTTTTTTCTTTTTTTTTTTAAAGTAACCATTTGAAATTTACACTAGTATATGTTTTAAAGTAACAAATTAATACTCATACTAGTTTAATGTGTATAATTTTTTTTTTAAGTAACCACTTTATACTTACTAAATGTATATATATATTTTTTAAGTAACCAATACTAATATGATTATATTAATACTTAAATGATCTTCTTTAAATGTTTAAAAGTAACCAATCATTCCTTATACTAGTATCCTTTTTTAAAGTAACAATTTAATATGTATACTAGTTTAATGCTTAATCTTGTATTATTTAAAGTAACCAATACTTATACTACCGTATTTTTCGGACTACAAGTTGCAGTTTTTTTCATAGTTTGGCCGGGGGTGCGACTTGTACTCAGGAGCGACTTATGTGTGAAATTATTAACACATTAGCGTAAAATATCAAATAATATTATTTATCTCATTCACGAAAGAGACTAGACGTATAAGATTTCATGGGATTTAGCGATTAGGAGTGACAGATTGTTTGGTAAACGTATAGCATGTTCTATATGTTATAGTTATTTGAATGACTCTTACCATAATATGTTACGTTAACATACCAGTTGGTTATTTATGCCTTATATAACATACCGTATTTTCCGCACTATAAGGCGCACCTAAAAACCACAATTTTTCTCAAAAGCTGACAGTGCGCCTTATAACCCGGTGCGCTTTATTACGATTCATTTTCATAAAGTTTCGGTCTCGCAACTTCGGTAAACAGCCGCCATCTTTTTTCCCGGTAGAACAGGAAGCGCTTCTTCTTCTACGCAAGCAACCGCCAAGGAAAGCACCCGCCCCCATAGAACAGGAAGCGCTTCACCCGCCCCCGGAAGAAGAAGAAAAAACGCGCGGATATCACCGTACGTTTCATTTCCTGTTTACATCTGTAAAGACCACAAAATGGCTCCTACTACGCGACAAGGATCCGGTTCATAAAAAGACGCAATCTCTCCATCCGCACACGGATTACTACCGTATTTCACAGCAACTGATATTCCTGTGAACTGCACTGTGGAACGGGAGCACGTACGGTGAATATTCGCACCACAGGGAATGAGAAGTCATCCTTCACTGTGGTTCTAGCTTGCCATGCTAACTTCCACCCATGGTGATATTCAAAAGGAAGACCTTGCCAAAAGAGACCTTTCCAGCCGGCGTCATCATAAAAGCTAACTCGAAGGGATGGATGGATGAAGAAAAGATGAGCGAGTGGTTAAGGGAAGTTTACGCGAAGAGGCCGGGTGGCTTTTTTCACACAGCTCCGAAGGCGAACACACCTTCACTAAGACGGGCAGATAGCGCCGGTCGACATACGCCAACATCTGCCAGTGGATCGTAAATGCCTGGGCAGATAGTTTCGGTCACAACTGTGGTCCGAGCTTTCCGGAAGGCAGGATTCACAGAACTGCTGCACAACAACAGCGACACTGAATCCGATGACTTCGACGAGGCGGAGCCGGGCCATTTTTGGATCCCACGCTTGCGCAACTTTTCAATTCGGACACCGAAGACGAAGAATTCGAAGGATTTACGAATGAAGAATAACTTCAGAAGGTGAGCGCTATGTTTATTTTGTGTGTTGTGACATTAACGTTCGAGCAACATTATGTTGCTATTTATTGCTCTACACCATTTTGAATTTGACTATGTTTGTGATTGCACATTTGCGTACATTTTGGGACAGAGTTGTTAGAACGCTGGTTTTCAATATATTATTAAAGTTTGACTGAACTATCTGACTGTTTTTTTGACATTCACTTTAGCGCAGCGTTTTTTTGACATTCACTTTAGCGCAGCGTAGGTGCGGCTTATAGTCCGGGGCGGCTTATTGGTGGACAAAATTATGAAATATGTAATTCATAGAAGGTGCGGCTAATAATCCGGTGCGCCTTATAGTGCGGAAAATACGGTACACTTATTCAGCCTGTTGTTCACTATTCTTTATTTATTTTAAATTGCCTTTAAATGTCTATTCTTGGTGTTGGATTTTATCAAATACATTTCCCCCAAAAATGCGACTTATACTCCAGTGCGACTTATATATGTTTTTTTCCTTCTTTATTATGCATTTTCGGCAGGTGCGACTTATACTCCAGAGCGACTTATACTCCGAAAAATACGGTAATACATATTCTAGGTTTTTTTTTTTTTTAAAGTAACCATTTGAAACCTACACTAGTATATATTTTAAAGTAACAAATTAATACTCATACTAGTTTAATGTGTATTCAATTAATTTTTTTTAAGTAACCACTTTATACTTATACTAAATGTATATATATATATATTTTAAGTAACTAGTACTTAAATTATCTTTTTTAAATGTTTAAAAGTAACCAATCATTCCTTATACTAGTATCCTTTTTTAAAGTAACAATTTAACATTTATACGAGTTTAATGCTTAATCTTGTATTATTTAAAGTAACCAATACTTATACTAGTTAATGTTTTATGACAACAAATTAATACTTAGTATCTTTTCCTTAAAGCAACAAATTAATACTTGTACTAGTTTAATACTTTTTTCTAGTATTTTTTTTAAGTAACTAATACTTATACTATCTGAAGTAATTACACTGGTACATTTGTTTAAAGTAACTGAAGTATTATTCCAAGTAACTGGATGAATAAATAGTCTATCATTCTTACCTCAAGTTGGTGACCGCAAGAGTTTTTTGCGTGCACATTCCGTGTTCTACAGGTAATCCCAGAGGAATGTAGTCCTTGCCCTCCTACCAAAGTGTATATTAGTAGTTATATTGAGTGTTTTGGTATTCACATCTTAATATTTGATACATTTTCCAGACAAAGACTGGACGAGTCCCTCCAAGCTGACCTGCTGCACCATGGACTGGAGCATGTCGCCCAAGGTCTGCACCAGCTGGCAGAAGGAGGGTCGCTCGCTGACCTCGGTATCCCAGCACGCCAGCATTGTGCTGTAACTATATACACACACACATTCTTGTATTTGTTACGTTTTTGAGACCTCCGAAAAATGCCTACCTCTTTAGAACCACCCTTTCTAGATGTATAAAGATGTGTATTTACAACATTAATAATATATACATACTATGCAAATATAAAAAGCTTGTTGTAAAAAAATGATAACAGTCGCAAGTTTACAAGAAAATCTTAAAATTTGGGCAATTTTATGAAGAGTCGTAAATTTCCTCGACAAAAGTCACAATTTTATAAGAAAACTTAAACATTTTGGCAATATTATAATAATAATAATCAGAATTTTACTCTGCAAAATTACGACAAGTCATCATTTTACTCAAATTTTTTTACTATTTTACAAGAACAACAAAAACATTGGCAATATTATGACAAGTGTCACCATTTTCCATTAAAAAGTAATAATTTTACATTAAAAAAAAGTAATTTTACGAAAAAATATTGCGATATTACAGAAACAGAAAGAATATGAGAAACTGTTCCCAATTTTATAAGAAAAAAAGTTGACACATTGTGAGAAAAATATTTTTTGTTTTTGTTTTTAATCTTCATTATTTACATCAAGTTATAACAATATACCTCTATATACATATTTATTTAATTTGTTTTATTAATTTTGGCCAAAGGGGGCGCATTTCAAATTTCTTACACACACTTGTTATTTCATATGTTGACCAGAGGGGGCGCACTTTTAAAAACGACACACAGTCAATTTGAAAAATCCCTCCTTTTTGGGACCACCCTAATGTTGATAAATTTCACCAGCAGGGGTGCAAATGAGACTTTCTCTATTAGATGCAATGTTATTGACCATGATTTATGTCATAACTTGTTTACACCTCCTCATATGGAAGCTACTTTTCCTTGTTGATGTCTCAAGAAGCGTAGAAATACAACACACACACACACAAGGTCAACATTTATCGCATTTCATCTTTCTCACATGTCAGCTGTGCTGTACTGCGGCGCTCTCATCCTGGTTCCTGCCTTCAGTCTGTGGCAGAAGTCCTCGTCGATGTGGAGACCGGGGTACGGTGACGCTCCTAATGGACACCCGTGGCGTTACATGCACCAACCGCACAGGACTCCCCGGGGAGTGAGAGCTCTTACCCAGAGAGAAGATCTCCCAGAGGAGAACGCCAAAGGACCACACGTCACTTTGTGTGGTGAACACCTTGTCAAAGATGGACTCTGGAGACATCCACTTCAGAGGCAGGCGGGCCTGTCAGCCAATCAGAGCACAGTGACAAGGTGATCTTTTTTATATACCGTATTTTTCAGAGTATAAGTCGCACCGGCCGAAAATGCAGAAGGAAAGAAGGAAAAAAACATATATAAGTCGCATTTTTGGGGGAAATGTATTTGATTATACCCAACACCAGGAATAGACATTTGAAAGGCAATTTAAAATAAATAAAGAATAGTGAACAACAGGCTGAATAAGTGTACGTTATATGAGGCATAAATAACCAACTAAGAACATGCCTGGTATGTTAACGTAACATATTATGGTAAGAGTCATTCAAATAACTATAACATATAGAACATGTTATACGTTTACCAAACAATCTGTCACTCCTAATCGCTAAATCCCATGAAATCTTATACGTCTAGTCTCTTACGTGAATGAGATAAATAATATTATTTGATATTTTACGATAATGTGTTAATAATTTCACACATAAGTCGCTCCTGAGTATAGTCGCACCCCCGGCCAAACTATGAAAAAAACTGACTTATAGTCCGAAAAATACGGTACATATATTCTTTTAGGTGTTTTTCACATGACAGTATTAGCCTTGCGATCATAATAGATATAGAGATGATGCATTTTGTCCTGCAAATTCTTGCTGATATTGTCCGCATTATTCCGAGACCAAATGAAGCACTCTTGTAATCATAATATATCATAATCCAGCAATAAAGGTCAGTAACGTTTAACTTTGTTAACAAGTACAAATAATATGCAGTCAAGCTCTGTTGGCAAAAATTGCACTTTCATAAATATTAAACCTCTTGAAGTGCAGTTTTTTTCCCCCAGTCGGGCAATTTTGTTTTGATGTCTTTCTTGTGGCTGTCACTTTCCAACAAATGCAGCATAGGTGTTGACATTTTTGTCACCTTGCAGTGTTTGAGGCGCTGTTGCTGCTCCCAGTGTTGCCAGGTGTAAAATGACAACCTGTTGTACCAGAAGTTCAGAATTGAGAATTATTCAATCAGGACCATTTGCTACAGTAAAACATGACCAGAAATGGTATATAGTGTTGCTAAAGCTGCAGTTTTACCTTTTGAAATATATATATATTCTATATATTTTACAATTGATCACACAATGGATACATATTGAAAATGTACAGATCATTTGAAGCACGTCAAACGCAAATTAGCATCTTTAGACAAAGTGTTAGTAAAATTAAGAGAGACATTACAATAGGATACAAAATATTTTAAATACATTTAAAAAAAAAAATATATATATATATATGTATTGAAAAAAAAATCAGAAACAATTTATATTTCTCCAAAAATATAATAATTTAAGGGCTCTTTTACTTTTAGCCATTTTCCAACATTTATCTAATTAATAATTTGAACCAATGTGGGTTTTCCTTCCAGGAATCGACTTTTATGTATAAAAAAAGAAAAGAAACAAGAAGCGGAAGAAAAAAAACGATAAACATCCGACCACTGTACATCAATGGGGACTATGTGGAAAGAGTCTCTAACTTCAGGTTCCTGGGGATCCAGATCGAGGAAGAACTGTTGTGGAGTATGAACACCTCAGAAACCACATCAACAAGGCACAGCAGCGACTCAAAAAGAACCAGCTGTCACAAAAACTGCTTGTGTCCTTCTATCGCTGCTCAATAGAGTGTGCATGTGTGTATGGTATGCCAGCTGCACGGCGGCAGAGAGAAATGCACTTCAGAGGGCCATAAAGATCACTGGCTGCTCTCTCCCCTCCCTAGATGAACTGTACAGTGCCAGGTGCCTCAAAAGGCCCAAAACATCATAAGGGACCCATCTCACACTGGACATAAACTTTTTTTTTTGAACTGCTATCATACAGAGTCATTATTCTACGGCTGGTCATCCCGCCTTCCCCCGCAGAGACAAAGATTGTAATGACTGACAAGAGCATTCATTCTGCTTTTGAACAAATGCTCAGGTGCTGGGAGAGACGTACAGAGTAAACCCTCTTGAAAAGCGAGAGGCGAAGAAGACAAACACACTAACGGGGACATTTATGGAAAAGAAGAAGAGCTGCGAGCTGTGGAAATATTGAAGTTTAAATAGGAATCCTACTTCATGAACATAAATGACCGCTGTCAGGCCCACAACCTGTCGCAAACAGACTGGACAAGTTGGTAGAGAAGGCCAGTAACGTGGTGGGAGTGGAGCTGGACTCTCTGGCGGTGGTGTCAGAGAGAAGAAGTCTCGCAAACCTCCTAGCCATTATGGACAACATCTCCCACCCACTACACTCGGACCTTGCAGAGAGAATGAGCACGTCCAGTGGAAGGCTCAGACTCCCAAAATGCAACACGGAATGACACAGGAGGTCCTTCATACCGACAGCCATCAGACTGTATAATGCATATGTTCCTTGACTGCACTTATATGTAGAATATATTTATATTATATTATTGATTATTATTATTGTCTATTGTGAGCGAACTGTGGTGCTGAATTTCCCCCAGGGATCAATAAAGTACTTTCTATTCTATTCTAACCAATGAGATGCGCTAAACGAGGTATTACGGCAAATGTACTCACATCTCCTTTGCGGACGTAGTCCGGGTCTTTGTAGATGTCTCTGGCCAGTCCAAAGTCACAGATCTTCACCACGTGATTGTCTGACAGGAGGACATTGCGTGCCGCCAGGTCTCTGTGTATACACTGCAGGCCACGCCAGAAAATAAACGTCACACGATCGCAAACATCTCTTTAAGTCCTCACTGTGTCCTTCAGTTGCCAAAACTAATTACTGTATTTTTCGGGCTATAAGCCACTACTTTTTTCCCCACGCTTTGAACCCTGCTGCTTATGAGACGGTGCGGCTAATTTATGGATTTTATTTTCGCTAAAGGCCACAATGTTTTGTATTCAACAAATATTTAACTGACAGAGGCACCAAAAAAGGTGTGTTATTGTTTGTGCTATGGCGCCATCTTTTGGACGAGTTCGCTAACTGCAACTACAGCGAGTTGAAAATGTACTTTGTTTCGTGCCTTGAACCGGAACTATATACCATTTCGTTTACTGTTCGTCCATAGCATTTCTGCTCGAAAGGATTCTTCATCACTCTAAGCAACGTTTGTAAGTTTTACAACTAAAACAATTCATACTTAAGTCTGTAGGAGTGTTTTCATGCATACCTGTACGTGCAATCTTAATGTAATCCAGCTAGCGTCGTTAGCATTAGCAAATATGCTAACAAGATAACACGTGTCTGTTGGTATTATTAACTTACAATCACCTTCTTTTTCTATTGTTTCAGTTTCAGAAATTTACCACGATGTCACCGTTTAGCTGATTGGAGAGCTAACTTCACAGCTAGCTGGTCCACGAAGATGACTTCTGTTTTGTTTTATCAACCGTTTTACTGCCGTGTTACAGACATCGTTTGGAAAACAATTAAGATATGTAAATACCGTATTTTTCGGAGTATAAGTCGCACCGGCCGAAAATGCATAATAAAGAAGGAAAAAAACATAAGTCGCATTTTTTGGAGACATTTATTTGATAAAACCCAACACCAAGAATAGACATTTGAAAGGCAATTTAAAATAAATGAATAGTGAACAACAGGCTGAATAAGTGTACGTTATATGAGGCATAAATAACCAACTGGTATGTTAACGTAACATATTATGGTAAGAGTCATTCAAATAACTATAACATATAGAACATGCTATACGTTTACCAAACAATCTGTCACTCCTAATCGCTAAATCCCATGAAATCTTATACGTCTAGTCTCTTACGTCCATCCATCCATTTTCTACCGCTTATTCCCTTTGGGGTCGCGGGGGGCGCTGGAGCCTATCTCAGCTACAATCGGGCGGAAGGCGGGGTACACCCTGGACAAGTCGTTATTTGATATTTTACGCTAATGTGTTAATAATTTCACACATAAGTCTCTCCTGAGGCCAAACTATGAAAAAAACTGCGACTTATAGGCCGAAAAATACGGTAAACATTTATTACATTTTCAATACCAGTGTGTGTGAAATATGTATTTATTCTAAAATTTGTGTCTATTTTGCGAAGTTAAGCGTGGCCGTCGGTAACCTCCTGATGAGTTTATACAAACAAGTCACTAGTCACATGAAAAGCATGCACTCTAAAATACTAAATTTTATTATACTTGATTTTTGTTAGAGATGTCCGATAATATCGGCCGATAAATGCGTTAAAATGTAATATCGGAAATTTTCGGTATCGTTTTTTTTATTATCGGTAACGTTTTTGTTGTTGTTTTTTTTATTATTAAATCAACATAAAAAACACAAGATACACTTACAATTAGTGCACCAACCCAAAAAACTCCCCCCCCCCCATTCACACAAAAGGGTTGTTTCTTTCTGTTATTAATATTCTGGTTCCTACATTATATATCAATATATATCAATACAGTCTGCAAGGGATACAGTCCGTAAGCACACATGATTGTGCGTGCTGCTGGTCCACTAATAGTACTAACCTTTAACAGTTAATTTTACTCATTTTCATTAATTACTAGTTTCTATGTCACTGTTTTTATATTGTTTTACTTTCTTTTTTATTCAAGAAAATGGTTTTAATTTATTTATCTTGTTTTATTTTATTAATTAAAAAAAAGTACCTTATCTTCACCATACCTGGTTGTCCAAATTAGGCATAATAATGTGTTAATTCCACGACTATATATATTGGTATCGGTTGATATCGGTATCGGCAATTAGAGATTTGGACAATATCGGCAAAAAGCCATTATCGGACATCCCTAATTTTTATTCCTTAAGTGTCGTCTTTTTACAAACGACCAGACACTATATGTTCATTAGAGCATGTGGTCACAGAGCGTGTTCCACTTTCTCACGCACTCCAAATCATTATTACATTTGTTGTGAATGATGACTTTTCAATTATTGCCATATTTCAGTTAAACGCTACAGTTTTTGCGCGTGAAGTAAAGAAAGTATAATAATCCTAATCTATATTTTCACATATTTTGTACTACCTTGCGAGAGGCCAGGAACTGCATTCCTCTTGCCACCTGGAAGCTGAAGGAGATGAGGTCCTCCAGAAACAAAGGAGGAGCGTTGGAGGGCCAAATGTCATCTAAATTAAAAAAATACATAAATATTCACATTAATATTGTAATTACACTGAAAGGACTTTTTTTTTTTTACATAGAAATTATCATGTGACGAGTGTTGTGTCTTACCGTCTTTAAAGTCTAATCTTATCCTTGCAGTCTTTTCTCCATTTCTTTGCATGCCCTGAGAGGAAAACAAACATATTTAAATAGGTTTCTTCTACAGAATACAGTGAACATACATTATATTATATTATCATACATTCAAGACAAAGAGAAGCTGATTGCACTCATGGAAGGGATTTGATTTCATGTTTTTGAAAACATTCATTATACATCATGACTTTCTACAGCCTGACTTGATCTTAAATGCTACATCACAAGTGTTCTTTTAAAAAGTAATTATAGTTACGTGTTAGTAATTAAATTTTGAACGTAATTACTCTTTCATACATGTATTTAACTAGGGAAAATAATTAATGCATTACCGTATTTTTTAAATCCTTTCATTTTGGTCACAAATGGAAAGTGCGCCTTATAACCCGGTGCACCTAATGTACGTATTCATTCTGCTTGTGCGAAGCAAATTTTCTCTGGTACATGGTGTAATGATATGTGTAACCAGTAGATGGCAGTCACACATAAGAGATACATGTGCACTGCAGGTTGACGCTTGTTCAATAAATGACGCAAGCAGGCAAAACGAAAACTTTGATGTGTCTTTGAGAATATAGAGCATCAAAAAATGTTTTAGTACAACTTTGGCAAGCTAGGAAGCCGCACCGCTTAATGGAACGCAGAGCATTACGGCTACCATAGTCAGACGTACTGTGCTTCAACATACGGTATTATTATGGTATGTATAAAGATCCCAAAATGGCACCTATTACACTGCAAAAACTGAAATCTAAGTAAGATGAAATATCTCAAATTAGAGCAATATTTGCTTATTTTCTGTCTGATAAGATAATTCTTCTCATTAAGCAGATTTTATGTTAGTGTTTTACTTGTTTTAAGGGTGTTGGTCCTAAATGATCTCAGTAAGATATTATAGCTTGCTGCTGAGATTTTATGACCTATGTTGAGTAAAACATGCTTGAAACTAGAATATCAACTCTTGCAAAGCTGTGTCATCAACACTCACAAGTATAAAACTACTTTTTTAAAGTAATCATTTCTTACTTCAAGCATGAAAAAAAAAATCATGACTTTGACACAATTGTGTCTCATAATTAAAACAGACTGTTTTATTTTCAATGAAACCATACAAAATACGTACCCATAAAGTAGTACAGTTGTTATTAGTGAGAATATACTTATTTTAAGGTATTTTTGGGTTCATTGAGGTTAGCTAATTTTACTTGTTTTGGAAAGTCTTGACAAGCCGAATTTTCTTGTTTTATTGGCAGATAATTTTGCTTAGTTCAAATAAAATACCCCTCATTTTTGTCTTCTTTTTTCTTGTTTTTGAACACTGACTTTTTGCAGTGTAGAAGACAATTTTTTTTCCTAAATTTATGCAAAGCAAGCTTTTCTTACTTATTGGTACCTGCTGATGTGTATTTGGAATCTGACTAAGTCCTGAAAATTTGCGTGCATCTGCCATACATCCTCTTGTTGTGGGGCATTCATCCTCTACTGTTGCCGTTTCTAATACAAAGTAGCGTAGCCTTCTAACTTACATCTCTCAGTAGACTCGCTATGGAAGCGTTAAAAACTACCGATAACGGGGAGAAGACGCTGTCGAAGTGGAGGGAAGTAAAAAGACCTGCCCACTAAACGGCACATCGTGAAGAGACGGTCAGAAAGGGGCTCGAAGATCGTCTGTAAAACGTAATCTATGCAACATTTTGACCAAAGAACCAGCATTACATGTTATGTAGACCACAAGGAAGTCTTTTAAACGTAGGGGGGAAAAAAAATCACAATTACTTTAATGCGCCTTATTGTACAAACAATTTGGTACTTTAAAAAAAAACATCTTCAAATATCTGGCATATGCAGTTGAGAGATGTTCCATGAGAGCAGAGTGTGTCTTTAAAAGGCGGTGCCTGTTGCCAAGTGACGTGTCAGCAGTATTTTTCGTTTAACAGTGACAGTTTTCGGGTAGTGAGGGCAGCTTTGTTGACTGGATTGTCTAAGCACTCGTTAAAAAAAAAAAGATTGAATGTGCTTCCATGGCTGTGGTCTACTTACTTGTCCACACATGGGCTTTTGTACAACTGCAAGCTTGTCACTTCAATCATTGATTTGTTGTTCACTGTTCCCTCGTAGTAGTAAGTATGTGTGTACTTACACATTGTTTGCTGTGTGATGTTGCCTCTGCCAATATGATTTCACGTTCATTTCAGTGGTGCTGCTTGTTGCTTTCACTCCTAAAAAGTTACTTGCTGTGCTTCTGACGCTGTCTTGTTGACCAATGGTTGTGGTTGTCAATCACATAAAAAGTAGCGTGTCAAGTTACGATAACGGTCTTCTAACCTACATAAGTAAAAGTATGTAACACAGTTAGGGATGTCCGATAATGGCTTTTTGCCGATATCCGATATTGTCCAACTCTTAATTACCGATATCAACCGATACCGATATATACAATCGTGGAATTAACACATTACTGTGCCTATTTTGGACAACCAGGTATGGTGAAGATAAGGTCCTTTTTAAAAATAATAATAAAATAAAATATGATAAATAAATTAAAAACATTTTCTTGAATAAAAAAGAAAGTAAAACAATATAAAAACAGTTACATAGAAACTAGTAATTAATGAAAATGAGTAAAATTAACTGTTAAAGGTTAGTACTATTAGTGGACCAGCAGCACGCACAATCATGTGTGCTTACGGACTGTATCCCTTGCAGACTGTATTGATATATATTGATATATAATGTAGGAACCAGAATATTAATAACAGAAAGAAACAACCCTTTTGTGTGAATGAGTGTAAATGGGGGAGGGAGGTTTTTTGGTTTGGTGCACTAATTGTAAGTGTATCTAGTGTTTTTTATCTTGATTTAATAAAAATAAATAAATAAACAATACAGATAATTTCCGATATTACACTTTAAAGCATTTATCGGTCGATAATATCGGCAGACCGATATTATCGGACAGTTTTTCCAAACACTGTACTTCACGAGGATAAAAGAAATGAGGTGAGCTAGCAGGTGCTTGTCACTGCCATCTTTCTACAACGCAGCACAATAATATTACGAAACTCAAAAACCAAACCGAAAAATGACTTTCATAAAGTGCTTAAAAACAGTGAATGACTTCTTAATTTGTATTGTTGTATTAACACGGAGTGGAGCAGCACAAGTTAAAACCATGTCCTCCGAGTTAGGCTCGTTGCGGTTGGCGATGAGAAACGGACATTTTTCGATCTTTAGCAACTTGTGAGAGGACATTTTAGGGAAGTAAACCTGAGACTTTGGGAACCAGATAAGATCTTTAACGTTAAAAAAAAAACAAGATTGCAGAAGTGACTTTTACACTGTGAATTAGTTTATCATTTCTTTGTCATCATTGTTGTGCAAGCGGGCACTTCTTCTAGCATGTTTGCAGAAGCGCACTCTCTCACCCTGTTGTGCACGTACACCTCCCGTTTGCTCTTCAGAAAGCTGGAGAGGTTTCCATAGCGACAGAACTCCACGATGATCATGAGCGGGCCTAAAATACAGAAAGAGTTACACACATACTTGGAATCACGTTGACAAGTCCACTGTTCTGCATAAAGATGGAACAATTTGACATATTTTTTAATGATGAATGTAAAACATGTTTAAGCGTGTTTACTTCCTGTTCAACATGTTCTTCCATCGTTAAGATGGTATTCATGTTAGCATTTTAGCCAGGGAAATTGCTTCTCATCGGTCGGTGACAAGCAGTATGAGTTTATCAAAGTGCAGTTATTAATCACCATTTTACAATCATATAAATGTAAAAAAACGGAGATACGAACTGCGGGGAGTTTTTCTGCGGTTTATCATGAATACAAGTCATGGTTCCCTCCCTAGTTGTACATGCTTTACAGTGGAACATCCATTTTCAAACCTCTCTATTTGCCAACAAATATGTCTCTGTGTACAAACGTTTCATTCATTCCTTCCTGTGCAGCCATTTTGGAGAAGCGGAGCCGCCTGCGTCATATCCTGTTAGTCCATTACTCAGTGGCCACTTTCTTTTCTCGCCAGTCACCAGGTTTTGTCTATTTTGTTACTCAATATGGGTTCAAAACAGCCAAACCACCAGCCTGGAAAGAAGGTGGGAATCGCTGTGGACTTAGACTTAGAGAGAAGAGGGAACCCACACACACTGCCCCTCCTCCCTTCTCCGCCTCGTGTCTCTGCAGTTCTCTGCTCTTGTCGGTTACAAGCCACAAACATTTGCCAACAGCAAGGTAAAAAGGATTTGACTTTTTTTATTATGACTGTAGCAACATGATGGTTAAAACTTTTTGGAACCACAAAATGGTCTTTAGTGTGTGTGTGCGCGTGTATTTACAGTTTAGCTTGCCATCGATGGGTTGATTTGGTCAAGATTGTTGACCAAATCGTTTCCATATGAGTTGGGAAATTGTGTTAGATGTAAATATAAACGGAATACAATGATTTGCAAATCCTTTTCAACCCATATTCAGTTGAATGCACTACAAAGACAAGATATTTGATGTTCAAACTCATAAACTTTATTTATTTTTCGCAAATAATAATTAACTTAGAATTTCATGGCTGCAACACGTGCCAAAGTAGTTGGTAAAGGGCATGTTCACCACTGTGTTACATGGCCTTTCCTTTTAACAACACTCAGTAAACGTTTGGGAACTGAGGAGACACATTTTTTAAGCTTCTCAGGTGGAATTATTTCCCATTCTTGCTTGATGTACAGCTTAAGTTGTTCAACAGTCCGGGGGTCTCCGTTGTGGTATTTTAGGCTTCATAATGCGCCACACATTTTCAATGGGAGACAAGTCTGGACTACAGGCAGGCCAGTCTAGTACCCGCACTCTTTTACTATGAAGCCACGTTGATGTAACACGTGGCTTGGCATTGTCTTGCTGAAATAAGCAGGGGCGTCCATGGTAACGTTGCTTGGATGGCAACATATGTGGCTCCAAAACCTGTATGTACCTTTCAGCATTAATGGCGCCTTCACAGATGTGTAAGTTACCCATGTCTTGGGCACTAATACACCCCCATACCATCACAGATGCTGGCTTTTCAACTTTGCGCCTATAACAATCCGGATGGTTCTTTTCCTCTTTGGTCCGGAGGACACGACGTCCACAGTTTCCAAAAACAATTTGAAATGTGGACTCGTCAGACCACAGAACACTTTTCCACTTTGTATCGGTCCATTTTAGATGAGCTCAGGCCCAGCGAAGCCGACGGCGTTTCTGGGTGTTGTTGATTAACGGTTTTCGCCTTGCATAGGAGAGTATTAACTTGCACTTACAGATGTAACGACCAACTGTAGTTAATGACAGTGGGTTTCTGAAGTGTTCCTGAGCCCATGTGGTGATATCCTTTACACACTGATGTCGCTTGTTGATGCAGTACAGCCTGAGGGATCGAAGGTCACGGGCTTAGCTGCCTACGTGCAGTGATTTCTCCAGATTCTCTGAACCCTTTGATGATATTACGGACCGTAGATGGTGAAATCCCTAAATTCCTTGCAATAGCTGGTTGAGAAAGGTTTTTCTTAAACTGTTCAACAATTTGCTCACGTTTTTGTTGACAAAGTGGTGACCCTCGCCCCATCCGTGTTTGTGAATGACTGAGCATTTCATGGAATCTACTTTTATACCCAATCATGGCACCCACCTGTTCCCAATTTGCCTGTTCACCTGTGGGATGTTCCAAATAAGTGTTTGATGAGCATTCCTCAACTTTATCAGTATTTATTGCCACCTTTCCCAACTTCTTTGTCACATGTTGCTGGCATCAAATTCTAAAGTTAATGATTATTTGCAAAAAAAAAAAGTTTATCAGTTTGAACATCAAATATGTTGTCTTCGTAGCATATTCAACTGAATATGGGTTGAAAATTATTTGCAAATCATTGTATTCCGTTTATATTTACATCTAACACAATTTCCCAACTCATATGGAAACGGGGTTTGTACATATATACACATACATATATACATATATATATACATACATACATACACACATATATATGGGACTTTATATATATATATATATATATATCCCAGAGATAATCCCAAACCTAACTCCAATTCCAACAACCCTACTTCCCAGTGGCCACAGTGTCCATGTTTGTAGTGACACTGACCTCCAGGTTTGGTGCAGGCTCCCAGCAGGTTGACAACATTGAGATGTTGTCCAATGTGGTTAAGAATTTTCAGCTCAGTCATCAAGGCTTCATGCTCGCTGACTGTGGCGCCCTCTGGTGGACAAAGACAAAAACAAAAATGTCTGAAGCCCCGACGATACTTGCAAAACTACTGCAAACCCTGTTGTTGTTGTACCTTTGAGCATCTTCACCGCCACCGTCCTGCAGCTGGAGGCGCCGTCGATCCCAAAGGCAGATGCCTGCACCACTTTGCCGAAGGCTCCACGGCCCAGATTCTTTCCTGGGTGGGACATGGACACAAGACAACATGGTGGACGGGACTGATTAGTGTCAGTAAACAGCGTGCACACGCCCACAGTCTGCTTCATTAGTGAGACAAAGACAAGAAGACTGATTGACAGTCCCTCCCAGTGATGACCTGATAAGACCTATGAGAAAGTTGCAATATCTCTTGTGTGATCTTAATACATCCTCTGATTACATTCTTGGAATCATTTAGGAAACAAAGCATCTTTTTTATTTACCTAATTTGAGGCGTTCTCTGGGGAACTCCCACTGCTTGGGGTCATAGTGGAGCCTGTGCCCCCGCTCCTCCAGTGGAGCGCCTTCTGAGTCCACCATGATGGACAGGTACCCTGCTTTGCTGTGGGAGCGCTTGGGCTTCACGGAGCGCCAAGAGAAATACACGCGTTAGCTAACGAGCAAACACGTCGTCGCTCTCGTCGTCACACCTGTCGGAGTTTTCGGATCAGCAGCGTCAGGAGAAGCCAGAGCAAGGTGGCCACCACACAGGTGCAGGCCAGAGTGGGAATCTCCATGGAGGACGCCTCAGATACATCTGCACACAATGGAACACTAATAGTAGTACTCTTATTACAGTTATTGTTCTTTTCAGACTAGCACTTTTACTATGAATTAATTAAGTTCCGAGCCGCCCAAGGGCCAAATTATTATCAGTACTCAAAATGTTATATTTTGGCGGTCAATCACAGAACTTAGAAAATTGGCTTTAGAGCACCCCCTTTAAAATTAGTAAACAATTATCCCCTCCCACCAGTTTCAGGCATCATCACGAAAACCGCAAGCATGCCAAAATTTTAGCTACCGTATTTTTCGGAGTATAAGTCACTCCGGAGTATAAGTCGCACCGACCGAAAATGCATAATAAAGAAGGACGCATGTGAAAAAGTGCAATATATTTATCTGTACAGTAATCTATTTATTTATTTATATATATTTATTTATTTTATATATATATTTGACATATTATTTATATATATTTATTTATTTATATAGGCACCTTATTGCTTTTTTATACTGCACTACCATGAGCTTATGTAACGAAATTTCGTTCTTATCTGTGCTTTAAAGTTCAAATTTGAATGACAATAAAAAGGAAGTCTAAGTCTAAAAAAACATATATAAGTCGCACTGGAGTATAAGTCGCATTTTTGGGGGAAATTTATTTGATAAAAGCCAACACCAAGAATAGACATTTGAAAGGCAATTTAAAATAAATGAATAGTAAACAACAGGCTGAATAAGTGTACGATATATGAGGCATAAATAACCAACTGAGAAGGTGCCTGGTATGTTAACGTAACATATTATGGTAAGAGTCATTCAAATAACTATAACATATAGAACATCCTATACGTTTACCAAACAATCTGTCACTCCTAATCGCTAAATCCCATGAAATCTTATACGTCTAGTCTCTTACGTGAATGAGATAAATAATATTATTTGATATTTTACGGTAATGTGTTAATAATTTCACACATAAGTCGCTCCTGAGTATAAGTCGCACCCCTGGCCAAACTATGAAAAAAACTGAGACTTATAGTCCGAAAAATACGGTAATTTTGCAGCCGTACACCTCAAAATTAAAAAACTTAATACTTGACACGTTAACTTTTATAGCCAATTTTAAAGCCGTACACCTCAGTCATATAACTTGGTACTTGACACATGCTAGGTGTTAGTATGCTAACTTTTTTAGCCTATTTTACAACTGTACAGCTAAGAGGTAGCATATAACTTGGTACTTGGCAAATGCTAACATGTTTAGCCAAATTTGAAGCTGTACACCTCCGTCATATACCGTATTTTTCGGAGTATAAGTCGCTCCGGAGTATAAGTCGCTCCGGAGTATAAGTCGCACTGGCCGAAAATGCATATTAAAGAAGGAAAAAAACATATATAAGTCGCACTGGAGTATAAGTCGCATTTTCTCAAGAAATCTTATACGTCTAGTCTCTTACGTGAATGAGATAAATAATATTATTTGATATTTTACGGTAATGTGTTAATAATTTCACACATAAGTCGCTCCTGAGTATAAGTCGCACCCCCGACCAAACTATGAAAAAAACTGAGACTTGTAGTCCGAAAAATACGGTACTCAAAATGTTATATTTTGGCGGTCAATCACAGAATTTTGAAAATTGGTTCTCGAGCACCCCCTTTAAAATTAGTAAACAATTATCCCCTCCCACCAGTTTCAGGTATCATCACGAACACCGCAAGCATGCCAAAATTTTAGCTAATTTTGCAGCCGTACACCTCAAAATTAAAAAAGTTAATACTTGACACATGCTAACTTTTATAGCCAATTTTAAAGCCGTACACGTCAGTCATATAACTTGGTACTTGACACATGCTAGGTGTTAGTATGCTAATTTTTTTAAGCCTATTTTACAGCTGTACAGCTAAGAGGTAGCATATCACTTGGTACTTGGCAAATGCTAACATGTTTAGCCAAATTTGAAGCTGTACACCTCCGTCATATAACTTGGTACTTGACACATGCTAGCTGTTAGCTTTATATCATTAGAATGCTAACTTTTTTAGCTAATTTTGCAGCCGTACACCTCAATCAACATCAATATGGAATGCACTCCCAACAGGTGTAAAAGAAAGTGCATCTCTATTCTCCTTCAAAACCGCACAAAAACAACACCTCCAGGCAACTTCAACCCCCTCCACATCCCACCTCCCCGGATTGTAAATAACCAAATGTAAATAATCAAATGTATTTCTAATGTATATACTTGTTCTTATGCTTTTCGAACTCACTATGTTCTCTGCTCGCTGTACATATTCTACCAAGTCAGACCTACACTGTTTCAATGCCCATTTCTCTGATGATGCAATTGTTGATGACTGAAGTATGCTGTCATCAACCAAACCCTCTTCATCCCACACCCCGGATTGTAAATAATGTAAATAATTCAATGTATATACTCTGATGATTAACTTGTGTGATGACTGTATTATGATGATAGTATATATTTGTACCATGAATTGAATAACGTGGACCCCGACTTAAACAAGTTGAAAAATGTATTCGGGTGTTACGAGTTAGTGGTCAATTGTACGGAATATGTACTGTACTGTGCAATCTACTTATAAAAGTTTCAATCAATCAATCAAGTCACACAACTTAATACTTGACATATGCTAACTGTTGGCATGCTAATATTCGCATGGTAACTTTTAGAACCAAATTTGAAGCGGTACTCCTTAGTCATACAACTTGGTACTTGACACATGCTGGCTGTTAGCATGCAAATTTTTTTAACTCATTTTACAGCCGTACACCTCATTGGCATATAACTTGGTACTTAACACATGCTAACGTTTTTAGCCAATTTTTAATCCCTACACCTTAGTCATATAACTTGGTACTTGACACACGCTGCTGTTAGCATGTTAACATTAACATGCTATTATAAACTTTTTAGTCAATTTTACAGCTGTATATCGCAGAGACAGATAACTTGATACTTAATACGTGCCAACGTTTTTAGCCAATTTTGAAGCCGTACATCTCAGAGACATACAACTTGGTGCCTGAAACATGCTAATGTGAGCATGCTAGCATTCCTGTATTTTTGGTGGTGGGTCAGGGCATTGGGAAGGGCGTGACTGCATTTGTCGTGTGTGTCCGCCAACTCGCGTCAACCCAGAAATGCACAGGGGTGCGGGGGCCCGTTCCAACGCTACTCACAGCTTTAATTTTTTTATACTATTAACGTTTTCTTCTTTTTTTAGTAGTATTTGTATTATTGATGTATGTATTTTCTTTGTATTCTCTTGATTTCCTGTTTCTTGATTTTATTGTATTATTATTATTGTGTAAGAATAAGAAAGTGAATATTACAGTAGTGATATCCCAAATTGTCTTACTAATACGATACCAAGCAAACCAAAACTTGGTATCGCCAATACCGATACTTTGGCATCAAAAGCATACAGTTTTAAAAATGATACAGCTAGAACAAATATTGCTAGTATGTGAATGCATGGTATTTAAGTATGGATATTTTCCTGCATTTATAACATGCATAATAATTAGAGATGTCCGATAATATCGGACTGCCGATATCGGCCGATAAATGCTTTAAAATGTAATATCGGAAAGTATCGGCATCAGTTTCAAAAAGTAAAATTTATGACTTTTTAAAACGCCGCTGTGTGCACGAACGTAGGGAGAAGTACAGAGCGCCAATAAACCTTAAAAGGCACTGCCTTTGCGTGCCGATCCCAGTCACATAATATGTACGGCTTTTCACACACACACAAGTGAATGCAAAGCATACTTGGTCAACAGCCATACAGGTCACACTGAGGGTGGCCGTATAAACAACTTTAACACTGTTACAAATATGCACCGCACTGTGAACCCACACCAAACAAGAATGATGAACACATTTCGGGAGAGCATCCGCACCGTAACACAACATAAACACAACAGAACAAATACCCAGAACCCCTTGCAGCACTAAGTCTTCCGGGACGCTACAATATACACACCCCGCTACCCTCTACCCCCCCCAACCCCGCCCACCTCAACCTCTTCATGCTCTCTCAGGGAGAGCATGTCCCAAATTCCAAGCTGCTGTTTTGAGGCATGTTAAAAAAAAAAAAAGGCACTTTGTGACTTCAATAATAAATATGGCAGTGCCATGTTGGCATTTTTTTCCATAACTTGAGTTGATTTATTTTGGAAAACCTTGTTACATTGTTTAATGCATCCAGCGGGGCATCACAACAAAATTAGGCATAATAATGTGTTAATTCCACGACTGTGTATATCGGTATCGGTTGATATCGGAATCGGTAATCAAGAGTTGGACAATATCAGGATTTCGGCTAAAAAGCCAATATTGGACATCTCTAATAATAATGATTACATTGGAATGAGGACTTACTATTGACCCAAATGTAGGCGGAGCTCTCTGCAGCTCCCTTCTCATTGGTCGCCTGGCAGGTGTACAGACCCTGGTCCTCCACGGTGATGCGGCCAATATGGAGGGAGCCTTCCTCTGGCGACACGACAATCCCTGCACAAGACAGGTGACACACATGAACACACCGGATTCAGAAAGGATTTCAATTAAGATTGGGATCTTTACCTGATCCTGCCAGCAGAGCACCTTGGTTCTTGTACCATGTGACGGTCGGGTGTGGGACGCCCTCGGTGGGGCAGTGCAGGGTCACCGAGCTGCTGACGTTGACGGTGCAATCCGTTAAATTCAGGAGCAACACTGGAGGCGCCAAGGCTGACAGGATAATAATAATCATTAAATACTGTAATATATATTGTTCAACACTCACCAACATATTAACTATGAGCTTCAACAATGCGAGTCAAAGATCCTGTACATTAGAAGAACACATCTATGACAAGCTTAGTTATGTACCTGCTGCCATCTAATGGAAGACAATGTCATTGTTCTACCTGATACTGTATGTCACATAGATCAACATTATTTGTAGAAAAATAATCATTTAAACCAATCAAAATATTATGGTACACCTGATGAGCTCAACTGCATGACAGAAATGCTGCAAGTTTCCCGAAAAAAACAGAAGCTAGACAGGTTACCAAGACATTAGCCAGGCAGCTAGGAAATTAGCCAGGATACTAGGAAGTCAGACAGGTTTATCCAAAAGTTAGCTAGGCTACCAGGAAGAAAGCCAGATTTACCAAGAAGTTAACAGAAAGTGAGCTAGGCTAACAGGAAGATAGCCAGGTTTACCAAGATGTTAGCCAGATGATCAGGAAGTTAGCTAGGCTACCAGGAAGTTAGCAGGGCTACCAGGAAGTTAGCCAGATGATCAGGAAGTTAGCTAGGCTACCAGGAAGTTAGCAGAGCTACCAGGAAGTTAGCCAGACGATCAGGAAGTTAGCCAGACGATCGGGAAGTTAACCAGGCTACCCGATAGTTAGCAAAGCTACAGGGTAGTTAGCGGTAAGTTAGCCAGGCTACCAAGAAGTTAGACAGGCTAACAGAAAGTTAGCCAAGCTACCAAGACGTCAGCAAGGCTACCACAAAGTTAGTAGAAAGTTAGCCAGGTTACCAGGAAGTTAGCCAGGTTTAACAACAAGTTAGCCAGATGATCAAGAAGTTAGCCAGGCTACCAGGAAGTTAGCCAGACGATCAGGAAGTTAGCCAGGCTACCAAGAAGTTAGCAAGGCTACCAGGAAGTACGCAAGGTTTACCAGGAAATTAGCCAGAATACCAAAAAGTTAGCCAGGCTACAGGGTAGTTAGCAGTAAGTTAGCCAGACTACCAGGAAGTTAACCAGGCTACCCGACAGGCTAACAGAAAGTTAGCCAAGCTACTAAGACGTTAGCGAGGCTACCACAAAGTTAGCAGAAAGTTAGCCAGGCTACCAAGAAGTTAGACAGGCTAACAGAAAGTTAGCCAAGCTACTAAGACGTCAACGAGGCTACCACGAAGTTAGTAGAAAGTTAGCCAGGTTACCAGGAAGTTAGCCAGGTTTAACAAGAAGTTAGCCAGATGATCAAGAAGTTAGCCAGGCTACCAAGAAGTTAGCCAGACTACCAAGAAGTTAGCAAGGCTACCAGGAAGTACGCAAGGTTTACCAAGAAATTAGCCAGAATACCAACAAGTTAGCCAGGTTACAGGGTAGTTAGCAGTAAGTTAGCCAGACTACCAGGAAGTTAACCAGGCTACCCGACAGGCTAACAGAAAGTTAGCCAAGCTACTAAGACGTTAGCGAGGCTACCACAAAGTTAGCAGAAAGTTAGCCAGGTTACCAGGAAGTTAACCAGGTTTAACAAGAAGTTAGCCAGATGATCAAGAAGTTAGCCAGGCTACCAGGAAGTTAGCCAGGCTACCAAGAAGTTAGCAAGGCTACCAGGAAGTACGCAAGGTTTACCAGGAAATTAGCCAGAATACCAAAAAGTTAGCCAGGCTACAGGGTAGTTAGCAGTAAGTTAGCCAGACTACCAGGAAGTTAACCAGGCTACCCGACAGGCTAACAGAAAGTTAGCCATGCTACTAAGACGTTAGCGAGGCTACCACAAAGTTAGTAGAAAGTTAGCCAGGTTACCAGGAAGTTAGCCAGGTTTACCAAGAAATTAGCCAGACTATCAGGAAGTTAGCTAAGCAACCGAAAAATGACCATGGAATTAGCCATGCTACCAAAGAGTTAGCCAGGCTAGTAGGAAGTTAGCATGTTTTTGGAAAGTTAGTCGGGCTTCCAGGTGTCAAGTTAATGTATTTTAAAGAAGGACAGCACAGTTGGCTCATTTTCAACTAGGCCCAAACAGTTAGCCAGGCTAGCATAAAGTTAGCCTGTTGCTAAAGGTCAGTTACTTTTTAATACTTTAAAATATGACATTTAAAGACTATATTCTTCAGGTCTGGCACCCTTGGTTGCCTGGTTAACTTTAGTGAACTTGCAGCATTTCTCTCAGTCACTTGTTTTTGAGGTGTGTGTGTGTGTGTGTGTGTGTGTTTTGGCATTTGCAGCATTTTTCTTTTGCATTTGTTTTAAATGCTGTAGCGGTTATTTGATGACAGCATTTTGAATTTGCAGCATTTCGCCCATTCTGTTAGTTTTATGGCGCTTGTGTGTCATTTGTGTTTGGAGCTAGCACAAACCTGCAATCACACTGTGTCCACTAGGGGGCAGTAGAGGCAATACCTACTATCCCTGTGAAATGCAGTAAGTCGATGCTTTGAATGATGATGTTGTAAACATATCACAGCATTTTAATATTTACACAAATACGTCTTCTTTGTGTGTTTACTCTCCAAGGATTTCTTGAGGTATTCTTTATTTTCCCCTGCGTGGTCACCCCGTGAGTGGAGTCCTTCCCTCGCGGGGGTCCCAGCGGAGGAAGCGGACCCTGATTGTAAGGCGACATGAAGCAAAGTCACTTAAGCGAGGCGACTGATTGTTGTTTCCCCGATCTTCCTACTGGACAACAATTGATGATTGTCTGAGCGGGGGCCGGGGCCTGACAGTGTCTGATTGGCTGATTGTTCCTGCGGCCCATGTAGGGCCCGTAAATGTGGCATTGTGGGAAGTGCCATTGTGTGCTCTTCCTCCACGCCGCGGCTCATTCCCACGTGAAAGAGGTGCTGAGCAAAGGCAGGGTGGGGCCCCAGGAAGCCGAGGGGACCCGATTCCCAAACAGCCACATCTCCGTGAGAGTGTTTGTTTGTTTGTGTGTGCATGTGAGCGCGCCACATACGTGCACAAAGACACCAGGATGTCCACAAGTAAAACTGCGGTCCTGCCCCTCAAGGTGCGACTAATTATTGGACGCCACAGAAACTCTTCTGTAGCCCAAATTCCCAAATATACTTGATCATTTTCCAAAAAAGGCTACTGATTTCCAGGAATGAAAGGATGTCCCTTCTGAAAGAATTGGAACCTTCCTGTCCCCAATGCTCAGTGGGTGTGGACTGTTACAGACAATTTATTCATTGGCCTATGGGGCAGTTACCATCATTCCCTGTGAAGTCTGCCTAGCAACAAGTGGCAGAACTCTGTTGACGTACGTTTGATCATTTGACTGGTTTCCTACTACAACCAACATTTGTTATTGATCATACACTGAGGGTGTTTTATACACATATGTATGTATGTATGTATAAATCATATGCATGAATCTTATGTATGTATGTATGATTCATATGCATGTCTCATATATGTATGTATCATATGCATGTATCTTATATATGTATGTATGCATCATATGCATGTATCTTATGTGTGTATGTATGAATCATATGCATGCATCTTATGTATGTATGTATCATATGCATGTATCTTATGAATGTGTGAATCATATGCATGCATCTTATATATGTATGTATGAATCATATGCATGTGTCTTATATACCGGTATGTATGTATGTATGTATCATATGCATGTATCTTATGCATGTGTGAATCATATGCATGAATCTTATATATGTATGTATGAATCATATGCATGCATCTTATGTATGTATGTATGTACTGTATGTATCTATCATAGGCATGTATCTTATATACAGTATATATGTATAAATCATATGCATGTATCTTATATATGTATAATTAATATGCATGTATCTTAAGTGTGTATGAATGTATCATATGCATGTATCTTATATGTATGTATAAATCATCCGGTGGCCATGGATGAAGTGCTGGCAGTCCAGAGTCGGGACCCGGGGTGGACCGCTTGCCTGTGCATTGGCTGGGAACATCTCTGCGCTGCTGACCCGTCTCCGCTCGGGATGGTGTCCTGCTGGCCCCACTATGGACTGGACTCTTACTATTATGTTGGATCCACTATGGACTGGACTCTCACAATATTATGTCAGACCCACTCGACATCCATTGCTTTCGGTCTCCCCTAGAGGGGAGCGGGGGGTTACCCACATATGCGGTCCTCTCCAAGGTTTCTCATAGTCATTCACATCGACGTCCCACTGGGGTGAGTTTTTCCTTGCCCTTATGTGGGCTTTGTACCGAAGATGTCGTTGTGGCTTGTGCAGCCCTTTGAGACACTTGTGATTTAGGGCTATATAAATAAACATTGATTGATTGATTGATACCATTGATACACATTTTATATATATATATATATATATATATATATAAAAATGTGTTATCATGAACTATATATATATATATATATATATATATATATATATATATATATATATATATATATAAATAACAGGTATGTACTGCATGTATGTACTTTAGTTTATGATAATATAATATGATATATATATATATATATATATATATATATATATATATATATATATATATATATAAATAACAGGTATGTACTGCATGTATGTACTTTAGTTTATGATAATCCTAATGTTATTCAATATGTTCTGTTTTTTTTATATCAAAATACAACTTGAGTCCTTTTTCTGGGCAAAACCCTTGTTTTTAGTAAATAATAAAGACTTTCAAATGCAATTCTATTAATTTAAACATGAATGATTGATTTAAATTTGTAAAGCAAAACTAAGCACTTGATGCTGCGAAGGAGAAACAAGAAGTTACTCACCTGAGACTTTCACCTGCCTGACCAGGTGAGTCTCGAGTCCCGTGACCAGGTGGTGGGCCGAGCATCTGTACTCCCCGGAGTCCCTGGTGCTCAGGTTGCTTAGCAACAGCAGCAGCGAGTGGGAGAACTTCCCCGTGGTGAGTTGAGCGTGCAGGGCAACGCCCCTGCTGGGGTCGTGGGCGTGGCTGAGCCTGCGCCATGACGGGGGGGCGTACAGGTGCTTGTTGGCGCGGCAGGTAAGGCGCACGTCTCCGCCCTCTGTGGCTTCCTCGCCGAGGCTCACGCCGAAGCCTCCTGGGACGTCTGAGGGCCGAGATGACACAAAGTCAACAACGCTCCATCTTGGAACACCTTTGATGACAAATGGATGCCATTGTGGACGACATGGAAACGCTTTCTATTTACTCCAACCTTTGAAACTTCCTGTGGAAACGGCTCGAGAGTTTCCTGATGGCAGATAGTGTTTATCTTTCCCGAACACCCCAAGGCCTCCCGAAATAAAGCCGACCTGCCAGTCCAAGGAAATGCGCAGCGCGGGGGTGTGGGGAGAAGGGAGGTGAGGCGAGGGGGAGGGAGGGGGAGTGGAACGATAAGAGCCCCGAGTTCCTGTTTAACTGCTCTCACACACACACACACACACACGCACACACACACACACACACACACACACACACCCACGGGCGCGCACTGTGTGCTAACATACTGCTCACACACACAATAGAAGATTCTAGCGTGCTCGTGTAAAACTCCTATTTATCTTACGTCAGCAAATATGCAGGAAAAACTAATATAGGGCTGCAACCAGGCATCCATCAAATCCATTAATGACATTAGAAAAAAAGCTTCAACGTATGTTCTGTTGCTTCCATTGATCGTTTTAGTGTAACTTGGAAAAAATTTATAGGATCTGGACCGCATGAAAGAAAGCAAAATTAGTTCAAAATAAGGTAATGATGGCAAAATAAGGTAAATAGACGGTAAATAAATGGTAAATGGAAGGTAAAGGTAGTAAAAAAAAGTAAAAAGAATGTAAATAGAGGTGAACATAGTACCTATCAGAGGGAAAAGAAGGATTATAGAAGGAAAAAGAAGGCAACTAGAAAGTATATATAAGGTAAACAAAGGGAAATAGAAGGTGAAAGAAGTAAATAAAAGGTAAATAGAAGGAATATAAAATGTAAAAGAAGTAAATTAAAATGAAAAAGAAGGCAGATAGAAGGTAAATAATACATAAAGGAGTGTAAAATGTAAAAGGACTTAAAAGGTCAAAGTAGGTCAATAAAAGGTAAATGGAAGCTAAAAGTAGTAAATAGAAGGTAATTGAATGCAAGTAAAAGAAGGTAAAACAATTTAAAGAGGATAAACGTAGTAAATTAAAGTTAAAATAAGTTAAAAAAAAATTTAATTAAGTAAATGCAAGGTAAATAAAAGGCAAAAGAAGGACTATAAAAGGTACATAAAAGGTAAAGGTAGTAAATAGAAGGTATGTTAAAGCAAGTAAAAAATAAATAAAATCGAAGGTAAACAGCAAATAAAAGGTAAAAATCGGTAAATAGAAGGTATATAAAAAGGTAAAAGAAGGACTATAGAAGGTATACGAAGTGAATAAAAGGTACAAGACGATACATAAAATATAAATAGAAGGAATATAAAATGTAAAAGAATTAAAATAAAAGGAAAAACAAGGTAGATAGAAGGTAAATAAAGATAAAATAAGGAATATAAAATGTAAAAAAAATTAAATAAAAGGTAAAAAGTAAAAGAAGGTAAAGTTTGTTGTAATAAATGCTTTAACAAACTGACGTTTCTATCATTATTCCTGATAATATTGTGGATACTACATATATATATACACACACATATATATATATATATATATATATATATATATATATATATATATATATATATATATATATATATATATACACACACACATATATATATATATATTAGGGCTGCAACAACTAATCGATTAAATCGATTAAAATCGATTATAAAAATCGATTATAAAAATAGTTGGCGATTAATTTAGTCATCGATTCGTTGGATCTATGCTATGCGCATGCGCGGAGGCTACGTTTTTTTATTTTTACTTTTATTTATAAACTGCGACATTTACAAACAGCTGAGAAACAATAATCAAAATAATAGGGGTGTAACAGTACGTGTATTTGTATCGAACCGTTTCGGTACGGGGGTTTTGTTTCGGTGCGGAGGTGTGCCGAACGAGTTTCCACACGGACATATTAAGTAGCGTACTGCACGTTGTGTAAACAATACTCAAAATGCCGGACATTTGAGGCATTTGAAAAACTCCGCCCTGACAGCTACGCAAAAGAGGACATGTCCGGTGAAAAGAGGATGTATGGTCAGTCTATCGTAGTCCGTTAGCTGCTAGCATGATAGAAAAAGAGGACATGTCCGGTGATAGCATGCACGCAGCGACCGGGCTAGGTCCTGACCATACGTCCTCTTTTCACCGGACATGTCCTCTTTTGCGGGGCTGTCGGGCGGTGTTTCTTAAATGCCTCAAATGTCCGGCATTTTGAGTTAGGGTTGCGTGTATTTTCAATGTACGTTCAGGGTTAAGAAGGTTAAAAACACAACAAGTTGTGTGCGCAGCAGCATTCGTGAGGGAGGGCGAGAGACAGAGAGAGCGAGAGAGTTGTGATAAACGTGCATGCGTCGCCGGGCTCTGCTTTTTATCCATAGATTTATCGATTTAATTTGTTATTATCTATAGCAGGGGTGTCAAAAGTGTGCATTTTTGTAACATTTTCCTTGTTTTATTTGGCAAGTTGAAAGAACATGACGCCAGTATGCTGTCTCTTGTATCCGATTATTAATCGATTACGGTAATCGAAGTAATAATCGAAAGATTAATCGATTATAAAATTAATCGTTAGTTGCAGCCCTAATATATATATATATATATATATATATATATATATATATATATATATATATATATATATATATATATATATATATATATATATATATATATATCCATCCATCCATTTTCTACCGCTTATTCCCTTTGGGGTCGCGGGGGGCGCTGGAGCCTATCTCAGCTACAATCGGGCGGAAGGCGGGGTACACCCTGGACAAGTCGCCACCTCATCGCATGGCCAACACAGATAGACAGACAACATTCACACTCACATTCACACACTAGGGCCAATTTAGTGTTTCCAATCAACCTATCCCCAGGTGCATGTCTTTGGAGGTGGGAGGAAGCCGGAGTACCCGGAGGGAACCCACGCAGTCACAGGGAGAACATGCAAACTCCACACAGAAAGATCCCGAGCCCGGGATTGAACCCAAGACTACTCAGGACCTTCGTATTGTGAGGCAGATGCACTAACCCCTCATCCACCGTGCTGCCCATGGATAGATTACTGATTACTAAAATACTAAATAAATGATTGATTACTAATAAATGAATAGATTACTGGATTGTTAAAATAATAATATATTATTGCATTACTAAAATAATAATATATTATTGGATTGCTAAAATAATGATATATAATTGGATTATTAAAATAATAACATTATTGGATTACTAAAAGAATGATATATTATTGGATTACTAAAAGAATGATATATTATTGGATTACTAAAATAATAATATATTACTGGATTACTAGAATTCTAAATTCTAAAATAATGAATAGATTCCTGAATTATTAAAACAATGATCTATTACTAAAATAATGAATAGATTACTTATTACACAAAAATGTATATATTACTGATTACAAAAAAAATGGATAGATTACTGGATTACTAAAAATAACGGATCGCTGCAGCCCCACACTCATTCATTGTTTAAAATCAGCAAAAAACAAATCTCTTGAGGAACGATTCTTTAAGATGGAATGGTTGACCATCTTCACCTGAGATGTAGAAGTAGACGTCCAGGTGGTCCACACCTGCAGAGTTGGAGGCGACACAACGATACACCCCCGACACCAGAGCCCGGCCCACCGTCAGAACCCCGACCGTCTGATGGAGGACACGTTCAGCGTTGTTCCGCTACAAGAAGCACTACATCATGTCATCGTGTGTGTGTGTGTGTGTGTGTACACACCTTGTTCTTCCCCTCAAGCACTTCCTGTCTGAGCGCCACACTCAGGATGTGGTTGTGTGTGGATGTGGCGGGAACACTCTGCTCCGTCACAGGACTCCACAGGGAGGACGACGACGGGCCCGCACACCTTGGAGGAGGAAGAAGACGAGGAGGAGGAGACTCAGCTGTGTTGACATAAGTCACATTTAGTGTGTGTGTGTGTGTGTGTGTGTGTGTGTGCACGCTCACATGCTCAGCGTGGGTTGTTTGATGTGGTCATCATAAATTGTTCAATTAGTAGCATCACATTGTTGTAATGTACACAATGATAATTGTCTTATTGTCCATACATGAAGGATGTACTTCCACTTCCTCACATTCTTTGCTACAGCACAGCTGACATGTGTACACTCTCTCACTAATACTACAATATGGCGTTAGAAACACCTATATGAATGTACTGTGGATATTTTTAACTAGCCATGTTAGTGATGGAATGCTTTATGAAGCTAATGCTAGCCAGGAGAACACATCTAATCTGCTTGGGCATGGGTGTCAAACTCTGGCCCGCGGGCCAGATTTGGCCCGCCGTGTAATTTCACTTGGCCCTTGAGGCGATATCAAATTAACACTAGAGCTGGCCCGCCGATTATATTCAGCGGCGGTGCCGCGGTAACACCGCATTCACCGCTAATTCTCATACTTGCCAACCCTCCCGGGAGACTCTCAAAATTCAGTGCCCCTCCCAAATATCATCCCGTCCGCTTTTCATTTAGTCCAGCGAATGCTGGCCCAGTCACATAATATGTGCGACTTCAGCACGCACACACACATGAATGCAAAGCATACTTGGCCAACAGCGATACAGGTTACACTGACGGTGCTTGTATAAATAACTTTAACACTGTTACAATATACACCCCCGCTACCACCAAAACCTGCCCCCCCAACCCCGCCCACCTCAACCGACGCACGGAGGGGGGTGGGGTTTGGTGGTAGCGGGGGTGTATATTGCAGCACGGAAGAGTTAGGGCGGCATGGGATTCTGGGTATTTGTTCTGTTGTGTTTATGTTGTGTTACGGTGCGGATGTTCTCCCGAAATGTGTTTTTCATTCTTGTTTGGTGTGGATTCACAGTGTGGCGCATATTTCTAACAGTGTTAAAGTTATTTATACGGGCACCGTCAGTGTAACCTGTATCGCTGTTGGCCAAGTACATTTACGTGTGTGTGCATGCTGAAGTCGCACATATATTGTGATCGGGCCGTGGAATGGATGAAAAGCAGACGTGATGACAGTTCGTGGAGGACGATAAACGCTGTGCCTTTAAAGCACGCCCCCAAGACTGTGGTCCGGGTGGACGAGATATAATGACTGATGAACAACTTTGTTCGATAATGAGGGATGCCTCAGCTCAAAGCCTGAGCCCCGACATTAATGAACTAGCATCCAAAAAAAGATGGCAGGTATCTGGCTTGGGCACATCAGATTAGATCAGTGTGTTGCAAACTGAGCCGTTTAAAGTCCTGAATGGTTGGTTTATTCATTGTTATTTTATTTTCTAATTTATTAGCCTGTGGAAAAAGTTAATGTTGATATTTACCTCAGAAGGCTGCAAATAGAAAAGAGGCATTAAATGTTTATTTAAATTGTATTTGATATGCCATTGATATTTTTTTATTATTATTATTATTATTTGAAACTCGATTTTGCATGTCACTATAAAGTTATATAAGCCTTGCTTGTTCAATATTCAATGTAAAACTTGTTTGGGTCCCTATCAAAAAGGTTAATTTGTTCAACCTTGGCCCACGGCTTTGTTCAGTTTTAAATTTTGGCCCACTCTGTATTTGAGTTTGACACCCCTGTGCTTGGGTATTTATTTTTAGACCCCCGGATTGGTTCCCGACCAGTACTATTTTGGCACCGACCAATCCTGCCAGATTCACGTATTATACAACAGTGCCATGTTTCAGTACACGGGTTGCACGTGACGTCACGCTCTGTTGCTGACTCTTTACACTTTGGCACTTGACGAAAGCAATTAACTAAAAAAAAACGCTCCAAAATAAGTAAAGTAAGGATCCACTTTTGCGCTAGCTTGATGCTAATATACAATGGTTTTGCTATTGACATGCTACTGATAAGCAATTTTAGCATCTCCAAATTTGTTTAAAAAAACTACAACTAAGATGGACCTTACAGTCAAACAGCTGGTGCGTATTAAGTACCGATTTTTTACGGACTATAAGGCACACTTAAAATTAGAGATGTCCGATAATAACGGCCTACCGATATTATTTATTAAATCAACATAAACAACACAAGATACACTTACAATTAGTGCACCAACCCAAAAAACCTCCCTCCCCCATTTACACTCATTCACACAAAAGGGTTGTTTCTTTCTGTTATTAATATTCTGGTTCCTACATTATATATCAATATATATCAATACAGTCTGCAAGGGATACAGTCCGTAAGCACACATGATTGTGCGTGCTGCTGGTCCACTAATAGTACTAACCTTTAACAGTTAATTTTACTCATTTTCATTAATTACTAGTTTCTATGTAACGGTTTTTATATTGTTTTACCATCTTTTTTATTCAAGAAAATGTTTTAAATGTATTTATCTTATTTTATTTCATTAATTTTTAAAAAAAGGACCTTATCTTCACCATACCTGGTTGTCCAAATTAGGCATAATAATGTGCTAATTCCACGACTGTATATATCAGTATCGGTTGATATCGGTATCGGTAATTAAAGAGTTGGACAATATCAGAATATCGGCAAAAAGCCATTATCGGACATCCCTACTTAAAATCCTTTTTTCCCCTCAAAAGTGAAGTGAATTATATTTATATAGCGCTTTTCTCTAGTGACTCAAAGCGCTTTACATTGTGAAACCCATTATCTAAGTTACATTTTTAAACCAGTGTGGGTGGCACTTGGAGCAGGTGGGTAAAGTGTCTTGCCCAAGAACACAACGGCAGTGACTAGGATGGCAGAAGCGGAGATCGAACCTGGAACCCTCAAGTTGCTGGCACGGCCACTGTACCAACCGAGCTATACCGCCCCAAACTCGACAGTGTGCCTTATAACTCGGTGTGCCTAATGTATGGGTTAATTCTGGTTTTGCTTACCGACCTTGAAGCAATTTTATTTGGTACATTTTGGTGTAATGATAAGTGTGACCAGTAGATGGCAGTCAAACATAAGAGATACGTGTAGACTGCACTATGATGGCAATATGACTCCAGTAAACAACACTAACATTTTATATGTTCCACTGAAAATATAGAACATTACACACAGCACTCAAAAATCTATCAAAATGTTTTAGTAGGACTTTGGTAAGCTATGAAGCCGCACTGCTTGATGGATTGTCAGCGCATTAAACATACAAGTATTATTATGGTGTGTGTATAAGGTAAGACATTATCTGCCGTTTTGTTGCGCAATATTATGCAAAAGCTAATTTTCTTACCTTCTGGTACCTGCTGATCTGTATTTGGGATCTGCATAAATCCTGAAAAATTGCGCAGGTCCGCCTTTATAGTCCGTGCCGACACCGTAGTCGATAAGCTACTTATATATATATATATATATATATATATATAAAAACATATATATATATATGTATATATATATATATATATATACATATATATATATATATATATATATACACATATATATATATATATATATATATATATATATATATATATACACACACATATATATATATATATATATATATATATATATATATATATATATATATATATATAAAAACATATATATATATATGTATATATATATATATATACATATATATATATATATATATATACACATATATATATATATATATATATATATATATATATATATACACACACATATATATATATATATATATATATACACACACATATATATATATATATATATATATACACACACACATATATATATATATATATATATATATATATATATATATATATATATATATATATATATATATATATATATATATATATATATATATATATATATATATATCTCCTTCTCACCCCGGTAGGGTGGTATCTGTGTCATCCTCAAGCTCGGGTCCTCTACCAGAGGCCTGGGAGTTTGAGGGTTCTGTGCAGTATCTTAGCTGTTCCTAGGACTGCGCTCTTCTGGACTGAGACTTCAGATGTGGTTCCTGGGATCTGTTGGAGCCACTCTCCCAGTTTGGGGGTTACTGCTCCGAGCGCCCCCACTACCACGGGGACCACGCTAGCCTTGACCTTATATATCCATTCATCCATTTTCTACCGCTTGTCCCTTTTGGGGTCGCGGAGGGTGCTGGAGCCTATCTCAGCTGCATTCAGACGGGCCAACACAGATAGACAGACAACATTCACACTCACATTCACACACTAGGGCCAATTTAGTATTGCCAATCAACTTATCCCCAGGTGCATGTTTTTGGAGGTGGGAGGAAGCCGGAGTACCATATATATATATACGGTATATATATATCCATCCATCCATTTTCTACCGCTTATTCCCTTGGGGTTGCTGGAGCCTATCTCAGCTACAATCGGGCGGAAGGCGGGGTACACCCTGGACAAGTCGCCACCTCATCGCAGGGCCAACACAGATAGACAACATTCACACTCACATTCACACACTAGGGCCAATTTAGTGTTGCCAATCAACCTATCCCCAGGTGCATGTCTTTTATATATATATATATATATATATATATATATATATATATATATATATATATATATATATATATATATATATATATGTGTGTGTGTGTGTGTGTGTGTGTGTGTGTGTGTACAAATTACAGTGAAACACAAGAAGGATTTCATGTAATTCTGTATTCAAATGTCATCTTAATAATAACATTCATTGTCATTTTCAAATTATGATGATTTTTTTTATCCTTATACTTTCCGATTGTTTCATGTAGTACTTTGGAATTAATTGATTAAAAATAATTAACATCATTATTCCATAATGAAACCTATTTTCTTCTTCATTTGTTAAGCAAGCTTTCCAAAGATACCACTCTTTTAAAAATGTGGTAAATATTAAAGTTATGACATGTTTACCAAAAAAAGGTCACATCTGAAATATGGAGCCATATTGTCTTAGTATTAAGAAGTTGACCGGAAGTTAGTACATTTTCACCGGTTTGAAAAACCCATAACTTTCTTAGTATTTGTCACAGGAAAATGATACTTATATCACTGAGGTCGTCGTTACAAGACCGGTCTGATAATACTGGCTTTATGTAAATTAACCAAACTTTTACGGACATATTGGGCTGGAATTCATTGAAGTTGCTCATTTAGGATTTTTTGAGAGGAAAAATAATGATTCACTTTAGTTAGAAATGTTGTTTACAAATACTTCTTTACACCCTTTATTTGTTCGATAAAACCATATTTGTCTTACCTTTATGTGTATATGTCTATTCTTCTCCAGGGAAAATTGTTACTTTACTTTAAAAAAATCACAGCTGCGTGGGGAGTTTGCACTTCCGGTATTTGTGTTTTGTTGCAGAAAAACGGTAACAACCAACACCTGCCAGCTCGCGTACGCCCCGCCTCTTTGTGGCGCGTCAGAGTACTACTGCATCTGTCCGTACGATTCATCTCTATTTTTTATTTTATAAACCTTTATTTATGAATTTCAACATTTACAAACAGTTGAGAAATAATAATCAAAGTAAGTATAAAACAGTACAAAAACAGTACAAAACAGCACCAGGGGGTTGTAAATTCAATTTTTTTTAAATTTGTATCTCTATTTTGTTGTACGATCGCTCATAACAATGACAGCACACTTAAGGTTATGCTTACACCGCAGGTTAATCACGATTTTTTCATCCCCCAAATCATACCGAGGCCTCTTTCATATTAAATTAGATGATTATTTTTTACGTAATTGACGTAACGTCAAATATTGTCTTTTGTTCGTATGTACGTTAGCTGTATAAAATTATTAAATATTAGATTAATATATTACTCATAGAACATCTTTATACAAGGGATGGCTCTCTCTCTCACACACACACACACACACACACACACAAAATTGGCTGAGGATAATTTGTTATATTTTTCTGACAATTTCTTTCCAAAAAATAAAGTATTATTGTTATATTTTTCTGACAATCAAACAAAACAATTGTTAAATTTTTCTGACAAATATGTTTAAAAAAAATAATATTTGAAGCATTATTTAGATTTTTTTTTTCTGGCAAATAAAAACAACAATTGTTATATTTATATTATTTTTAATTGTTTTCTGACGAGAGAGTAGCAATACATGTAACATTTTTCTGTTGAATAAAACATCTAAAAAATTTTTTGACAAATTGTTTTCTTAAAATTTTTTTTTTTTTTCCTGACTTAAAAAAAACTTTTTTTTTGGCAAATAGAAAAAAAACCCCACCATTTATTGTTATACTTTTCTGGAAAAAAAGTAGTTTTTTTCTAATAAAAAACTATTGTAATATTCTTTTGATATTTTTTTCGAAAGAGAGTAGCATTACGTTTGTAAATATTTCTTGAGAAAGTTGTTTCTAAAAAAAAAAATAATTCTGGCACATAAATAATTGTTATATTTTTTGGACAAATAAAAAAAAAAGTAATTTTTTCTGAAATAAATGTTGAATTTTTCTGTGGGATAAAAAAATCTAAAAAAAAATAATTAAAAAATATTTAATCAATTAATTTCTCCACAGTTTTTTTTTTTTTTTTAAAAGAAAAAAAAAGTTTTTTTGGCAAATAGAATTTTTTTTTTATCGTTATACTTCCCCCCCCAAAAAAATATGATATTTGTTTCTAGACAGAGTAGCAATAAATGTTTTCTGGGGGTAAACATTCTAAAAAAAATTGTAAATTATTCTTGAGAAATTATTTTCTTTAAAAATCCGAGGCCTTTTTCATATTAAATTAGATGATTATTTTTACGTAATTGCTACAATTGTATCCGCTGTGATCAGGCGGCACTCAGCCGGGTCCTACGTCATCAAAAGGCGACAAACGTCACACATCGTCGCCAAAACAAACAGGCGCGAAAGTAAACTATTATGTTATGTATTTATGTGTAATAAAAAAAAAAATGCTAGATGAAAAAGAAGAAATCAGTCAGTGTTTAAAAAAAACGTTTTAAAATGGATTAAAATTTACGTCACTCTCCCGCCGCTCTGCCTCCTCACCCACACACTCTACGGACTAAAATACCCCACTGCTAAAATGATCCCCCCTTCTTTAATATATTACGTGAAATATTAAATATATATGTATGATATATATGTATGACACAAACGTATTGAAACTGCCCCAAATGTGCCAGGACTCACAGCGACACAAACCGCACGAATTAGCCTTGGATTCGCCAGCCTCCATTTTGAATGGGGGCGATACTGATAGTCGACACCAAGCCAATACATTTCACTTAAAATACATCCATCCATCCATCCATTTTCTACCGCTTATTCCCTTTTTTGGGGATCATGTTGTTACTCGTGCAAAAACAGCAATGTAGCAAAAAAACAATAAAAACAATACATGTTTTTGAAACCTTGGATTTCTTTCTGAAAATAAAATGAATACACATTAAATTTCTCCACAGACCCTGAAGATTAATAGCAACACAGTTTTTAATCTGGACTAATGTGGTCCACATGCCTAAAAGGGTTAAATGTGCCTTTATTGCATGTTCACATATAAAACTGTTTTTATGAATCATGTACTTGGGTACCTATTTATATACATACATATATATACATTGTAGCAATCGTTACTGATAGCTATGTGTTTTAAAAGTTGTACTATGACTACTCTAAAGCAGATCAAAGTGTACAAGATAAGGTTTCGCATTGGAACCAATTACGACACTAGTTAATAATTACCAGCTAAAAGTTTAATTTTGGAAAAAAAGATAGGAAAAAAGGAAAAATACTCAAATCTCAAACTTTTATTTTGTTTTTGTGAGTGTGTGTGTGTGTGTGTGTGTGTGTGTGTGTGTGTGTGTGTGTGTGTGTGTGTGTGTGTGTGTGTGTGTGTGTGTGTGTGTGTGTGTTTTTAAGGAAAAAATACACTTGTGATGATAGCCATAGAACAGGAAACAACACATATTACAACAGGAGTCCTGGCTGCTTAGTACAACAATCAGTCTTTTTCATACTTTGAGCACCGGTAATACAAACAAAGTTTGTTAAAAGGTTGGCTTTATTTTTGTAATATAATCACTTTTCTGGGTAAAACTCCCCTCCCACCCAATTGTATTTTATTAAATGGTAGAGTATGTATTTATTTGATATTACATTTTTTATATATTTTACTTAATTCTTGCAGTAGTACAATTTTTTTTTTTAAATATGTAGTTTACTTCATTTTTGCAAAGAGCAATTAAAACGTTTTTTTTAAATTTCATTCTAGCAATTGTAAAAAAAAAATAAAAAAAAATGTGTAATTTACTTCATTTCTGCAGAGTAACGCTATTTAAAACAATTTCCTTATCAATTTTTGCAATGGTATGATTAAAAAAATATAAATAATGAAAATATTAATTTTAGTTTTACTTCACTGTTGCAATAGCAAAAGTTTGAACATATTTTCACACCCCATTCTTAAAAATAAAAATGTAATAATAATTCAAAAAACTAAATTAATTCATTATTGCAGTATTACCATGTAAACATTTTTCAACTTTATTCTTGCAAAAGTAAAATTTTTTTCATACATTGTTTTTTTATGTGAAAATAAATGAATTATTAAGCGAAAGTGAGCTTACTATTGGACAAGTGTCTCACCATGTATTACTACAACTTTTGCAAAATAAAACATAACATATGCATAGGATATTCCTTATAACATCTGTATATGACTTTTATATTTAATTTTTTTGTGAAGTACAACTTTTTTTTTTAAACATTTCCACATGATTTTAGCAATAGTACATTTTCTTGTATAAATAAACAAACACAAAAATTCCCATATTCTTATAGTACAATTTTTTTTTGGTAAAATGTTGACTTTCTGTAAAAAAAAAAGGATTACTTTATTTAGGCAATATTTGAACATATCCACGCAAAATGTTAAGTACGTGTTAATATGGAGTAGGAGTTCGTCCATACAGTGGTTAACTTCTTTTTACACTTGTATGATTACAAACCATGTGGTGTTTTGACCCGAAAACAGACCAGTATCTATGGAGGTGTGTTTGTAATAATCTGTTGATTTTTGAATGCATGTACACAACATTGCACACCATAGTATACACACACAGTAGATACATACATCAAAAGATACAAACAAATGTACATGCATTTATCCAGTCTAATTATCTTTTTTTTTTTTTTTTTTTTTAAATTGTAGTGATTGTACTACATGAATTCTGCCTAGCAACAAGTGGACATGCAAACATGTCACATGACCAGGAAAATATTCTGGTCCAAATTTGTGAATGACACACACACCAAACCCACACGCACGAACACGCACACACACACACACACACACACACACACACACACACACACACACACACACACACACACACACACACAGGCCATCACGACCTCCATCATCATGTTCCCAGCAAGGCGTTGTGTTTCTCAGAAAGGAAAGAAAAGTGTTGACATGAATTTGGTTAGTTACAAAAATAGAAAAGAAGTGAACACTGACATCGCACAACAATTACTCCTCACTCAGTGTGTGTGTGTGTGTGTCAATGGGGTGTAAGGGGGGGTGACCTCTTGCCTTTTCTTCCTGCCCTGTTCAGTCTAAACACCTTAAACCTCCTCCGTCCCTCACACTTCCTGTCTCCACCTTCCAAAATAACCTCGGTGAGAAAAGAAACAACAAGCATGTGCACAAATATAAGCAAAGTTTAATGCGCACAAAAAGACACACACAAATATGATTCATACACGTTGTCAAATATTGTCATTTGTTCGTATGTACGTTAGTTGTATAAAATTATTAAATATTAGATTCATATATTACTCATAGAACATCTTTATACAAGGGATGGATCACAGTGGGAGACACCCGTAACACACACACACACACACACACACACACACACACACACACACACACACACGCACACGCACACACACACACGCTTGCATTTCAAATGTATGAAGGAGTATTAGAGCCAGAAATAAAAGCATCAAGACATGAAAAATGCAAGATAAAACACAGTTTAAAAAAATTGGCTGAGGATAATTTGTTATATTTTTCTAACAATTTCTTTCCAAAAAATTAAGTATTATTGTAATGTTTTTCTGACAATTAAAAAAAAACAATTGTTAAATTTTTCTGACAAATATGTTTAAAAAAATAATATTTGAAGAATTATTTTTCTATTTTTTTCTGGCAAATAAAAACAACAATTGTTATATTTTTCTGACGAATAAAAAAAATAAGTTTTTTTTTCTGACGAGAGTAGCAATAAATGTAAAATTTTTCTGTTGAATAAAACATCAAAAAAATATTTTTGACAAATTGGTTTCTAAAAAAATTTTTTTTTTTTCCTGACAATAATTTTTTTCGAAAAAAAAATTAAAAAAAATTTGGCAAATAGAAAAAAACAAACATTTATTGTTATACTTTTCCGGATTTTTAAAAATATTTTTCTAATAAAAAATATTGTTATATTCTAAAGAGAGTAGCATTTCATTTGTAAATATTTCTTGACAAAATTGTTTCTAAAAAAAATGTTTTCTGGCAAATAAACAATTGTTATATTTTTCGGACAAATAAAAAAAGAAATTGTTCTTTTTTCTGAAATAAATGTTACATATTTCTGTGGGATAAAAAAATGTAAAAAAAAATGTAACAAAATATTTAAATAATTATTTTTTTCTTTACTATTAATATAAAAAAAAAATAAAAGAATAAAAAAGTTTTTTTTGCAAATAGAAAAAACAATTATTGTTATACTCCCCCCCAAAGAAAAATCTGATATTTGTTTCTGGACAGAGTAGCAATAAATGTTATATTTTTCTGGGGGTAAACATTCTAAAAAACATTAAAATTATTCTTGAGAAATGATTTTCTTTAAAAAAAAAAAAAAGTTTTCTGGCAAATAAAAAAAAACAGTTAGTTTTATTTTTCTGCCAAATAAAAAAAATATTGTTAAATTTTTTTAACAAGCATTTTTCTAATAAAAAAAATATTGTTATATTTTTCTGTCAATTCTTTCTAAAGAGAGTAGCAATAAGTATACATTTCTGCAAAAAAATCCCCCTAAAATTGTAAATTTTGTGACAAATTGTTTTCTAAAACAATAAATATTTTCTGCAAATATTTGTCTAAAGAATATATTTTCTGGCAAATAAATTATTATTTTTTCTGACACTATTTGTTTTTTAATTAAAAAAAATATTGTTACATTTTTCTGCCAAGAAAAAAATATAATCATTTTTTGATAAATTGTTTTCTAAAACAATAAAGCTTTTCTGCAAATATTTGTCTAAAGAATATATTTTCTGGCAAATAAAAAATATTGTTAAATTTTTCTGCCAAGAAAAAAACAATAAATGTTAAATTTTTCTGGGGGGAAAATATATAAATTCTTTCGATACATTTGTTCCACAAGAAAAATTTTTTTTTTTCTGAAATGTTTTTTCTAAATAAACCTAAATTATTCTTACAATTTTTTTCTCAATCTTACAGTTTTTAAAATTAATTTTCCAGCAAGAAGACATTTCAAAAATGCGAGGAAAAAAAAACTTTTATGGAATGTTTTTTGTCTAACAAATACGTTGTATTAATTTTTATCCCCAAAAAAAGAAGTTTTATCTTACAAAATGATGTCTTGTTATGATGGTATTTAGTCTGGATCATTTCCCACTGTGTGTTGGCAATAAAAACATGTATTTCCTCTTTTTTGGGTGACATTGCTGATTGTTCCCGGTACAACGATGCGGTTTTTGCCCTGATACTCCTTCATAGGGATGGCTTGCAGTCTGTCGCACGCCCATGCAGAGACAACGGGGCCGCGGTGCGGACGTCACAGAGCGGACACGACACGGTCCTACATGGTCTTCCAAGCGAGAACTACGGGAGCGTCCCCAACACGGGTGTCCCTCGCTCTCTTCCATCGTTTTTTTTTTTTGTGTGGCCTTCTTGCTGGCGCGGGGGCAGGGGGACAAAGAAATCATGAGAACAGAAACTCACAGCTTGTGTGGAGGTGGGGGGTTTAGGTCGGGGCTCGGGACACGCGCCCATGATAGTACCACTCGAGGACACGCAGGAAAACAAAAAGCAACGCGGTGGGTGGCGGATGAAGGATGGACGAAGGATGGATGATGTTCTTCACTATGGGAGCAAGAAGAGGAGCAAAATAAATAAATATTGAGGAAGCAGGTGTCCTGAAGTCTTTTCTCTCTCTCTCTCTCTTCACTGCTCAGCAGTGTTGAAGTCCTCCCAGCGCATCCGCCCACTTCATGTCAGTCACCAAAGGTTGGCTATTGGGGGTCGGAGGGCCGAGATGGCGACTGAGAGGGGCTGCAGAGGTATGTGTGGCGGGAGGGGAGGGGGGGGGGTGCTCTCAAGAATAGATCAAGCTCTTTGGGAAGCGTCCTGTGCCACGTTTGAAGACGAGGGGACAATCACGCTCTCGCGTCGGAGAGGAAGCCAAACAACAAGAGGAAAAGCGCTCTGATTTTTGCGCAGGAAGTCCAGCGCGCCTCCTGCCCGGGCCAGATAAGAGCGCTGCGATTCCCATGGCCGAACCCGGCGGGACCCGGGACCCCTGGGGGTGGGGGGTGGGGTAGGGATGGAGGGGGGGCGCGCACGAGAGGCCCTCCTCAGCCTGGCCCAGCCTGGCCCAGCGTGCCCGGGCCTCCTCCGGCCTGCCGTCAGGCTTGTGGCGCAGCCGGGCTGCAAAGAACAAGGTCCAGTGAGGATCCAGCAAACACACTCAGCACAAGTCAAGCACACGTCACTGAACCAGAACAGAGCTTTGCACCGCGCACCCCCTAGCATCACACAGCAGGAAACAATGAACATGTGACCACATCCATTTGATTTTCTACTCAACATTTTTGCATGAAAATGCTTTCTTTCCTACTTTTTTTTAAAACTTTTTTTTAATGTGACGATAACCATAGAAGGTAAAATGGTACTTTTTGTTTTCTATTTTCACTAACATTTTTGATTGCAATAACTATGTGTCAGAAAATAGTTCTCTCTTGATATCGAAATTTTACTATCGAAATATTTTTTTACCTATTTTTTTCAAAATATTTTTATTTAATCTTCGCAAAACTACATTTTTGAAAATATTTATCCATTTCATTTTTGCAATACTAAGATTTTAAAACATTTTTTACTTTATTCTTGAAATATATAGATATTTTTAATTATTTTTTTGCAAATGTAAAAATGTTAAGTATTTATTTTCTTGCAATAGTACATGTTATAAATATCATTTTTACTTACTCCTTGCAATACTACATTTTTGAAAATATATATCTACTTCATTCCTGCATATGTTTCCCTTTACTCCTGCAATATAATTTTTTAAATCTATTTTTACTTTATTCTTGCAATTGTAAAAGGTTTAATCGCACCACACACACACTCTTAGAATCACAAAGCAGGAAAAAATGAACATGTGACCATATCCATTTTATTTTCCATTTTTTCTACTAAAGATTTATGCATAAAAATGCTCTTTTTTTGTACTTTTTTAAATTAATGGAAAATGTGACGATAACCATAAAATGTCAAACCATACTTTTTGTCCTCTATTTTCAAAAACATTTTCAATTGCCATAGCAATAACTATTTGTCAGAAAATAGTTTTCTCGTAATATTGACATTTTTCTTTCTATTTTTTTTTTTACTTCATGCAATACTAAGACATTTTAAAATATTTTCCCTTTATTCTTGCATTAGTAATTTTTTTTTTTTTTTTTTTTTTACTTCATTCTTGCAATTGTAAAATGTTTAATCGCACCACACATCTCCTTAGCACCACAAAGCAGGAAAAACAACCATTTTCCTTTTATTTTTTTTACTAATGGTCAATTTTTTCTATTTTTTGGAAGGAATGAAACATGTGATGATAAAATGCCATCCTCTATTTTTACAAACATTTTCAACTGCAATAACAAATTGTCAGAAAATAGCTTTCTCATAATGTTAAAATGTTTTTTTTTAACAATTCTTACAATACTACATTTATGAAAATATGTATTTACTTTATCCCTGCAATACTTCAGTTTTGAATATATGTATTTACTTCATTCCTGCAATACTAAATCTTTTTTCACTTTATTCTTGTAAAAGTACATTTACATTTTTTTTTACTTCATTCTTGCAAAAGTAAAATGTTTGCCACAACACACACTCTCTTAGCATCACAAAACAGGAAACAATAAGAAGGTGACCATACATATTTTCTCACTGGAATATTTTTTTGCTAAATATTTTTGCATAAAAAAGCTAATTTCGTGCTACTATTTTGAACAAATGGAAAATGTGAGGATAACCATAGAACGTAAAATGGTACTTTTTGTCTCCTATTTTCACTACCATTTTTAATTGAAATCGCAATTACTACTTGGCAGAAATAGTTTTCTCGTAATATGAACATTTTACTCTTTTGATTTTTTTTTTTTTACCAAGTTCTTGCAATATTACATTTTAAAAAATATATTCTTACTTCATCTTTGCAAAACTACATTTTTGAAAGTATTTTTCCTACAATACTAAAACATTTGAAAATATTTGTCATTTTATTTTTGAACTATTTTACTTAATTCTTACAAATGTAAAATGTTTAAACTAATGATTTTCTTGCAATAGTTTTTTTTTTTTCCAAATATTCTTTTTACTTGCAATAGTAAATTTTTTAAATCATATTTTTGCTTCATTCATGCAATAGTACACATTTTTGAAATATTCTTCTTACTTAATTTTTACAGTAGAATATTTTTAGAAAATGTGTACCCTTCATTCTTGCAGCAGTACATTTTTTTTAATATTAATTTTGCTACATTGTTACGAAAGTATAATCTTAAAAAAACATATTTTCAAATTCATTACGCAATAGTACAATTTTTAAATACATGTTTTATTTTATACAGTGGTACCTTAACTTATGAACACATTGCATTCATATCTCAAATCAACCATTGAAATGAATTGAAATCAATTTACTCCACCTACAACACCACCATTTTAACATTAAAATGCCTTTTAATTTTTTTTTAGAAATACTGTATAAAAAAAACATTACAATAGCATGTACTACAAACAACTACAGTAGTTTCATGAAATAATGTAGTAATATTCTTCAGCATTTACCTTGGGGAGAAGACTTTTGTAGGTGTCTCTTACGGGCTGCTTCTCCGTCGTGTAACAATAGGAACTAGGAAATTGCTGTTTGAGTTCCACACGAACATATTTGAGTGACGGACCGGAAAAGTCAACGTAAAAAAAAAGTGATGTGTGTGTGTGTCTGTGTACCAAAGGAAATGCTTGACCGTGCAAGGTTAGACAACTAATTGAAACACGGCAAACACCGCATCTGCAGCTTTTCAATATTTTTATGGATAAATGTTTGTCGTTTGGACCTTTGTGAGATGCGGATTGACAATTCGGACTCGCCAGGTCATACGCTTCCTCTCCTCCTCACAAACGTTCTTAGTTCCGATGCTTGGAGGGCAGGATCGACTGTCTAATCAACACTTTTCTTTGGTTTTGTGCAGACGAAGCAGGAGCTGCAACGTGTAACAATGTATTAACTCTTCATTGCTCAAACGCCACAACTGGGTGACAAATAGTACTTCAACCGACAGCGGGCTGGACTCAAATGATGCTCGCAACTGAAAGCATAAGTAAAAGTCGCGCGACAGCAATTATCTCAAATTACTCTTAAACTCTACTTGCAATAACACAATTGTTTCAATATTATTTTATTATATAAATAATATTATATAAAAATCAATTATTATATAGTACAATAAAAAATGCTTAATTTCTGCAATAGTACATTGTTTTTACTTCATTCTTGCAATAGTACAATTTGTAAAATATGTATTTTACTTCATTTTGGCAAAGTACAATTTTATATGTATTTGTTTTACTTCATTCTTGAAAAAGGACAATTCGTTAAATATATTTCTACTTAACTTTTACAATAGTGCAATTTTAAAAATATATATTTTGCTTTATTTTGCAAAGTTAAAAAAAAAAAATTCATTTTACTTCATTCTTGCAATTGTAAAAAAAATAATATTTATTTTACCTCATTCTTACAATAGTACAATTATAATTCGAAATGTGTAATGCATTTTTTAAACTTCATTCTTGCTATCGTAAAAATATTTATTTTACTTCATTTTCCTCAGTACAAGTTTAAAAATATTTTTTTTACACTTACCGTAATTCTTGTTAAAGCACCAATGATTGTCACACACACACTAGGTGTGGCGAAATTATTCTCTGCATTTGACCCATCACCCTTGATCACCTCCTGGGAGGTGAGGGGAGCAGTGAGCAGCAGTGGCGGCCGCGCCCGGGAGTCATTTTTGGTGATTTAACCCCCAATTCTAACCCTTGATGCTGAGTGCCAAGCAGGGAGGTAATGGGTCTCATTTTTATAGTGATAGGAGAACTCTTTAAATATATTTTTACTTAAAGGTGCCATATGTAATAATTTCATATCAAGTCATCATTAATAAATCATGTTCTTTTCGAATACCTCTATAACAAAATATATTTGACAAATAAAACCTAAGTAGATATTTGTAGTGTCAGTGCCTATTTCGTTCTCAATGTTGGTACGCTGAGGAAATGCGTTCCAACATTAGCACGGCTAAATGCGGTTTCTGGTACTGTATGTGCATCAGGAACATATGGGGTGGTATTTGCTTGGCACAATATAATGCATTACATGTAATGATTTTCTACTTTGTGTATTGACATGGTAGTAGGCTATATGGTTTATGCGTAACGTGGTTTATGCGTAACGTGGGTTGGCTCATAGAATAGCACTCTGTACTGAAAGATGGTGATGTGCGTACATGGAAGAGAATGTCAGGTTGAATGCAACATGGAGTTATGCTCAACGAAATGTGGCGGTAATTTTACTGTTGGCCTTGGCTTGCCATCAAAGTAGGCCTATGCCATACATAATGTATATATATATATAATTATTTCGATGGTGGTCCGTGCGGTCATTCTCGACATTTTAGCAGGGTAATACCAACAATCCATTTGGCTAATTGACATCAGTAAAATGTGGCATAATTATTTAGTAAACCATCTTGCAAGAAGCATAAACAAGAGAAACCTACAGTGTTGGACTCGTCGATTGCCATTTGAAGTTCCTTGGAGTAGGATTTGCATTCGGCTGTGTATCTGGCAACCTCAGTCATGGAGAGTGGGAGGGGACTACAGAATTTTGACCGTAATTGCAGTACCATTTCTGGCCACATTATAACACATGGCATCTTTAACCCTTGCAATAGTCCATCCATCCATCCATTTTCTACCGCTTATTCCCTTTTGGGGTCGCGGGGGGCGCTGGAGCCTATCTCAGCTACAATCGGGCGGAAGGCGGGGTACACCCTGGACAAGTCGCCACCTCATCGCAGGGCCAACACAGATAGACAGACAACATTCACACTCACATCCACACACTAGGGCCAATTTAGTGTTGCCAATCAACTTATCCCCAGGTGCATGTCTTTGGAAGTGGGAGGAAGCCGGAGTACCCGGAGGGAACCCACACAGTCACGGGGAGGACATGCAAACTCCACACAGAAAGATCCCGAGCCCGGGATTGAACCCAAGACTACTCAGGACCTTCGTATTGTGAGGCAGATGCACTAACCCCTCTGCCACCGTGAAGCCCCCTTGCAATAGTACTTTTTTAAAAATATTTATTTTGCAGAGTAAGATCTTTAAGATTTGTTTTACTTCAATCTCGCGATTGTAAACAATTTTTATATTTATTTTACCTCTTTCTTGAAATAGTACAATCCTAAAAATATTTTTACACTTAATGCTTGCACTAGTACAATTTTTTAAATATATTTTACTTAATTCTTGCATTAGTATAATTTAGAAAATATTTATTTGACTTATTTTTGCAATAATACAATTTTGTTTTACTTCATTCTTGCAATAGTACATTTTTCAATTATTTATTTTACTTCATTTTTGCAAAGTTCCTTTTTAAAAAATATAAAAAATGTTTTTACTTCATTCTAGCAATAGTAGAATTCTTTAAATATTATTTGTACTTAATTCCTGCAAATGCACCATTTTTTAAATATATGTTTTACTTCACCCTTGCAATAGTACACTTTTAAAAATATTTATTTTGCAGAGTAAGATCTTTTAGATTTGTTTTACTTCAATCTTGTGATTGTAAATTTTTTTTATATTTATGTTACCTCTTTCTTGCAATAGTACAATCCTAAAAATATTTTTACACTTAATGCTTGCACTAGTACAATTATTTAAAAATATTTTACTTAATTCTTGCATTAGTACAATTTAGAAAATATTTATTTTACTTATTTTTGCAATAATACAATTTTGTTTTACTTCATTCTTGCAATAGTACATTTTTCAATTATTTATTTTACTTCATTTTTGCAAAGTTCCTTTTTAAAAAAAATATAAAAAATGTTTTTACTTCATTCTAGCAATAGTATAATTCTTTAAATATTATTTGTACTTAATTCCTGCAATTGCACAATTTTTTAAATATAAATGTTTTACTTCATTCTTGCGATAGCACAGTTTTAAAATATATATTCTACTTCATTTTTGCAAAGTACAATTTTACTATATTTGTTTTTACTTTATTCTTGCGGTTGTACAATTTTAAAAATATTTATTGTACTTCATTTTTGCAAAGTACATATTTTTAAATATTTATTTCTCTTCATTCTTGCAAGTATACCATTTTAAAATATTTGTACTTCTTTCTTGCAATAGTACAATGTTTTTTAGTTTACTTTAATCTTGCAAAAGTACAGGTTTTACTTTTTTTTTTACTTTTTCTTGCATCAGTACACTTTTTGAAATATATTTTTACTTAATTCTTGCAATAGCACAATCTTCACAAATATTTTTAAACGTCATTCTTGCTATAATAATTTTAAAAAATGATACTCCATTTCTGCTATACATTATAAATACTTTACATTACATACATACATTTACATGCATTTTCCACAATGTTAAAATAAATAAATTATTAAGTGAAAGTGGCTTTACTATTTAACAAGTGTATCACGATGTATTAGTACAACTTTTGCAAAGTAAAAAATAACATATGCATTCATAATAACATCTGTGTATGGAGATGTCTTAATGTGCAGCTATCATAAACTGTGAGGAAAATACAGGTGGGACTTTTCTCAGCACGTAACTCACGCAACACTTTTCCGCCGGCGTTCCTACAAGGCGTTCACGTGCATCACGAACAAACAGTAAGTCATTTTGCAGAGGCGCCGCGCTAGAACGCCGGAGGTCAGAGGCCAACGGGCATGATGTCAGTGCGTCTGCGAGGCGGAACGCGGCGTGGGCGTCTCAGGTAACACTTAACCTCTCTGATGGGGTCACCAGCAACACAATACGTGTTTGACCTCCGAGAAATACTCCATCAATGTTTTTGCCAAGTGCCTGCTTAAGCGCGCGTGTGTGTGTGTGTGTGTGTGTGTGTGTGCGTGTGTGTATAATATGTGTGTGTCTGTGTGAGCGTGTGTGTTTGTTTTGGATAGGGCTGGGCCATTTCTCATGACAACTTTATATATAAACACATATAAAGCATGTGTGTGTGTGTGTGTGTGAAAGATACAAAAAAACGCATCAGGGGATGTGTGTGCAATCACAATAATAAACATGCGTCCTGCACAGGAAGTTCATTAAATCATCGCGTTTGATTTGGAAAGCAACAAATTGTGACTGCCAGCACGGAACTGCCGTCTATTGAAGTGTGTGTTGTTTGTTTCTGCTTTCAAGTGTGTCTGTGAATGCACCATGCAAGCACACACCCAAACACACACACACAGATATACATTTACATGCACTTAAACAAACATATGGGAAAAATGCAGAAAGACAACAAGAAGAAAAAGAGAACACAATGAAGCACACTTGCGCGCGCACACACACACACCCTTTAGCAGATTAGCACACATGAAAGGCCCTCAAAGGCATCTGTTCTGGTTACAAGAAGGAAACGGTGTCTGGACACACGCTGAAATAGACAAAACATGTCTCCTTTGCAAAATCACACAATACACACACCCACACACACACACACAACAATAACATGAAGTTGTTTTTACTGTCACATTACAGCACTGACTATAACGCTCCATCATATGCAGCTCTTACAATACAACATCAACTATTTGTCATACACTGTATGTACTACTGTATGTACTACTGTATGCACTACTGTACGTACTACTGTATGTACTACTGTATGTACTACTGTACGTACTACTGTATGTACTGTAAATAAGGCTCAAAGTGAGTAGACCTCTGACATTTCAACAATTGCTATAAATAGCTGTTTGTTTTTCTTTAAAGCTGTATGACGACTCGATATAACTGTCATAAAAAAACACATTTTTGCACAAGAACCAATCACAGCACTAGTTTATAATTACAAAATAAAAGTTACAATTTTGAACTATTTTTTTTTTTAAGCAAAAAGAAAAATGTGATGATAAACATAGAGCAGGAAACGGCCCTTATTACGACGGGAGCGCTGGCTGCTCAGTACAACATGGCTAAAGCGACAATAGGTCTTTTTCATATTTTTTTTGAGTAATATAAAACATAATTGGTAAAAGGTTGGCTTTATTCTTCTGGTAAAGTAATTTTTCTGGTTTCTAGTTTTTTGCAATATTAAAATGTTTTAAATATTTATTTTACTTCATTTTTGCAAAGTACAATTTAAAAAATATTTATTTTACTTAATTCTTGCAATAGTTTTAGAATTTGTGTTACACTTTATGCTTGCAATAGCACAATTCTTTAAATATATTTTACTTAATTCTTGCAATAGTACCATTTTAAAAATATTTATTTTAGTTCATTCTTGCAATTGTAATTTTTTTACAAATATTTTTTAGTGCATTCTTGCAATAGTACCATTTTTTTAATATTTATTTTTAATCCATTTCTAAAATATTTTGTTTTACTTCATTCCTGCTATTGTAAAATATTTGTAATATTTATTTTACTTCATTGTTGTTACAGCACAAGTTTGAAAATATTTTTTTTACACCTAATGCTTGCGATAGTATAATTCTTTAAATGTAGTTTTACTTAATTCTTGCATTGGTACAATTCTTTAAAATATTTTTAAACTTCATTCTAGCAAAAATATATTTTTTAAGTGAATTCCTGCATTACCATGTAAAAAAGGTACATACTTTATTTTTGCAATAGCACAATTTTTCCTTTTATTCTTTCATTTGTATACTATGTTAGAATAAATGAATGATTAAGTGCAAGTGGGCTTACTATTTGGCAAGTGTCTCACGATGTATTACTACAACTTTTGCAAAATAAAAAATAACATGTATATTCCTAATAACATCTGTATTTTTTTATACTTTATTTTTTGTAATAGTACATCTTTTATAAATAAAATTTCCACATGATTTTAGCAATAGCACGTTTTCTTGAATAAATCAATAAACAAATAAAAAATGACCTTACCCTTACAGTATATAGTACAGTACAAGTGTTTTTGGTGACATTTAGATTTGTGTAGAAATATGACTTTATTTCAGTAATATAATATTTTAAATGTGTTACTGTTGAGTAGGTTTACTTTGTTGCATACAGTGGTTAACTTCTTTTTACACTTGTATGATGAAAAATTCTGTGATGGTTTCACCTTGGAACAGATAATTTCTACTTTATACGACATGTAGATAAGTATTTTATGTGAAATCTACTTACAGGCCTTTAGGTGGGCAGGGGTGCCAGAGCCACGTGATGTGAGGAGGGGGCACGCCGTGGGACGTACAGTGTAGAGACTGTCTGCTCCCCCGGGCCACAGAACCGGGGTCTTGCAACGAGACCGCTTTCTCGCCTATCTGAGGACTCACTGTGAACGTCCAAGGTTGGAGACACGCAACACGATCATGTGGAGACAAAAAAAAACGCAAAGTCAGCGATTTGGAGTTTGTTCCTGGTTGTGATTGACAGCCAACAGGGGGCAGCAGACAGCAGCACGGTTCCTAATGATAATTCAACATGAAGTGCAGTTACCGTGAACGGCCACCAGGAGATAAACTATTGCTCACTAATGCCTCTGGAGGAACAAAGTGGCGTTGTTGGTCATGTTGTCTTACCGTTAACCACGAGTATTAGCGTGAGGTTCTGGTAGAGTCCGTGCTCCTGGATGCGTACGAGGATGGTATATTTCCCAGCGTCCTCCTCTGCCACGTCCCTGATGACCAGAGAGTTTCCGTCTCTGTGGTACCTGGAGCACTGCTCTGCTGCCACCATGCCGTCCTTCAACCTGCCAAGGCACAGCCATCCCGCGTCAACGCCATCTTTTCAGAAACTTCTCCAAGGCGTTGGCGAGCGTCCTCTTACCAGATGACCTCGGGGACCGGGAAGGCTCGCAGTTTGGGCGAAATTCGGTACGATTTCTGCCCCGCCTGAGCCTCCATCACGGGACCCCGTCTGGGCTTCAAGCGGATGAATGGACGATCTGAGGACACACGTGACCATATAAGGTAAGGCTAAATGTTTACCATGGTCAAAGATCCTCTACGTGACAAGAGCGCTCCAATTTTTTGACAACCTACTGCAAAAACAGTAGTCAAAGATCATTTAAATGACAAAAGTACTCTGCTGTTTTGAAGACAATTGTGAAAAAAATGTGTCAAAGATTGTCAATAGGACAAGAGTGTTTGGCTGTTTTTAAAAACCTACTTCAAATACAGTAGTCAAAGATCCTCTAAATGAGGAAAGCGCTCTGCTGTTAAGAATATGGTGAAAAAATGTGTGTCAAAGATTGTCTATATAACAGAGTGTCCGCCCTGAGATCGGTAGGTTGTGAGTTCAAACCCCGGCCGAGTCATACCAAAGACTATACAAAATGGGACCCATTACCTCCCTGCTTGGCACTCAGCATCAAGGGTTGGAATTGGGGGTTAAATCACCAAAAAGTATTCCCGAGCGCAGCCGCCGGTGCTGCTCACTGCTCCCTCACCCTTTGAAGAACCTACTTCAAAGTCCCTCCACATGACAAAGGTACTGTGCTGTTTAAGGAATCTGCTGAGAGTTCTTTATCCAAAGATCATCTATATAACAGAAGCGCTCTGATGTTTTTAAGAAAATTGTGAAAAAAATGTGTGTCAAATATTGAAATATTAATGACAAGGGTGTTTTGTTTTTTTTGTCATAAAAAAATACAATCATGTGTGCTTACGGACTGTACGTTTGTTTGGGTTGGTGCACTAGTTGTATAATTGTAAGTGTATCTTTTGTTTTTTATGTTGATTTAATAAAAAAAAAAACTTTTTTAATTTTTAATTTTTAATTTCTTGTGCTGCCCGGTACCAATCCATCCGCGGTCCGGTGGTTGGGGACCACTGATCTAAATGACAGAGAATGCTGTTTTTAGGAATCTACTGCAAATGTGTTAGTCGAAGATCATCGAAATGACAGAAGCGCTCTGCTGTTTTGAAGAGAATGGTGAAAAAATGTGTTTCAAAGATTGTCTATATGACAAGAGATTTTTGCTGTTTTTAAGAACCTACTTCAAGTGGTCAAAGACCCTCCACATGACAAAGGTACTGTGCTGTTTAAGGAATCTGCTGAGAATTGTTTATCCAAAGATCATCTATATAACAGAAGCGCTCTGATGTTTTTAAGAAAATTGTGAAAAAAATGTGTGTCAAATATTGTCTAAATGACAAGGGTGTTTTGTTGTTTTGTAGAGCCTACTTCAAATACAGTAGTCAAAGATCATCTAAATGACAGAGTATGCTGTTTTTAGGAATCTACTGCTAATGTGTTAGTCGAAGATCATCGAAGAGAATGGTGAAAAAATGTGTTTCAAAGATTGTCTATATGACAAGAGATTTTTGCTGTTTTTAAGAACCTACTTCAAGTGGTCAAAGACCCTCTACATGACAAAGGTACTGTGCTGTTTAAGGAATCTGCTGAGAATTGTTTATCCAAAGATCATCTATATAACAGAAGCGCTCTGTTTTTAAGGAAATTGTGAAAAAAATGTGTGTCAAAGATTGTCTATATGACCAGAGTTTTTTGCCGTTTTAAGAAAATTGTGAAAAAGTGTGTCAAAGATTGTCTATATAACAAGAGTGTTTTGCTGTTTTAATAATCTACTTCCAGCAGTCTAAGATCCTCTCCATGACAAAGGTGCTCTGCTGTTTTTTTGGAATCTGCTGTGAATTTGTTAGTCAAAGATCATCTATGTGACAGAAGCGCTCTGCTGTTTTTAAGAAAATTGTGAAAAAGTGTGTCAAAGATTGTCTAAATGACAATAGTTTTTGCTGTTTATAAGAACCTACTTCAAGCAGTAAAATATCTTGTACATGACAAAAGGTAAAAATGTGTGTCAAAGATTGTCTAAAGAACAAGGGTGTATTGCGGTTTTTAAGAATCTACTTCAAATACAGCAGTCAAAGATCCTTGAAATGACTGAGCTATGCTATTTTTAGGGATCTTTCACAAAAATTGTAGTCAAAGATTCTGTGTTTTGCGTTTTTTAGGGATCTCTGCCAAAAACGATAGCCAAAGATAATTTATACAACAAGCACAATGTTGTTTTTAGGAATCTGCTGCAATCCTCTACATACAACTAATGGCATTGCGGTTTTTAGTGATTAAGAGCAAAAATGGGAGCCAAGGATTCTTAAAATAAGAGCGCTCTGCTGTTTTTAAGGATCAAATGCAAAAAAAATTGCCAAAGATAATTTAAACAACACACACAATGCCGTTGTTAGGAATCAAAAACGCTGGTCAAAGATACTCTACAGCATATGAAACAGATGCTATGCTATTTTTAGGGATCCACAGCAAAAAAGTTAGTCAAAGATCATCTATGTGAAAACAATACTCCGCTGTTTTTAGAAATCTGCTGCAAATGTGTTGGTCAAAGATCATCTAAATTAAAGAAACGCTGTGCAGTTTTAAAGAAAATGGTGAAAAAAATGTCTATATGACAAAATAGTTTTGCTGTTTTTAAGAACTTAGTGAAAATGCAGTAGTCAAAGATCCTCAACATGACAAGAGAGCTCTGCTGTTTTTAGGAATCTGCTGCAAGAATGCTGGTTAAAGATCCTCTACATGACAAGAGTGCTTTGCTGTTTTTGGGAATCTTTCGCAAACATTCTAGTAAAAAATCCTGTACTTTGCTATTTTTAGGGATCTACAACAAAAATGTTAGCCAAGGATCCTGAAATAACAAAAATTATCTGCTGTTTTTAGTGACCGACGGCAAAAACGCCAGCCAAAGATAATCTATACAACAAGCGCAATTCTGTTTTTTGGAATCTGCTGCAAAAACGTTGGTCAAGGATCCTCTATATAAAAATAATGCTTTGCTATTTTTAAAGATCTACAGCAAAAATGCAAGTCAAATATAATGTATATGAAAAGAAGGATCAGCTGTTTTTAGGGATCTACTACAAAAAAGGTAGTCAAAGATCATCTATATGAAAAAAAATGTTTTGCTGTTTTGGGGAATCTGCTGCAAAAAAGATGTTCAAAGATCCTATAAATTACAGGAGTGCTCTGAAGTTTTTAGGGATCTACTTAAAAAAGGAGCACTGCTTAATGTTTTCAAAAATCGACTTAAAAAACAAAACCGTTTTTTTTAAGAAAATGATGCAAATACACAAGTCAAAAATCCACTGCATAAGAGTGTTTTGCTGTTTTTTCCCCAGCAAAAATCCTAGTCTAATATCATCTAAATTAAAATGTTTTGCTGTTTTTAGGGACCCAGAGCAAAAATTCCAGTCAGAGATCATTTATATGAAAATAATTATCTGCTGTTTTTAGGGATCTATCACAAAAAGGCTACTCAAAGATTGTCTATATGAAAAATAATGTTTTGCTGTTTTGGGGAATCTGCTGCAAAAAAGATGTTCAGAGATCCTATAAATTACAGGAGTGCTCTGAAGTTTTTAGGGATCTACTTAAAAAAGCAGCACTGCTTGCTGTTTTTAAGATAATTATGCGGATACACAAGTCAAAGAGGCATTACATGAATAGAATGTTTTTCTGTTTTTAGGAATCCGCTGTAAAATGCTGGTCAAAGATCCTGTATATGACAGGAGTGTTTTACTGTTTTTAGGGATCTACAGCAAAAATGCTAGTCAAAGATCATCTATATGAAAATAATGCTTTTCTGTCATTGGGACTCTTTTGCAAAATGCTGTTCAAAGATCCTGTATATTACAGGAGTGCTCTGCTGTTTTGAGGACCGACAGTAAAAAAACAACAACGCCAAATGATAGTAATAGTAGTAAATGGCAGGAGTGCTCTGCTGTTTTTAGGGATCTACTACAACAACACTGCTGTTTTTTTAAGAAAATGATGTAAATAGACAAGTCAAAGATCCACTATATGTCAAGAGTGTTTTGCTGTTTTTATGGATCTGCAGCAAAAATCCTAGTCAAAGATCATCAAAATGTAAATCATGTTTTGCTGTATTTAGGAATCTGCTGAAAAAAGTCAAAGGTCCTCTTCATGAGGAGTGTTTTGCTGTTTTTAGGGGTCTAGAGCAACAATGCTAGTCAAAGATCAGCTATATGAAAATAATCTTTTGATGTTTTTGAGAATCTGCTGCAAAAATGCTGTTCAAAGATCTTGTATTACAGAAGAGCTCTTCTGTTTTTAAGGACCTACCGTGAAAAACGCTAGCCAAGACATGACAGAAATGCACAGCTATTTTTGTGGATCTATTGTAAAAACGCCAGCCAAAGATCTTATAAATAATAGGAGTTATTTGCTGCTTTTAGGGATCTACTGCAAAAAGCAACACTGCTGTTTTTAAGAAAATGATGGCAATACACAAGTCAAAGATCTACTGCATGACAAGAGTGTTTAGCTGTTTTTAGGAATCTGCTGTCAAAACGCTGGTCAAAGAACCGGTATACGACCGGAGTTATCTGCCGTTTTTAAAGGTTTGAGAAAAAAATCTTAGTCAAATATCATCTACATGAAGATAATGTTCTGTCATTTTTAGAAATCTGCTGTAAAAACGCGACTCAAAGATCCTGTACATGACGACAGGAGTGTGCTGTCATATTTAGGAATCTGCTGCAAAAATAGTGGTCAAAGATCCTGTACAGTATGTAACAGGAGTGTTTTTCTGCTTTTAGGGATACACAGCAAAAAGCAGCACTGCTGTTTTTCAGAAAATTATGCCAATAAACAAGTCAAAGATCCACTACATGACAAGAGTATTTTGCTGTTTTTAGGAATCTGCTCTTAAAACAGTGGTCAGAGATCCTGTATAAAAATGCTGTCAAAGATGATCTATATGAAAAAAAACGCTGGGCTATTTTGGGGAATCTGCTGTAAAAATCATGTTCAAAGATCCTGTCTATTGCATGAGTGCTATGCGGTTTTTAAGGGTCGACCGTAAAAACGCTAGCCAAAGCTCTTTTACAAAAGGAGTGCTCTGCTGCTAGCCAAAGATCATCAATGAGAAAATAATGTTTTGCCAATTTTTGAAAAATCTGCTGTAAAAATGCTGGTCAAAGATCCTGTATATGACTGGAGTTATCTGCCGTTTTGTTAAAGGTTTGAGACAAAAACCTTACTCAAAGATCATCTATATGAAAATATTGTTCTGCCATTTTTAGAAATCTGCTGTAAAAACTCGCCTCAAAGATCCTGTACATGACGACAGGAGTGTGGGGTCGTATTTAGGAATCTGCTGCAAAAATAGTGGTCAAAGAGTGTTTTTCTGTTTTAGGGAAATACAGCAAAAATCAGCGCTGCTGTTTTCAAGCAAATGATGCCAATACACAAGTCAAAGATCCACTACATGACAAGAGTATTATGTTATTTTTGGGAATCTGCTGTAAAAATTATGTTCAAAGATCCTGTATATAACATGAATGCTATGCTGTTTTTAAGGGCCGCCTGTAAAAACACTAGCCAAAGCTTTTACAACAGGAGTGCTCTGCTGCTAGCCAAAGATCATCACTGTGAAAATAATGTTTTGCCAATTTTAGAAAAATCTGCTGTAAAAACGCTGGTCAAAGATCCAGCAAATGACCGCCGTTATCTGCTGTTTTTAAAGGTTTGAAACAAAAATCTTAGTCAAAGATCATCTATATGAAAATATTGTTCTGCCATTTTTACAAATATGTTGTAAAAACGCGGCTCAAAGATCCTGTACATGATGACAGGAGTGCACTGCTGCTTTCAGGGATCTCAGGCTGTCAAAGATCATCTATATCAGGGGTGTCAAACTGGTTTTTATTGAGGGCCACATTGCAGTTATGGTTGCCCTCAGAGGGCCGCTTTTAACAATGAGTCATATATGAATATACATGTATACATATAATACATAACAATATTTTTTTTTTCCATAAACTGCAAAAAAAACATTTAAATTTTACTTTAAAAACTGGCAGCTCAGTCACCAGGATTTTAAAATAAAAGCAGTGGGTTTTTTACAGCATATAAAAAAATTGAATAAATGGAATGAAATGGAGAAATAATATCACTGTTTTAGCGGGAAAATTCAAGCAACAGAGCTGCCAGGTTTTTTTTTACCGTAAAATGTTGATGTTTTAATGTTTTTTGTTGTTTGTTTTTTAATGTTTTAGGGTCTTACTGTATATGGAAAAAAACTGTACCAAAGTTGATTTTACGGTAAAAAAAACTCAGTAGGCGAAATTCAACCGTAAAATCTATTGTCAATTTTACAGTCTACAATTTGACTGATCATTTGTTATGAAATCATAAGTCAAGCAGATATTTAAGTACAGTATTTATCTTTATTTTAACAAAAAATATTTTTGGAATACATGATAATATAAGGCCCTGCGATGAGGTGGCGACTTGTCTAGGGTGTACCCCGCCTTCCGCCCGATTGTAGCTGAGATAGGCTCCAGCGCCCCCCGCGACCCCAAAGGGAATAAGCGGTAGAAAATGGATGGATGGATGGATGGATGATAATATAATATTTTGATTTTTAATGTCAAAAGGAAAAGAACAAACTAGAGATGTGTTAAAATCTAATATTGGAAATTATCGGTATCGTTTTTTTTTTTTATTGGTATCGGGTTTTTTTTGGTTTTTTTTATTAAATCAACATAAAAAACACAAGATACTCTTACAATTAGTGCACCAACCAAAAAAACCTTCCTCCCCCATTTACACTCACTCACACTCATTCACACAAAAGGGTTGTTTCTTTCTGTTATTAATATTCTGGTTCCTACATTATATATCAATATATATCAATACAGTCTGCAAGGGATACAGTCCGTAAGCACACATGATTGTGCGTGCTGCTGGTCCACTAATAGTACTAACCTTTAAAAGTTAATTTGACTCATTTTCATTAATTACTAGTTTCAATGTAACTGTTTTTGTATTGTTTTACTTTCTTTTTTATTCAAGAAAATGTTTTTAATTTATTTATCTTATTTTATTTTTTTTAAAGTACCTTGTCTTCACCATACCTGGTTGTCCAAATTAGGCATAATAATGTGTTAATTCCACGACTGTATATATCGGTATCGGTAATTAAAGAGTTGGACAATATCGGAATATCGGCAAAAAGCCATTATCGGACATCCCTAGAACAAACACATTTAGTAAGAAAAGATTAAGCATTTTATTAACGCATTCTATTTCCAGGCTTTCGCGGGCCACATATAATAATGTGGCGGGCCAGATTTGGCCCCCGGGCCTTGAGTTTGACACATATGATCTATATGGAAACGCTTTCCTGTTTTCAGGAATGTGCTGCAAAAAAAGTTTGTTTTGAACTGAACACGCAGACTACTCTGGCGGCGGGTTGCCAGGTGAACAGCCCTGCTTTAAAGGCACAGTACGTCTGTAAACAAACGCTCACCATAGACGGTCACCGTGACTTTCTGCTGCTTGGTCTTGTCGCCGCTGCTGACGCGGCAGGTGTACAGGCCGCGGTCGGAGCGCTGCAGCTTTGTGATGGTGAGGATGCTGTAGAACAACATGTGGGTTCTGTGCTTCAGGAGGCGTTTGGAGGTGGAGCCTCTGGCGCTGCTCTGTACAGACAGGAAGTACACCACTTGTCATTGGACAGGAACGCCACAGGTGTATATGATTGTGTCGTGTTGATGGTCCCACCTTTCCCGGGTAGTCCCAGGTGATGTTGACCCTGGTGTTGAGTTCTCCGGTGGCGGTGCAGTTCAGAACCAGCCTCTCCCCCTTCAAGGCCTGCACGGGGCCGGTGCTGTTCAGATACACATCCATGATTTCACTCACTGGAACAACACACAGGAAGCACTCGTTACGGGACACTTCAGAATAAAAGCATCGAGCGCGAGACTCAAGCGCGAGGCTGACGGCGGCTGACCCGGTCTGTGGACGAAGTAAATACGCGACTTGTGCGTGACGCCGTCCACGACGCTCTGGCAGAAGAAGAGGCCGATGTAGAAGAAGGTGGGACTGCGGATGGTGAAGCCCTGCTTGCTGCTCCACAGGATGTTCCTCTGGTCCGGACTCAGGCTGTGGTGGGGGAACTGCGGGAGGACAGACGTCATGTTAGTGCCTCACGGCCGTGAGATCCGCTACCATGACAACACAGCGCAGAAGGAAAACACTGTTAAAAAAAGTCAGTGGATTTTTTTGGTAAAAAAAAAAAAGTCTTGTTTTTATATTTACAGCAATGCATAGTAAAAATTAAAAATGACTGGTGATTTTACGCTAAAAATTCTGGCAGCTTAGTTGCCAGAATTGTCTTGCAAAAAAACCAAAAAAAAACAGCGGTGCCGTTTTTACATTTACAGTAATACACTGTAAAAACACTATGTCGAAACTACAAACCCCGTTTGCATATGAGTTGGGAAATTGTGTTAGATGTAAATATAAACGGAATACAATGATTTGCAAATCATTTTCAACCCATATTCAGTTGAATATGCTACAAAGACAACATATTTGATGTTCAAACTGATAAACATTTTTTTTTTTGCAAATAATCATTAACTTTAGAATTTGATGCCAGCAACACGTGACAAAGAAGTTGGGAAAGGCGGCAATAAATACTGATAAAGTTGAGGAATGCTCATCAAACACTTATTTGGAACATCCCACAGGTGAACAGGCTAATTGGGAACAGGTGGGTGCCATGATTGGGTATAAAAGTAGATTCTATGAAATGCTCAGTCATTCACAAACAAGGATGGGGCGAGGGTCACCACTTTGTCAACAAATGCATGAGCAAAACAGTTTAAGAAAAACCTTTCTCAACCAGCTATTGCAAGGAATTTAGAGATTTCACCATCTACGGTCCGTAATATCATCAAAGGGTTCAGAGAATCTGGAGAAATCACTGCACATAAGCAGCTAAGCCCGTGACCTTCGATCCCTCAGGCTGTACTGCATCAACAAGCGACATCAGTGTGTAAAGGATATCACCACATGGGCTCAGGAACACTTCAGAAACCCACTGTCAGTAACTACAGTTGGTCGCTACATCTGTAAGTGCAAGTTAAAACTCTCCTAAGTAAAGGGGAAAACCGTTTATCAACAACACCCAGAAACGCCGTCGGCTTCGCTGGGCCTGAGCTCATCTAAGATGGACTGATACAAAGTAGAAAAGTGTTCTGTATTCTGACGAGTCCACATTTCAAATTGTTTTTGGAAACTGTGGACGTCGTGTCCTCCGGACCAAAGAGGAAAAGAACCATCGGGATTGTTATAGGCGCAAAGTTGAAAAGCCAGCATCTGTGATGGTATGGGGGTGTATTAGTGCCCAATACATGGGTAACTTACACATCTGTGAAGGCGCCATTAATGCTGAAAGGTACTTACAGGTTTTGGAGCAACATATGTTGCCATCCAAGCAACGTTACCATGGACGCCCCTGCTTATTTCAGCAAGACAATGCCAAGCCACGTGTTACATCAACGTGGCTTCATAGTAAAAGAATGCGGGTACTAGACTGGCCTGCCTGTAGTCCAGACCTGTCTCCCATTGAAAATGTGTGGCACATTATGAAGCCTAAAATACCACAACGGAGACCCCCGGACTGTTGAACAACTTAAGCTGTACATCAAGCAAGAATGGGAAAGAATTCCACCTGAGAAGCTTAAAAAATGTTTTCTCCTCAGTTCCCAAACGTTTACTGAGTGATGTTAAAAGAAAAGGTGATGTAACACAGTGGTGAACATGCCCTTTCCCAACTACTTTGGCACGTGTTGCAGCCATGAAATTCCAAGTTAATTATTTTTTGCAAAAAAAAATAAAGTTTATGAGTTTGAACATCAAATATCTTGTCTTTGTAGTACATTCAACTGAATATGGGTTGAAAAGGATTTGCAAATCATTGTATTCCGTTTATATTTACATCTAACACAATTTCCCAACTCATTTGGAAACGGGGTTTGTAGATGCAAAATTTTCTAAGCTCAACAGAACACCTTATATCAGTGGTTCTCAAACTTTTTTCACCAAGTACCACCTCAGAAAACCTTTGGCTCTCCAAGTACCACCATAATGAAACATTAAAATGCAGTAGCATAGTAGGCCTAAGTATTAATTAAAAACAAGGCAGAGGTTTTATTTAACAAGTATATGTAATATGTTTGGTCACTGTAACATTACACACAGTTTGAACAGTAACACTGTGTTTGAATATAGGAAAATAAAACACTGTTCTTTTAATCAAGCAATTCTTGTGTATACCGCTATTGGTGCACACACCACATTTTGAAAATCACTGCTCTAAATGGTCATGACAGGGACAGGAAATAGAAATATGGAGTTAGTGATATAATGTGATCGTATAATCACCTGGATGATGGAATTGGAAAATGTTGATTTAAAAACGCATTTTGATCCATATTTACTTCATGATGCATTATTTATTTGAAAAAATATTTTTTAAGGATTTAACATTTTCACCTCCTGGTAATGCTTTGCTGCCCCCTGTTGGTGTGGAGGGTAAAAGTCAAAGAGTTCAGGTTCGGACTTAAAAACATATATTAATTTCATATAACTTTGTTGGTCTGTAGGGTGGAGTTTAAAGTAATACATTGTTTAACATTCTACTTAAAAACACATTTTTAATTGCGTAGTTTATTTTGTTGATTGGTTTTATTTGTATTTTTCAGGAACAACTTTGCTCTCATTTCATACGTATTATCATGCCTCATTTCTTCACGTTATGAATGTTTGGCCTTTTGCAGAAGTTACTTTCTTCTGTCTTCTGATTGGTTGGATTGAGGTTATATTGCCACCTCTTGCTTTGAAATATTTTCAAAATCAATTTATATGAGTATGAATATTTTAGGGTCGCATGAAAAAAAAGATGATTCAAAAAATATTATACTGGAATGAGTTCAGGTTTGAAGTAAAATTTATGAGAGGAAACGTGAAGGTTCTGATGGTTGAAATCAGGCGGGGTTGCTTTTGAGGGGTTATTTGCGCTACCTATCGCTTTGCCATATTTTCAAATGCAATATGTGAGTATGAATATTTTAGGGCCGCGTTAAAAAAAGATGATTAAAAAAAATACTGGAATAAGTTCAGATTTGAGGCTAAATATATGGGTGGAAACTTGAAGGCTCTGACGGTTGAAATCAGGCGGGGTTGCTTTTGAGGGGTTATATATAGCATTACCTCTTGCTTTGACATATTTTCAAATGCAATATGTGAGTATGAATATTTTAGGGCCGCGTTACAAAAAGATGATTAAAAAAAAGATTATTCTGCGATGAGGTGGCGACTTGTCCAGGGTGTACCCCACCCAAATGCAGCTGGGATGGGCTCCAGCCACCCCGTGACCCCGAGAGGGACAAGCGGTAGAAAATGGATGCATGGATGGAGTTCAGGTTTGAGGCTAAATTTATGAGAGGAAACATGAAGGTTCTGACGGTTGAAAGCAGGTGATAGCGCCACCTCTTGCTTTGACATACACTATATTGCCAAAAGTATTTGGTTATCAATCCAAATGATCAGAATCAGGTGTCCTAATCACTGGTGTATAAAATCAAGCACTTGATTCTACAAACATTTGTGAAAGAATGGGCCGCTCTCAGGAGTTCAGTGATTTCCAGCGTGGAACTGTCATAGGATGCCACCTGTGCAACAAATCCAATCGTGAAATTTCCTCGCTCCTAAATATTCCAAAGTCAACTTTATAAGAAAATGGAAGAGTTTGGGAACAACAGCAACTCAACTACGAAGTGGTAGGCCACTGTGACAGTTCCTTTCCCGTGGGTTCCCCTGACACCGACAGACTTGCACTGAAGGACAGGTAGTCTTGGTTTTAACAATCTTTAATATGCTCACACACGCCGTGGCAGCACTCAGCTTCCCGACTTTTCAGTCTCTGCTTCCTGCTGTCCGTTTGTCTTGCTGCTCCGACTCCAGCGTGTGTGTCAGCGTGTGTCCGAGCTGGTGTCCCATGGCCCCGACCGCTACTGATAAGAATGACAGGTGATTAGATGATCCAGCCACAGCTGGGGAAATCCAATCACCTGCCAGCTGTGCTTCGAAGCCGATCCCCAACCCACTCCGCAGCAGGAGCGCAAACCACGCCCTCCTCCACAGACCTCCACCGCCAGAGAAGCCGTCCGGCCGCACCTACTCCCCCCCCCTCCCCTGTATGGGAGCGGGAGAGAAAATCAGCTACGGCCATCTGCGCCCCCGGCTTGTGGATCACTCTGAAGTTGAAGGGTTGTAATGCTAGATACCAACGGGTGATCCGCACGTTGGCATCCTTCGTACAATGGAGCCACTAGAGGGGTTTGTGGTCCGAGCAGAGGCTGCATGAGCGCCCCAGCAGGTAATACTGGAGGGCACTGACCGCCCACCGGATGGCGAGGCACTCCCTCTCCACCGTGTTGTACCTCGCCTCCCGGTCCGAGAGCTTCCGGCTGATGTACAACACAAGGCAGTCAACGCCCCCCACCTGCTGGGACAAAACAGCCCCCAGTCTTCTGCCCGACGCGTCAGCCTGCAAACAGAACGGGACCGAAAAATCAGGCATGTGTAGGATGGGCTCCCCGCAGAGGGCCTTTTTAACCCTCTCAAACGCCTGCTGGCACTGCTCCGTCCACTGGACCAGATCTGAATCACCCTTTCGGGTGAGGTCAGTTAGTGGGCTGGTCAGGTCCGCAAACTGGGGAATGAACCACCAGTAGTAACCTGCCATCCCTAAAAACTGTCTCACCTCTTTTTTTGTCTTGGGTCTTAGGAGTCGGACAGGCCGCAATTGCTGCCGTCTTGTCTACTTGCGGACGCACCTGCCCTCCTCCCAAGTGGTACTGCAGATACTGTACCTCCCTCCGGCCAACCGCGCACTACGTCGGGTTGGCGGTAAGCCCTGCCTGCCTCAGGGACTCGAGCACCGCCCCCACCCTCTGCACATGCTCCGCCCAGCTGCCACTCTGGACATCATATGCAGCGTGGGGACGCAGCACCCGGTTCATGAAGCGCTGGAACGTGGCGGGCGCACCAAACAAGCTGAACGGAAGTGTCACAAATTGGTACAAACCTTCCAGAGTGGAGAACGCCGTTTTTTCCTTGGACTCTGGAGACAAGGGAATCTGCCAGTAGCCTTTAGTTAAATCCAGTGTCGTGAAAAAAACGAGCAGTGCCCAGCCGATCTAGGAGCTCATCGACCCGGGGCATTGGGTAGGCATCAAATCATGACACATCATATACCTTTCTGTAATCCACACAGAACCGTACAGACCCATCTTTCTTACCCACCAGAACTATGGGGCTGCACCAAGCACTATGTGATTCTTCTATTACCCCCAACTCCAGCATAGATTTAAATTCCTCCCAAACCACTTTGCGTTTGTGTTCAGGTAGCCGATAGGGCCTGGACCGCACCGCCACGCCCGGGCTGGTTTCTATGTGATGCTGAATGAGGTTTGTGCGGCCTGGCAGGGGGGAGAACATCAGCAAAACGCCACTGCAACGTGGCGACATCTGCTCTCTGGGACGGTGTGAGCTAGTCATCACAGAGGAGAGGGTGGAACGGGGAACCTCCGAACCCAGCTCCTCGCTCTACTCTATCGCCGTCACCAGAGAAACAGGCTACGCCTCCCTCCATAATTTAAGAAGGTTGAGGTGGTAGATTTGTGTCGCCCCGCCCCGCCCTCGCGCCACCTCATAATCAACATCCCCCACTCGTCGTGTGACCACGAAGGGCCCTTGCCACTTGGCAAGTAATTTGGAGCTGGAAGTTGGAAGCAACACAAGCACTTTATCTCCCGGAGAAAATTGTCTCAGTTGCATTCCTCTGTTGACGTTCCTGGGCCTGCAGCAGATTTTCACGTGATAAGTGACCTAGTATGTTGAGTTTTGCTCTCAGGTCCAGGACGTATTGAATTTAATTTTTACTGGGGCTCGGACCTTCCTCCCAGCTTTCCTTAACTAGGTCTAGAATCCAGCGCGGCTTCCTGCCGAACAATAACTCAAAGGGGGAAAACCTCGTGGAGGCCTGGGGAACCTCCTGCACTGCAAATAATAGAGGATCTAACCATTTATCCCAATTAGGCTTATCTTCGTGCACGAATTCACGGATCATGGATTTCAGGGTCTTATTCAGCCGCTCCACCAGCCCGTCGGTCTGCGGATGGTAAACACTGGTCCGAATAGACTTGATACCCAATAATCCGTACAGCTCTTTCACCGTATGTGACATAAATGAAGTGCCCTGGTCAGTCAGACTCTCTTTCGGGATTACGACTCGGGAGGTGACCTGAAACAGCACCTGCGCCACACTCTTTGCATAGATGGACCACAGCGGCACTGCTTCAGGATATCGAGTTGCATAATCCACCAGAACTAACGCAAAACGATATCCCCAGGTACTCGGGAGAAATGATCCGACGAGGTCCATGCCAATTCGTTCAAACGGGACCTCTATGAGTAGTATTGGGCGCAAAGGCGCTCTGGGGGTGGCCGCTGGATTGACTAGCTGGCAGGCCGGGCAGGCCGCACATCAGCGGCGCACGTCTGCCCGGATGCCTGGCCAATAGAATCGGACCATTACCCGGTTTAGTGTTTTATCGTACCCCATATGTCCGGCCATGGGGTTATAATGAGCCGCCTGGAAAATAATTTCCCGACGGCTTTTTGGCACCAACAACTGGGTGATTTCCATTCCTGTCTGAGCGTCACGACTCACTCTGATCTGTCCCTGATCAATGCCAGTGGGTTGAGCGCCGTCATCCTCGGTGTCAGGGAAGTTGGGCGCCAGATGTGACAGTTCCTTTCCCGTGGGTTCCCCTGACATCGACAGCCTTGCACTGGAGGACAGGTAGTCTTGGTTTGAACCATTTTTAATATGCTCACACACGCCGCGGCAGCACTCAGCTTCCCGACTTTTCAGTCTCTGCTTCCTGCTGTCCATCTGTCTTCGTTTAACAATCTTTAATATTCTCACACACGCCGCGGCAGCACTCAGCTTCCCGACTTTTCAGTCTCTGCTTCCTGCTGTCCGTCTGTCTTGCTGCTCCGCTCTCCAGCGTGTGTCCCAGCTAGTGTTCCATGGCTCCGACAGCTACTGATAAGAATGACAGGTGATTAGATGCTCAGCCACAGCTGGGGCAATCCAATCACCTGCCAGCAGTGCTTCGAAGCCGATCCCCCACACACCCCACTCCGCAGCAGGTGCGCAAACTGACAAAGAGGGGTCAGCGGATGCTGAAACGCATAGTGCAAAGAGGTCGCCGACTTTCTGCACAGTCAGTTTCTACAGAGCTCCACACTTCATGTGACCTTCCAATTAGCCCACGTAGAGTACGCAGAGAGCTTCATGGAATGGGTCTCCATGGCTGAGCAACTGCACCAGTGCACAAAGCAAGGTCCATAAAGACATGGATGACAGAGTCTGGTGTGGATGAACTTGACTGGCCTGCACAGAGTCCTGACCTGAACGCGATAGAACACCTTTGGGATGAATTAGAACAGAGACTGAGAGCCAGGCCTTCGCGACCAATATCAGTGTGTGACCTCACCAATGCGCTTTTGGAAAAAAGGTCAAAAATCCCTATAAACACACTCCGCAACCTTGTGGACAGCCTTCCCAAAAGTGTTGAAGCTGTAATCTGCAAAAGGTGGACCGACATCATATTGAACCCTGTGGGTTAGGAATGGGATGGCACTTCAAGTTCATATGTGAGTAAGGCAGGTGGCCAAATACTTTTGGCAATATAGTTTATTTTCAAATGCAATATGTGAGAGTGAATATTTTGGGGCCGCGTAAAAAAAAAAGAAGATGATTAAAAAAAGATTGTTCTGGTATGAGTTCAGGTTTGAGGCTAAATTTATGAGAGGAAACTTGAAGGCTCTGATGGTTGAATGCAGGCGGGGTTGCTTTTGTAATCTTCTTGGCTGCTTGGCTTCTTGTGTAAACTTGTTGTGAGGAAATGTTTACCAGCGTCGCTGTCACACTGGAGGTCCCACACCCTCTCCCAAGGGAACAGGTAGACCCCCACCTCCACCTCCTGCCCCTCCCAGAGTGAGAGGACCCTTCCAGTCTCCGCTTCGGTTTCCTCTTCATCCTCTGAAAGCCATTCAAGTCTCCTCTGAGGTGCCCTGTGCGGCCCTCTTACCTAACCCAGCCTGCCAAGATGGAGGAGGAGGAGGAGCTGAGGCGCTTGAGGAGGACGCCAGGATGTGTCGGACGTGTCTCCAGTCCATCTCCTTGCATCCTGTTACTACAGGAAGAAGGCATTTTTAGGTCCTCTTGGTCACTTTCACAGCCTGTGCCAGGCGGCACGGCCTCGTGGGCGTTGTTGTCCGAGCGTTCTGAAGCCTTCCAGGAAAAAAACACTCCACAGAACGGCCAGTGGACTGAATGGATGAAGGAAGGATGAGGGCTATTTTTAGAGACGTTCCCTTTGTGGTTGGAAGCTTTTTCAGAGGAGGACAAATAATGTCCTGCTAAAACATCATTAGATGTCTTTAAATGTCATATTGCCCGCACTTAGCCAGTACTCGGAAGTGCTGTGCTGTTTTTAGGCATCAACTACAAAAAGGCTAGTCAAAGATCATCTATGTGAAAAGAATGCTCCGCTATCCTGGGATTCTGCTGCGAATGTGTTATTTGCTGTCCTTAAGAAAATTGTGAAAAAATGTGTCAAAGATTGTCTCTATGACAATAGTGTTTTGATGTTTCCAAAAAACACTAAGTAATCAAAGATGATTGCAACAAACTACTGCAAAAACAGTAGTTCAAGATCATCTAAATGACAGAAGAGCTCTGCTGTTTTTAGAGAATTGGTGAAAAAAATGTTTGTCAAAGATTGTCTAGATGACAAGAATGTTTGCTGTTTTTAAGAACCTACTGCAAATACCGTAGTCAAAGATCCTCTACATGACAAGAGAGTGTTGCTGATTTTGGGAATCGGCTGCAAGAATGCTGGTCAAAGATCCTCTATATCAATCAAAGTTTATTTATATAGCCCTTAATCACAAGTGTCTCAAAGGGCTGCACAAGCCACAACGACATCCGGCTCAGATCCCACATCAGGGCATTAAAAAACTCAACCTTATATGACAAGAGTGCTTTGCTGTTTTTAGGGATCTTTCGCAAAAATTGTAGTCTAATATAATTTATACAACAAGCACAGTGCTGTTTTTAGGAATCTGGTCAAAGATCCTCTATATTAAAAAAACGGTATTGCGGTTTTACAGCAAAAATGCTAGCCAAAGATCCTGCTCTGCTACTTTTAGGGATTCGCCGCAACCAAAGATCATTTATACAACGCGTGCAATGCTGTTTTTAGGAATCTAAAACGCTGGTCATAGATCCTGTACAGTGTATGAAAATGATGCTTTGCTGTTTTTAGAGATCTACAGCAAAAATGCTAGTCAAAGATCCTCTATACCAGGGGTCCCCAAACTACGGCCCGCGGGCCGGATCCGGCCCCCAAGCATCCAAAATTCGGCCCACAGGAAGTCCCAAGTAAAAAAAAAATAAAAAATTTTTAATTTTTATTTTATTTATTTATTTTAATCTTTCCTTTCTAATCCATTTTCTACCGCCTGTTACTCTTGGTGTCTCCTAGCCGCTCAGGCAAATCATATGATCTAAAAATTAATTTTCCCATCGATAACATGACAATGTTAAATGTTGATGAACATCAATGTTAATTGATGTTAAATGACAAAACGGGTTATAAAGATTATATATATATATATATATATATATATATATATATATATATATATATATATATACATACACATAGCCTGGCCCCCGGCCAAATTTTTTAAACCCAATGCGGCCCCCGAGTCAAAAAGTTTGGGTACCCCTACTCTATACGAAACTAATGCGCTGTTGTTTTAGGGATCAACTACAAAAATGCTAGTCAAAGATCATCTATATGACAGAATTGCTGTGCTGTTTTTAAGAACATGTGAAAACATGTAAGCCAAAAATTGTCTACATGACAAGAGTGTTTTGCTAATATTAGGAACTTACTGCAAATACAGTACTTATTATTTCCTCAAATTGTTTTTCATCCTTCCTGGATTAAAAACTATTACAAAAAAAAAAATCATATTTACTTATCACACAAATAAAAGTCCCAATAGCATCACTCATCAGTCCAAAAGCCTTTTTCGGAAGCAAATGTCTTCCATCATCTGATTGGTTTAAATGGCTTAAAAGTTAGGGGCTGTGGGGATTTTTTTAATACCACATATTTATTAAAAATGGTAGAAAACAAATGTATTCCCAAGATTATGTAACAATAAAAGTATCAAAATAAAATAGCATATACAGTTGCCCCTTTCCCGCACTTTGCCATACTGTGCCTTTTCCGGAAGTCACTTTTTTCTGACCTGGGATTGTTTTTAGTCTGTATTGGATTCAAAACTAATATAAAAAAAAGGAAATACAAGTACTTGAAAAAAAGTTCCAGTGATGTCACTAACAGTCTACAACAGGGGTCGCCAAACATTTTACTCCAAGTACCAAAGTGAAAATGTGCCAATAAGTCCAGGGGACCAAATAGCGCTTTTTACCATGCAACAGCAACACAAGTGAGGAATTCAGCTTCATACCGTCCATATATAAATATGAGGTAGTAGAGAGTGTCACACAGACTGTGTGCCTAATTCAGTTTACATGCAACTCTGCAACTAATATGGACATTTTTAACCTCAAAACATTCAAAAAAGGTCATTTCCAGGTAATTACCAGCTCTTCCTAGAAATTTCCTCTGATGACTTTCAAACTTTACCCGGACAGATTGGACGTATGGATGATGCTACATTTCGAAGCGTTAAGTTTTCATAATAGGACGTGGATGAAGCATGATGATCCTTTTCCATAGAGCGTCAAGAAGTCCCAACTTTTCCGTAGAGTAAAAATTCCTAAATTCAAACTACCGTATTTTTTAGACTATAAGGCGCACTTAAAATCCTTAAAGTTTCTCAAAAATCCACAGTGTGCATTATAACGAGTCTAATGTACGGAATTATTTTGGTTGTGCTTACCAACCTCGAAGCTATTTTATTTGGTGCATGGTGTAATGATAAGTGTAACCAGTAGATGGCAGTCACACATAAAGAAATACGTGTAGACTGCAATATGACGCCAGTGAACAACACCAAAACTTTAAATGTTCCATTGAGAATATAGAACATTACACACGGCGCTCAAAAAGCTATGAAGCCGCACCGCTTGATGGATTGTCGGTGCGTTACGGCTAGAGTAGTCAGACATACTCTTCAACATACTAGTATTATTATGGTGTGTGTAAGGACAGCAAACTGGCACATATTAGCAGACATTTCATCGGGCGTTTTGTTTTGCAATTTTATGCAAAACTAACTTTTCTTAAATGGTAAATGGGTTATACTTGTATAACGCTTTTCTACCTTCAAGGTACTCAAAGCGCTTTGACACTATTTCCACATTCACCCATTCACACACACATTCACACACTGATGGTGGGAGCTGCCATGCAAGGCCCTAACCACGACACATCAGGAGCAAGGGTGAAGTGTCTTGCTCAAAGACACAACAGACGTGACGAGATTGGTAGAAGGTGGGGATTGAACCAGGAACCCTCAAGTTACTGGCACGGCCGCTCTTCCAACTGCACCACGCCGTCCCTTTCTGGGATCTGCTGATGTGTATTTGGGATCTGCATAAGTCCTGAAAATTTGCGCGTTTCCGCCTTTGTAGTCTGTGACGACACCGTAGTCGATAAGCTTCTTCTTTTTCTCTATCTTCTTGTTATGGGACGTTCATCATCCGCTGTTGCCATTTATAATATAAAGTAGTGTAAAGTTCTTACTTATATCTGTCAGTAAACTCCCCATGAAAGCACTAAAACATACCGGTGTAGTGAGTTTACATTATTCACCCAAGGAACTTTAGTTATTATAGCGTTCCAGTTGAACGTTTTTTTTACAACAAAGATGATGGGGAGAAGACGCTGTCGAAGGTGAGCCACGTAAATAAGACCGCCCCCAAAACGGCGCATCCTGACGCGACGGTCAGAAAGCGACTTAAAGATGGTCTGTAAAACATTATCTATGCAACATTTTGACCAAAGAACCACCATTACATGTTATGTAGACCACAAGGAAGTGTTTTACATTTAAAAAAAAAAATCCTAATATGACCCCTTTAATGCGCCTTATAATTCGGTGCGCCTTTTGTATGAAAATAGACCTGAATAGACCCGCTCAGTGGCAGCTCAGTCACCACAATTTTACCATAAAATTTACAGTGTTTTATATCAAATTACTGCAAATTGAAAAACTGCACCACTGGTGTTTTTACGTCAAAATTCTGCGGACTGAGCAATTATTTTTTTTACAGTGCACTGCTATAAACCTTTTTGTCATAAAATCTACGTTTCCTGTTTTTACAGTGCATTACTGTGATTGGAAAAATGATTGATGATTTTCCGGTACATTTCTGATGACTGAGTAAAATCTACAGACGCTTTTACAGTGTAGCCTTGTGGACATGCCATCAATGAGGTCAGTATGAATATCTATCACATGTGCTAGCCATCCTTTGAAAATAATTAGGGTTGCCAAATGATTCATTTTTTAATCATATTAATCATATTTTGGAGTTTGGATTAATCATGATTGTTGACATGTGATTACTCACTTGCATATATAAAAAATTGCTTTATAAAAGACCCCATTATTTGTACACAAATGCTATTTTATATTCAGAAAGTCATCGAGGGACGTTTTTTTACCGTTTTACATGAATGCATGTCTTTTTTTTTGCACAAAACTTGAGTTTTATCTAAAGTTCTTTCAGGATGTATTTTGGATATAATAATTAGTTTTATCTGAAGTTCTTTCAGACTTTTTGAATCTAATATTTAGTTTGATCTCAAGTTCTTTCAGGATGTATTTTGGAGTAAAACCTGCCAGAGAGCACACAAGTCAGAGTCTCTCCACTCATGTTTATACTGACGTATGCATTGATCTGATCACTGACCGTATAGCGGTTAAGGCAAAATAGTTTGTACGCTCCAAAAAAATTGCATCATACATCTAAGAGTGTACATGCAATGTACAATGCAATATTTTTTTGTGAACAATCACATGAGTTAACTTGTTAATTTTGATAGCCCTAAAAATAATATAATACAATAATATTCTGTGTGTTGTCTTTCTTCATTCTTCTATTGTAGTAGTGTAGGGATTCCAGCATGAGTCAACAATTCCATGCCTTTTTAATGCTATTATTGATGTTGATGGAAATTATTATTGCGTGAATGCCACAAGATTGCTAACGTTAGCATGCTAACATTTGTAGCTCTTTGCAACCGTTTACCCCAAAATCGATTAATTTGGTATGTGACACTTGCTAACTTTTTTAGCTCATTTTGCAACCGTTTACCTCAGAGTCGGATAACTCGGTGTGTGACACGTGCTAACTGTTAGCATGCTAGCATGTTTACATTAGCATGCAAACTTTTTAGCGCATTTTGCAACCATTTATCCCAGACTCATATAATTTGGTATGTGAAACATGCTAAGTTTGCGAGAATGCTAACATTATGCTGATGTTAGCATTTCAGTTTGACTCGAGTGTGCCGGCAGCTTGTCAGCGATGGCATTCACATGCAATGCCGGTACAGATTATATTTATTATTAAAGATTACATTAAATTAAAAAAAATATTGACGTAAAAAAACAAAACATAATATACTAATGTGTGTATAGACACTTTAACTTAAGTAAAATAAATAAATACAAAATAATTTTAAAAACAATTAAAGACTAGAAATTGCTACATATTTTTGGCAGAGTAAATAAAACTCCTCGGCTTTAAAAAAATGTCTAAAATCTTTTGGCTTGAGCGAAGTGTTGAGTTTGAGAAGTGTTACTTCTTCTTAGAATGAGCGTTTACAAGTACAGTAGTAGTTTTAGCAGCATAACAACATTTTAAATGTCCTTCTTGAAGCTAAATTGGCAAATGTAATGTGCTACTATTGAATATTAGACTAAATAAGCAAAATGGAACACATCCTTTATTATCCCATTCGATGTCTGTTTTTGTCAAAATTAAGGTCGCTTTATCTCAAATACACACAAACACACATTTCTTGTTACATAATATACAGTATATATTTATTTGAACTTAAAAAAGACTGTAATGTCTATTTTAAGGGTGTCTCGATTTTGGTATTGATATCAGCAAAATGGGATGATATCAGCTTGCATGTCAAATGTCCTATATTAGCAGTCCTGTAGCGTGTTTACTTGTGCAAAGTTAATATCTAAATGTCCTCCGATAAGAACACAATTTATTTTTATTTTAGTCAAGTCATTTACAAAAAGTGCTAGGTTATAGACTATGAGGAGCTAGCAACTACACAACAGCTAAGAACACAGTAGCACACAAGCTAGAAATAGGTAATAATCATTGAACAATAAAACAGCACATTTTTCAATACAAACAAGAATCAAATAATTACAGTTGCATATTACTTACACATACAAAGTCGGCAAGGCAGTATTAGAAAGTATCCAGTAACAAACGTGTCTGCATCATTCAACTTACTACATAAATGATAAATGATAAATGGATTATACTTGTATAGCGCTTTTCTACCTTCAAGGTACTCAAAGCGCTTTGACAGTATTTCCACATTCACCCATTCACACACTGATGGCGGGAGCTGCCATGCAAGGCGCTAACCAAGCAGCCATCAGGCGCAAGGGGTGAAGTGACTTGCTCAAGGACACAACGGACGTGACTAGGATGGTAGAAGGTGGGGATTGAACCCCAGTAACCAGCAACCCTCCGATTGCTGGCACGGCCACTCTACCAACTTCGCCACGCCGTCCCTACATCATTAATTCAACTTCTCAGTGGCCTAGTGGTTAGAGTGTCTGCCCTGAGATCGGTAGGTTGTGAGTTCAAACCCCGGCCGAGTCATACCAAAGACTATAAAAATGGGACCCATTACCTCCCTGCTTGGCACTCAGCATCAAGAGTTGGAATTGGGGGGTTAAATCACCAAAAATGATTCCTGGGCGCGGCCACTGCTGCTGCCCACTGCTCCCCTCACCTCCCAGGGGGTGAACAAGGGGATGGGTCAAATGCAGAGGACAAATTTCACCACACCTAGTGTGTGTGTGTGACAATCATTGGTACTTTAACTTTAACTTCATGAATTATTGTGACCACTAAGTGTTGCCAAAAAAACCAAATACCACCCCACTTTAACTTAAAAACGGTTAATAATAAAAAGGTTAGTGTTTTTTTTAACTAATCGTTCTTCTCTCTTTGACTCATTTCAGTTGATCAAACCTTTTCTCACATTTCACACAACTAAATAATAAAAGTATGTACGTTTCCTGCTGATATCGTATCGGATAAAAATACTGGTATCGGCCAATACTCAGGGCTCCAACGTCAGTATTGTATCGAATATGAAAAGGGTGTAACGGGACTACTCCTTTTTTTTTAACTAATCCTGGTAAGCAAACCCCAGCAGACACTAGACATTGATATATAACGTTGATTATACATACAACGTAGCTAAATAATTGTATTTATAAATTGAGACAACGTTGATGTCCAACATTGGATCCACGTTGTTGGTTGGGAAATGACCACATTTCAACCTTGACGTTGAATAAACGTCGTCAAAAAGCATGTTGTTTCAACGTTATGTTTGAGTTGCTCAACGTCAGGACCTAATTCAATAAGTTCTCAACATTGTTTTAATCTCTTGTGCGTGCTGGGCAGTTGCATTCAAAATGAAGCAACATATTTTGAAGCCTGATATCTGCCTAATCTTGCAAAAGCAAAGCCAAACATAGCAATGACGATACAAGTTTGGGTTTTCCTGCTTATTGCACAGCTTGTCTCACACACACACACACACACACACACACACACACGCACACACACACACACACACACACACACACACACACACACTGGTTATCATTTGGAATGGGCACCAAGTTTTTGATCATCACTTGTGAGGACCACCCTTTCTACAGGTTGTGGAGGCATAAAAAAATGAGGTAAAATGCATACTTGCCAACCCTCCCGCTTTTCCTGGGAGACTCCCGAATTTCAGTGCCCCTCCCGAAAATCTCCCAGGGCAACCATTCTCCCGAATTTCTCCCGATTTCCACCCGGACAACAATATTGGGGGCGTGCCTTAAAGACTGCCTTTAACGTCCTCTCTCACCTGAAACCTTCACCCCTTAACAACCGCATGCTGTCCAGGCGTCCGCTTTTCCTCAATATAAACAGCGTGCCGGCACAGTCACATAATAATGTAGCGTTGGAGGGGTTTAACAATGATCTTTACTCGGAGATGTCAAGAAATGCTGACACGTTGTATGATCTATTAACTGGTTTAATGATAACGCAAGGCATACTTGATCAACAGCCATACAGTTCACACTGACGGTGGCCGTCTAAACAACTTTAACACTGTTACTAATATGCGCCACACTGTGAACCCACACCAAACAAGAATGACAAACACATTTCAGGAGAACATCCGCACCGTAACACAACATAAACACAACAGAACAAATACCCAGAATCCCTTGCAGCACTAACTCTTCCGGGACGCTACAATAACATCTACGGCTTTTGGAGCTCAGTGCACAACTGCACACACAACAAGAAGGAGACGAAGCAGAAGAACGAAGAAGAGGCATGGCGACGGCGAGTAAGAAGAAGAAATACGTTTGCAAGTTCCAAAATGATTGGAAAAAAGAATTTCATTTCATCCAGAAAAGCTCGAAGGGGAAGGGGTATGCTGCCTGCACCTTAACACCCCCCCCCCCATCCTCCCCTCCCCCATCTCCCGAATTCGGAGGTCTCAAGGTTGGTAAGTATGAAAATGGCCACTGCCCAGTTAGCTCATACACGTCTTTAAATCTCTGGATTGATGAAGTAATGTGCTGATCATTCTTACTGGGGACCTTGGGGAAAAAAGAGTTAATGTGGTTCATGGGGATCAAATTTGTACATGACTACTGAGGACCATTTAAAAAAAAAAAAAAGTTCAAATTAAATATGACATGATACTCAGAATACAGCAGTACAGCTGTCCTCTCATAGGAAGTTTCACCACTTAAATGTTCAACTACCATATATAGAAGGATGGAAAATTCTGAATGTGAATCATAGCAGCGAGTGCAGTACCAGCTACAGCCCGATGAGGGGGCTGCTGTGCAAATGTCTCACACTAAAACTAACCAGTAAACATGTTTTATGGGCCAAAGCTTAAAAATCACTTAGGCATCTTCAGAATGGATCGGACTATCTATTGGTATCATTACAGTGGATGTCAGGTGTAGATCCACCCATGGCGTTTGTTTACATTGTGATGCCGGTGAGCTATTTAAAAAGGTTTCCCTTTAGGGAACCTGTTTTTTTGTCCCCATACCATCAGAGGTCCCCTAAAGGGGACTGTGTAAACAGAGCGATGTCCCCATTAAGTAAGCATTGCCAGAACACATACACACACACACACACACACTCACACACACACACACACACACACACACACACACACACACCAGCAGTAGCGAGGACCTAATGGCCGCCGTGAGACAATGGCGTGCACTTTGGGGCCAACAGTGGCTACTTGGGCTTCCTCCCTGCACAGCAGCCAGCTGTTTAAAGCATCAGAGGGAGGAGGGGGAAGTTGGCAGCCGGGGGCCAGCACACTACGAGGCTGTGAGGGAAGTCATGATGGCTGGGCGCCAACGGGGCGCTACACCGACCCGAGGTGGTGTATGCCGCGAAAGAAAGAAAGCGACTAGTGGATGGGGAAAAGGCTCGTTAGTAAAATCTGTTCTTGTCATTTTTCAACCTTTTCTCTGCTGCTGACACGTTGAAGTGCAAAGTGGCACAAGTGTGAGTAGCAGGTGTGCCAAGTACGGTTGGCCGTATCAATCTAAGTATCAATTAAGTATCTTTTCTGTCAGTGCAAACATCTCTATCGCTCCATTGCTCACTCAGGCACACTTGGCTCCGCCCCCTCTCTTAGGGCACTTTATTGTTCACACATACTCTTGTCTACAGGGATGGGTATCCAGGGGCGCCGAAAAGGGGGGGATTCTAGGGGCCCATGATGGAGGGGGGCCCAGAGAGGCCCCTAATGATGATGAAATTATAATACAGAAAAAATAATGACACTGTGTTGGGGGCCCTGTAAAGATTCTTTTCATGGGGCCCAAAATCCCTAGCGGCGCCCCTGTGGGTAACGATCACATTTGAACCGAAACGCAGTGTTCTGAAAATTACTTTTAGAAAATAATTTATTATAGTTACTCTACCAAAAACATGAATTACTAACGGAATTACTCTTAAATAAAAGTAATTAATTACTAGGGAAAGTAATTAATACGTTACTTAAAAAAAACTTCAAATATCTGGCACATGCAGTTGATAAACGTTTCATATAGAGCAGTGGTCTCCAACCACCGGGCCACGGCCCGGTACCGGTCCGTGGATCGATTGGTACCGGGCCGCACAAGAAATTAAAAAAAATAAAAATAATTATTTATTTAATTATTTATTTTTTAATTAAATCATTCTGTTATCAATATTTCTGGTTCCTACATTATATATCAATATAGATCAATACAGTCTGCAGGGATACAGTCCGTACGCACACATGATTGTATTTCTTTATGACAAACCCCCGCCCCCCCAGCCCCCCCAAAAAATAAAACACTGTACTTTTATGGATGTAGTATCTTCTTGTCAACAAACGGTGTATTGTTTGGATGGCAAGTTTGTCACTTCATTCATTGATCTGTTGTTCATAAATCCCATTGTGTGCGTATGTTGTTGTGTCACAGTGTGATGGTGCCTCTTCCTATTTGATATCAAGTTAATTTAAGTGCGGTGCTGCTTGTTGCTTTCACCAGTAAAAAGATATTTCCTACATTGAACTTGCTGCGCTTATCATGCTGTCTTGTTGTTGACATAAAACCACATCAAAAGTAGCGTGCCACATTACATCAAGATAGCGCTAACGGTGTTGGGACAGACCTAAAAGTAATTAATCAGATTACGCATTATTAGTAAAAATAACGCCATTATTACGAACACTGCCGATACGGTACCTACGAATTAAAGGCACTAATTTTCGGTACTTTTGTGTCTGTTAATAAATGTAAATTGTTTGATGATAACATGTTACTTTTAATTTAACATTAAAACATGAGCTGATAATGAGAACCGTGCGGTCCAGTTGTTATACAGTCAAACCTGTGTTAGCGGCCACCTGTCTATGGCGCACACTTGCCAATAGCGGCCACAAAAATCCCCCCCGCAGAAAAAAGTAGTGTCATATACCGTGTCCATAGCGGCCACCTGTTTAACGCGGCCAAGGGCCACTCATTTTGCATCCCAAAACAGTTTTTTTTAACTCTGTATAGCGGCCACCGATATCAAAATATGCCATACCACGGTCTGTAAAATTGGTGATATGAAAAAAATAAGAACATTTGCCAGCAATTCATGTTTGTGCTTTCTGTGCTGTAATTAATGTGTGTCACCATGAATTAGGGGATGTGGCCAAGGACAGATAGCAAGTTTCTTTTTTGTGTGTGATGTAGGGTTGTACGGTAGACCGGTACTAATAAAGTACCGCGGTACTAATGAATTCAAAACAGTACTATACTGCCTTTGAAAAACACTGGTACCGTTTTTCACCCGCATGCTGCCATGCGGCGATGACGTAAGACGGAGGAGCATGTTTAGTGTGTCGGCGCACACACACTCACAGAGCACACAAGCAGAAACAGCGAGTAGAGGAAAAATGGCAAATAAAGACAATTCTACTGATTAATAAAGAAGGTGCGCGAAGTGCAATATGAAGGTATTTGGGCTTCAAAACTATCGATCAAGGCGACGCTATAAACGCTGCTTTAAAACATGCCTCGTCAAATGTGGCACGATTAAAGTATTACCACTTTTGCTCCAAACTTGGCTGAACAATTAAGTAACAAGCAGTCAGATCGAGAGATAATAAAGTTAACCAGCTCCCCTGCTATGCACATATAGATACGTAGACACGCACACAGCTGCTTGGCTTGATGCCAATTATTAGCGCAGTCCAAACCGCCCACGTAACGTAAACTAATGCAAGTAAAATTACTGAATTTAGTAACCATTTGCTACAATTTGTGTTTTATCTTTAACAATGTGTGTTTTACCTGTGTGCAGTACTTTTAGCTATAGTATAGTTTTTACTATTTACTAATGATTTTATTTGTCTTAAAGCAAATGCATAGCATAGTGGCAACCATAAATCATAAAGCATAATGTCAATAAATGATATTCTAACCTAATCCTGGATTATGGCAGGCAATATGTCACATGTAAAATTGTTCTTTGAGTGCAATAAGAACCACATGTTTAACATAACATATTTTTGGTTAAAATGAAGCCAAAAATATATTTTTGGAGGTTCACCTTTATTTTGAAAAATATCGGAAAGTATCCAAATCCGGTACCAGTACCAAAATATTGAGCACTGTTCTGCTGTTGTTTTTGTTGCTACATTGCTGTTTTTTCATGGCCGGGAATGTAAATGTATTTGTTTATTTTTGGTGTAATTAATGTTAGAATTGTGCGTGGTGTATCTAGTGTCACATACAATTGTTGTTAGTGATTTTATTGCTGATGTTCAAATTTAACATACACACGTACATGTGTACATAATTGTTTAAAGGTCAACATGTACACAAATTCAGAATGGTAGCCAACCTGCGTATAGTGGAAACCTGTCTATAGCGGTCATTTTATTTCCCTTTAGTGGTCCCTATAGACCAGGGGTCTCAAACTCAATTTACCTGGGGGCCACTGGATGCAGAAAGTGGGTGAGGCTGGGCCGCAAGAAAAGATTTCTTAAAAAAAAATCTAACATGCACTTTTTAATGAATTCACCTTCTTTGAATGGCTTTCCCGCCCTAGCAACCATCTCACTCACCATGTAGCTAGCTTTGACTGCTGCATCGCTCTTTTCGCTTGTTTTCTTGACGAAATCTTGTTGCCTCAGTAGACTGGTTTTAAAATTTGCAACCCGGTTCACTCTCTCATCTCCCTGGTATTTTGCATACTCCTCAGCATGTCTAGTTGTATAATGACGTTTCAAATTGTATTCCTTGTGCACCGCAACTTTCTCTGTATCAACTGCAGAAAAGAGCTATAAGGATTATTCATAAAGTAGATTACTTAGAACACACTAACATATTATTTATTAATTCTGGTTTATTGAAATTACAGGAGCTAGTAAAGTTACAGACATTATGTGTCATGTTTAAGGCTAAAAGTAAAACATTACCAGCAAATTTACAAAAAATGTTTGTCATCACTTCTCGCCATGGAGTTTACAGTTACGGTAGCACAATTAGCCCCGAACGGGCTAACATCACGACTAACGTGTTACACGTCTGATTCGCCCAGCGACTCTCTGTCAGAGTATCAGCGCTGGGGTCCAGTGCACCACAGTTTTGTATTGTCGCTCGGTCCTTAGACGGAGTGCTTTGGAAGCTACCGGACCGCTCGTCTTCCCCGCCCGGACTGTTTACAACGGGGGCGGGAGCGAGCAGGCGGGCGAGCGAGGTAGGCAGGGAGGGAGGGAGGAAGAGCGTGTGCGGGTGTCGTGGAAAAGCGGCAAAATGTTTCTCTGCTTGCATCACGCAAGTGACGTCAATGCACACTTGCCAACCGTGAGACCTCTGAATTCGTGAGATGGGGGGGGGGGGGGGGGGGGGGTGTTGAGGTGTGTGTTGGGGGATTGAGGTGGGCGGGGTTGGGAGGAGGCGGGGTTGGAGATAGCGGGGGTGTTTTTGTAGCCCAGAAGAGTTAGGGCTGCAAAGGATTCTGGGTATTTGTTCTGTTGTGTTTAGGTGCGGATGTTCTCCCGAAATGTGTTTGTCATTCTTGTTTGGTGTGGGTTCACAGTGTGGCGCATATTTGTAACAGTGTTAAAAAATAAATAAAATAAAATATGACCACCCTCAGTGTGACATGTATGGCTGTTCCTCAAGTATGTCTTGCAATTACTTGCTTGTGTCTGCAGATGTCTCTTACATCATGTGTCTGGGCCGGCACGCTGTTAGTATGGAGATAAAGATGATACGGTGACAGTTTCTAGAGGACACTAAAAGCAGTGCCATCACGGCAGGCCCTTGATATTGTCGAGAGCCATATACCACAGCGTGATTGGTAGATTCCTTCAGCAGAGCTGAAGGAATCTACCAATCACACTGTCAAGCGCCATTCATTTAAAACTCGCGGGCCGCACTAACATTAAACTTCATATTAAGGTAGGGGCCGCAAAATAATGTTTAATAATGCGGCCCATGGGCCGCATGTTTGAGACCCCTGCTATAGACAGCTTGTGCAATGCATTAGATGGCAGTACTATGGTATGTTGTCTAGCTTTTTCCATTAAACTGAATGTGTTATGTTGCGCCCTACAAAGTGTTTGTACTGTAAGAATTGTGCTTATTACACATCAGCTGTTAATTGTAACATGCATCTTAGTTGTAGCTTTGATAAGCAAATTTGGAGGTGTTGAACTCGCCATGTAAAAAAAAATCGCAAAAAGTAGCCTGTCTATGGTAAATCCAATGTAAATTAGCATCGAGCTAGCGCATTTTGGAAGAGTTGGAGCCTTACTTATTAGCGTTTGAGTGTTTTCTACCAAGCATACTTGCTTTGCCAGTGTGAAAACTGCAACATTACTTCGAGGGAGTTTGGCTGAGTCCGCCCTGAGTGCTGCTTGTGAGATTGATTACGTGAGCAGGTGTTTATTTAGTCTGCAACCGTAAGTGACGTCGCGTGCAACAAAAGTATCGAAATATGGCGCCATTTGATTTACCTGGTAGTACCGACAGAATTCGGTCGTGCCTATAAAAGTACCGAAATCAGTTCTATCTGCCTGCAATGGAGGTGATTTATGTTGGTCTGTTGACATTTTTGTAATCATGTTACATTTTCTTATTTAGCATTAGTGACTTTTTTCTTAAATAATTGTGTGTAATCAAAAAGAGAGTTATTATTAACATTATTAATTTATAGTAATACATTGTTTTGCATAGTTGCATTTAATCACATTTTATTTGGATATAATCTTTGTACTGTATTATCATAATAAACTAACTCAAAGGTAATTCCCTAAAAGCTTCAATAATTATGACATTTCAAGTCAGAATATCGGCGATACTAGCCCTGTGTTCACTTGGTATCAGATCGGTACCAAATTCTCAGCTCTAGTGCCAAAGAAAAAGTGTCATTGGACAGCAGGCTTTAGCAAAATTAATAAAAGAAAGGAGGATTTAAATTCAATTCTAAGAATTAGAATTGAGCTTGCAAACAGGAAATAGAACTACATTTCAAAATATATAGAAGTAGAATTGCAGAATCATGCTTTGTAGTATATTCCGATCATGAGTTTTATTACTCACGTACACATATATTATTATGTTTCTTACAGTCAGACAAGATGTTGTACCTCGTGTACACATTACATTTTAACTGCAGTAAATGTTTTTCATTGCTATTTCAGAATTAAAGCATCTTCTATAAAACATAATTTGATGTATTGTAACTTTGCAAATGAAGGAACGAGGTGGAAAAATGTGTACATTTGGAAGAAATTTGAGTTTACTTTTAGTGTTTTGAGTATTTTTCAAAACCTTTGTTGAACGTGACGTTATTTCTCTAAATTGCAATGACTTGAATTCCACTTCCTGCAATTCTGATTCAACATCCTGCGGGTTGGAGAATTGAAATAAAGAATTGGGAATTTCGCACCAGCCTGCTGGACACACAAACATTGTGTAGATTTGTGCAACGACCAGAAACCAGGATGCAGTAATTTAGACAGTATGTGGTATCCATGCAAGTATATATGGATTATTGTAAATACGTGCATGTTTCCAAGCAGTTGTTCAGCTTCGCCTCACCTTGATCAGGCTGCTGGTGACGTTGGGGTGGGTGACCCTGCAGGGGACCACCAGCGGCTGCTTCTCCTTCATGTACAACACGTAAGGACTCATCTCCGGATGCTCCACAAATGGCTGCCGGCTGTCTGAAACCCAAACACCGGCGCTCAGGGACCAATCATGTACAACCAATCACAATTAGTAATTATGCTTGTTGGCCCGAGAAATTTGTCTAATATACGTTCAATGATGGCTAACGTTAGTAGCTAAAATGAGCTAAATCGCTATCATTTGTGTGTGTGTTAAGTACAGCAAGACTGTTTGAATATGTGGATTAACTTACTTTTTTAAATAATTCAATATTATAAACAAAACAAACACTATATTTTAATAATTAACACAAAACAGAATAAATATAGTTTTATAGATTTAAAAACATATAATTATTATATAATAAAAGTGAGCAGAGACAATTTTGTGACAATAATTACAGTAAATGACAAAAAATGACAAAGAATCTAAATTAATATACACATTTACAATATTCCAAATGTGTGGATTCACTTTTTTTGTAATTAAATTTGACAATAAATAAACACTATATTTGTATGACCAACACTAAAACTGACACAAAAAATGTGTTTATTGGGACAAAATATTTTTTTTAAACAATAGTATACGAGTGGAAACATTTAGTTTTAATAATGATAGTAAATATGAGAAAAAATAAGCCCTTTATCAAAAATAATAATCAATGTTGTAATTGTATGTTGTTTTTTTTAATAATTAAATACAACAAAAAATAAGAAAACATTTAAATCTTAAGGCATTCAGTCAATCGCAACTAGACTGTTTGGTTCGTCTTGGAAGACGTTTTGCCTCTCTCTCATTTAAAAACTAACTTAGGGTCAGCTTTGTGGTATAAGTTACAGTGTATTATTGTACCATTAATTATTTATTAATGGTACAATTAAACATTATACTACCGCTTGTTTCCCCTCGGGGTGATGGACGACTGGCAGCGCTTCATAGCAGCAGTCACCCTCCAGGACCCCAACTCCCCGCCCCTCTGTTGCGAGTTGTCGTGATTAAATGTAACGTGTTTATGTGTGCATTTCATGGAGGTTTTTTTCCACTTGTATTTTTTTACTCATCTTCTTCCCCAGTGTTTTACCTTTTTCTTATCTTTTACGGGGCGCCTTTGGCGACCCATCAGCGTTCCTGTTCTGTAACCCTGTACACTGTTTGTTTGTCTAATCTTGAACGAGTTTGTGCTGAAAACATAGTTTTGTTGTACTTGTGCAAGGACAATAAAGTCCTATCCTATTATTATCAGTTATTAGTATCAAAATGTCAGCTTTTTCTCCATTACATTACTTATTTTGCTCTTTTTGTCATGTTTACTGTTGGTTTTTTATACCTATGAGGAAAAGAGGGGAAACTGACGAAAAAAAGAGGAACATTTCTATCAGCACAAAGTGCTGCCACGCAAACCCCAAAAGAAAACGTTGAAAATGAAGATTACATTTCTGTCATGTCTGTGTAATCATGTTTTGTCTTAGTTATGTTTTGTTTAGTTATTGGACTCTTTAGTTTCTGGCTTTTCACTCCCTTGTCTTGTTTCCTTGATTACCCATTAGTTTCACCTGTTCCACGTTTGGACTCATTGTGCACTCTTGTTTGTCACCATAGCAACCCATTAGTTTTCACCTGTCACGTCATGCACCTGTTTCACGTTTTGAGTCACGCACCTGTTTTCGTTAATCATGTCTGTAGTATTTAAGTTAATTGTTTTTCAGTTTGTCTTTCTGGTGACATCCCCGCATTTATGCTTCTGCGCACTCTCCACACCCTTATGACCCTTGCTGCTCTTTTTTCATGCCGGTTCCATGCCAAGTAAGTTTTTGTTTATTAAGTCACAGTTAGTGTTTTGTTTAATTGTTCATAGTTTCTGCCAATGTGCAAGTTCTGTGTTTATAGTCTAGTTTTGTACCTCCACCCCTGTGCGCGCCTTTTGTTTGATCCTTTTTTTGTAGTTATAGTGTTTAAATAAATCATGTATTCCCCTTCACGCCACGTATGGTCCAAATCTTTTGCACCTCGGGAGAACAAACCACGCCATAGTCCAAGTCGTGACAATTTCCTGCAATTGGGTGCATCTCTACACTATAATTTACCTTTAGATTAATTTTCATCTACCAACCTCTTTTTGATGCTTACATGTCCCGCATAATGAATGTACCACACCATTTTTCCTGGATCATTTACAAACATTACTATCATTGAAAATGTCATGTCAAATTGTATAACATGCATGCAAAAGAATGTTTCCCATTTGGCAACTCTATCCTGTAGCCACGCCCCCTCGGGTAATATACTTCCTGTGTTGTGACCTCTGTTTACATCCGTCACGTCAAAATTATACCTTCTCACTGGCTACTAATTAATACTCTACAACTGGTTCGGAACTAAGAGTGTTTGAATAGTACTAATCTAAATATGAGTAGCAGCAAAGTACAAAGCCGTCAACGCAGGTGACAACAAGTAAGCTCGCTAGATGACGCCAACGATGCTAAGGCAAGAGGAACAGCAAGTACCTGAGGGAAAGGCGAGCGATCAACTAATTTAGTTTAGATCCCATTTTTTAATATTGAATTAAAAACAGTGATATGTTGACACGAAAAATAATGTTTAAAAACTTAGATTTCCCTGTTTTCGCGGACATTTGAAATGCCGAAATGATTATGGGGTTCCCCAGGGATCCATCTTGGGGCCTCTCCTTTTTATCCTGTACATACCGGTAAATGATTTTGTAAACTCCTCCGAAACTTTTCATAAAATAAATTTTGCTGACGATACAAATTTGTTTACCTCACACAGGAGCCTACACGATCTACAAGTAACTGTCAATTCAGAGCTTGTGAAAGTAGATTCCTGGTTCAAATGCAATAAGCTCTCACTTAATGTAAATAAAACAAATGTTATTCTTTTTCGTTGTAATAAAAACCGGACAAATACTGAGCACTGCCATATCAACGTCAATAGGCAGGAAATACAGAGAGTGTACTCCACAAAATTCCTCGGGGTCATCATTGACGAATACCTCAATTTCAAATGTCACATTAGCCATCTGTTAAACAAATTATCCACATATGTTGGCCTGTTCTTTCACCTTCGTCATTATCTTCCTCTTTATGCTCTACTTACCCTATATAAAACACTCTTTGAACCACATCTAAACTACTGTAATGTCATCTGGTGTAACACCTTCCCTAGCTACCTTCACAAATTAGAATCCATGCAAAAGAAAATCATACGGGCCCTGTCATGGTCCAAGTTTAATGCCCCCACTCGACATCTATTCCATAATTATCATCTCTTAAGACTGAGAGAGTTCAATATTTATCAAAATGCTTGTTTAACCTATCAAGTCATTTACAGGCTGAATCTTAGGCTCTGTAACTTGGTTCCTATCTACCACCCCCAGCATGCCCACAACACTCGTAACTTAGATCTGATATCAGGTAAACATCGTTTACTGGCTTGTACTGCTGGAAGTGTTGTATGCAGGGGACCAAAGATTTGGAACCGGCTTAATGAGAGCCTCAAGATGCTGTATTCATTCTCCAACTTCAAAAAGAAACTGAAAACTTACCTATTAACCACCTATCTCTAATGCCTCATGTGGGGTAGACTACTGTTGGGTTTTGCATGGTTGAATGAATGTATGTATGTATGTATGTGTATGCTTGCTTTAGTACTATTATCTTGTGTTTATCATATAGCATTGTTGTTTTTTGTTGTTGTTGTTGGGCTTGCTACCATGTTTTATCATTCCATGTATATACTGTCCTCTGGACCCCCTGTCAAAAGCTTCTTCTAGCTTATTTGGGGGACCCTTTCATGTACCAACATCTTTAAATGATGATATTCACTACTATTGTAATTGTACTATGGTATTGTGAATAAACTAACTAATAATAATTAATAATAGTACACTTTGTCACCTATAACATAAAGCTGACACTAAGTTGTGTCTTTAAATATATGTAATGTCTGTTTTTCGCAAAAATATATCAAATTGGCCCACGCATACTTTGACTTTTTAGTGTGTGGCCCCTGTTGGAGAAAATTTGCGACAATTTGTTTACATATATTCCAAACATTCTTTGATCGAATAAAATGCTTGTGCCCGTGACTTATGATTTGAAAAGCAAGTACGTTATTCATCAATTTGTATGTAAATAATGGAATAATCAAATCCATAGGGAACTGTGTAATAGGCGATTATAATTCATACAGGCTCTCGATGAAAATGAGTTTGACACCAGAAGAGGTTCCACAGAGCTCCATCCATGGCCCCCTGTCTGTTGGACAGTCATAAACCTGCTTTATGTCTTCGCTCGCATTAAAGGGGAACTGCACTTTTTTGGGGAATTTTGGCTATTGTTCACAATCATTAAGAAAGACATGACAGATGTTTTTTCTGCATTCTAAATATTAAATAAATGCGATCAGAAGTCTGCTTACAATGGTGCCTAGTCGCTTTATTCTGCCTATAAAGCCCTTAAAAACAACCAAACACCTCCATTAAGGTTTTATATACACGAAGTAAGTATATATGTAATGTAGTAATGAGCAAATTCATAATAACATTTACGTATTTTCATCATTTTAAGCATACGCGGTGCATTAATTAAAAAAAACGCAAAAACGTTTGCTTTTTTTCCCGAACAACATCACTGATTATTTACGAGAGACAACAAACATAAGAAATAATCACTTACTGTACAATGTAAGCTGTCATTAGGATGCAGATTGCTAGGACGTTCATATATTCCCATTTAGATAAAGAATGACTCATAATTCTCACGAAGAAAGAAGGGGTGAAACCAAGCGTCTTTTCGTGTCGTTCTCGGCTAAATTGGTTGTCAAAATGTACCAACTTGTCGGAATACGTCCTCAGTAGGGGTGTGGGAAAAAATCGATTCGAATTTGAATCGCGATTCTCACGTTGTGTGATTCAGAATCAATTCTCATTTTAAAAAAAATCTATTTTTTTAATTTAATTGTCCATCCTTCCATCCATTTTCTACCGCTTAATCCCTTCGGGGTCGCGGGGGGCGCTGGAATATTTTACTTTTTTAAATTTTTTATTTTTTAATTTTTTTTAATTAATCAATCCAACAAAACAATACACAGCAATACCATAACAATGCAATCCAATTCCAAAACCAAACCCGACCCAGCAACACTCAGAACTGCAATAAACAGAGCAATTGAGAGGAGACACAAACACGACACAGAACAATCCAAAAGTAGTGAAACAAAAATGAATATTATCAACAACAGTATCAATATTAGTTACAATTTCAACATAGCAGTGATTAAAAATCCCTCATTGACATTATCATTACACATTTATAAAAAAAAAAAAAAAAAAAAAAGAACAATAGGGTCCCAGTGGCTTACACTTGCATCGCATCTCATAAGCTTGACAACACACTGTGTACAATATTTTCACAAAGATAAAATAAGTCATATTTTTGGTTCATTTAATAGTAAAAATGTTTTACATTATTGCAATCAGTTGATAAAACATTGTCATTTACAATTATAAAAGCTTTTTACAAAAATCTACTACTCTGCTTGCATGTCAGCAGACTGGGGTAGATCCTGCTGAAATCCTATGTATTGAATGAATAGAGAATCCTTTTGAATCTGGAAAAAATCGTTTTTGAATCGAGAATCGTGTTGAATTGAAAAAAAAAATCGATTTTGAATCGAATCGTGACTCCAAGAATCGATATTGAATCGAATCGTGGGACACCCAAAGATTCACAGCCCTAGTCCTCGGCCTTTTTCTATCCAGGTGAGAAGCATGACTTATGATCTACAATAAACTTCCAGGGAGCAAGGACGTGAGGAAACACCTCACCAGTTGATCATGTCGAAATTGTACACAAGCTCGTGATCACGACGCTGCTATAGTTTGTGTGCGTTAGCGCTTATTGGGTCATACCAAAGACTATAAAAATGGGACTCATTACCTCCCTGCTTGGCACTCAGCAACAAGGGTTGGAATTGGGGGTTAAATCACCAAAAATGATTCCCGGGACACCACACCTAGTGTGTGTGTGATAATCATTGGTACTTTAACTTTAACTTATGATAACAATATCACTAATACTTGCTTAATATTCAAGTCACTAAATGTAAATTGAGTATTTTTGGTGCTCTTTGAATGGGTATTTATCAGATTTTATGGACGAAATAGAGGACCTCATATTGGCTCAGCTGTAAACTGACTTTTATATAAGTGTTAACATTAGAGGTGTAACGGTACGTGTATTTGTATTGAACCGTTTCGGTACGGGGGTTTCGGTTCGGTTCGGAGGTGTACCGAACGAGTTTCCACACAAACATGTTAAGTAGCCGCCTCCACTTCCTTCTGCCTCTGTTTCTGTCAGTCCTCTACACAGCACCCAGCATTGTCCCACCCACACAACCATCTGATTGGTTACACACAGAGCGGTAACAGCCAATCAGCAGTGCGTATTCAGAGCGCATGTAGTCAGTGCTTAGCGTTTAGCAGGTGAGCATCATAAATAATAAACACCTCCCAGTCAACTACTAGTAACATCACTATGAGCCCATTGACCTTCTAGAAATATAGAAGGCAATTCAGCTAGCTCGCAGTCCTGGCTTGAGGTGACGGCTAATTCACTTTTAGCGTAAGGTTAGCTCATTTTGCGGTGTGTGTGTGTGAGTGCGTGTGCGTGTGTGTTTGTTTGTGTTACGGACAGCAAAGCCCTGTCTGTCTGTTATTTCACTCTACCTTTTTCTGTGTTGATTGAGCTGTGTTGAAGCAGCAAAAAAGGACATTATGTTAAATGAAGAGTTTCTGTCTCTGATAGTTGATATAATAATGTAACTGCATCATTAATCCTACATGGTGTTCAAGGATGAATAGTCTCTCCTATTGCTATTGTACTATTTTTTCAGCTATAGTTACATTAATCATTGGTAATGGAGCAGCCTAGTTTTGAATGGCAGGGTCCCTGCTATCACATGTTGATAAAAATATAACATTTACATAATAAAAATCAACTACAGGCTTCGCAAATGCTGTAATAAATTAAGCATGATGAGTTGACTTGAAACTGTTTAATGTTGCACTTTGTATATGTAGAAAAAAAGTTTTGTGAGCAACAACTTGAGGCAGTTTAATGTTGATTAACGTGGGCAGAATTATTATAATGTTCCCAATGTTAAAAGGATAAAGCCATTGTTTACAAATTTGGTAAATAAATAACCAAAAAATTTATATTTTGTTGTTTTCTTACTGTACCGAAAATGAACCGAACAGTGACCTCTAAACCGAGGTATGTACCGAACCTAAATGTTTGTGTTCCGTTACACCCCTAGTTAACATGCATTAAAGAAAAATCCATCTGTCTCATAATGATTGTCAACGATAGGCAAAATACGCAAAAAAAGAGCACTTCCCCTTTAAATACTTCAGCGCCGCTGAGTCGTAAAATTGAAGGTGCTCTTTCACTTTTAGGCGTCCTCATAACGAGATGTGGTGGGAAGAGCGCTGGAATGTGCACGCGTGAAAGAAAGAGCCCGAGCGTGATGACATCATGTCTGCTTGTGAGGATGAAATATGAACAATAAATGCTGCGAATACCCACTGAGGGCCTGCCGCGGACAATCGGGTTTGTTTGCTTGAAATCTGGGAACATTGGAACAAAAGTACCCCAAGGACCTTCTGCTGCTTTGATGTCGCGTGTGACTTGGCGGGGGTCCTCTGTGGCAGGGGGTTCTTCACCTTTGCACTACACCACTCAAATGTTTTCACTAAATGAGTCGTCTTACTCTTGATTTTGATCAATAAACCTACTTAGTTCGACAGGATAAACCTTGTCAAATGATGTGTTAAACACAAAGATTGTTATCAAGGCTTAGGCCAGGCTGATTACAAAAAGAAATTCTATTCAAAAATAAACTGTAAATGTATTGTTTTTATCCAATTGATTTTATTGTTTTTTTTTTGGTTGGGCGGCCGTGCCAGCAACTTGAGAGTTCCAGGTTCAATCCCCGCTTCCGCCATCCTAGTGACTGCCGTTGTGTCCTTGGGCAAGACACTTTACCCACTTGCTCCCAGTGCCACCCACACTGGTTTAAAAATGTAAATATATAATGGGTTTCACTATGTAAAGCGCTTTGAGTCACTAGAGAAAAGCACTATATAAATGTAATTCACTTCACTTCCGCCTAAATGCAGCTGAGATAGGCTCCAGCGCCCCCCCGCGACCCCGAAAGGGACAAGCGGTAGAAAATAGATGGACTTCACTTCACTTTGTACGGTGGCCTTGAGTGCCTGGAAAGGCGCCTTAAAAGTAAAATGTATTATTATTACTATAAATATGCTGCAAAAGAAGGCACTCAAAAACTGATGAAAAATAAATTAACATACAATTACGCAGTGCTAAAATAAATGATAAATAAGTTAATAATAATAAATAAACTGTCGATAAAATGAAAATACAGCTTCACCACTTTAGTCATAATTTTGGCGCTTAAGAAACTTCTCTGTGACTTTAGCTCCAGACTCCTTCTGTTTGATATTGGCTTTACTGCCACAAGTGGTGGAAAAGTGTATTACAGCTGAGAAACATATATTTGGGCGCTCCTTTTGGCGAGTGTTTTTCAACCTTTTTTGAGCCCAGGCACATTTTTTTCATTGAAAAAATCGGAGGCACACCACCAGCAGAACTCATTAAAAAATGAAACTCAGCAGCCGATATTGACAACAAAAAGTTGTTGTCGCAATTGTTGGATATGACTTTAAACCATAACCAAGCATGCAATAGTATAGCTCTTGTCTCAAAGTAGGTGTACTGTCACCACCTGTCACATCACGCCGTTTTTTTGCTGTTTTCCTGTGTGTAGTGTTTTAGTTCTTGTCTTGCGCTCCTATTTTGGTGGCTTTTTCTCTTTATTTGGTATTTTCCTGCAGTAGTTTCATGTCTTCCTTGACCGCTATTCCCCACACCCACTTTGTTTTAGCAATCAATAATATTTCAGTTGTTTTTATCCTTCTTTGTGGGGACATTGTTGATTGTCATGTTATCGATGTCCCACTGGGTTGTGACTTTTTCCTTGTCCTTATGTGGGCCCTGAACCGAGGATGTCGTTGTGGCTTGTGCAGCCCTTTGAGACACTTGTGATTTAGGGCTGTATAAATAAACATTGATTGATTGATGTACGGATGTACTTTGTGGGCGCCGTCTCTGCTCCACAGTAAGTCTTTGCTGTCGTCCAGCATTCTGTTTTTGTTTACTTTGTAGCCAGTTCGGTTTTAGTTTCGTTCTGCATAGCCTTCCCTAAGCTTCAATGCTTTTTCTTAGGGGCACTCACCTTTTGTTTATTTTTGGTTTAAGCATTAGACACCTTTTTACCTGCACACTGCCTCCCGCTGTTTCCGACATCTACAAAGCAATTAGCTACCTGCTGCCACCTACTGATATGGAAGAGTATAACGTGGTAAGTCTGCCGATCTCCAGACAGCACAGACACTCAACAACAGCATATTATTTGCGGATTATAATTACTGGTTTGCAAAAAATATTTTTAACCCAAATAGGTGAAATTAGATCATCTCCCACGGCACACCAGACTGTATCTCACGGTACACTAGTGTGCCGCGGCACAGTGGTTGAAAAACACTGCTTTAGGGGCCATGCCAGTGGTCCGGCTTGTATCACCTCGGACTTCTCCGAGCGGCGGCCTTCATCTTGGCACAAACAGGGACGGGGCGACGCCCCCTCCCCTCCCCTCCGCCCTGGAGCACAGGATGCCGGAGGCGAGGCTGAGCGGGGCAGATAAGGCCGATGCTCCGCATGGGAAACTCTGCCCAGGTCTGAGCCTTTCAGCAGCTGGACCAGCCACTCCTGGCCCTCCGGCTATTTTTAGACCGGCTCCTGCCGCATTTGCTGATCAGACAACGAATGGCGTCTTACCTGCCACATACACGTAAACGGACGCCTGCCTCTGGACCCGCCGGCGGTAGCGGCAGCGGAAGTTCCCCGTGTGGCCGGCCTGGGCGCCGCCGAGCGTCAGGCGGCTGCAGTGGAGGTGCTGGGACTTGCCGCAGCGGGAGTCCTGCACGTGCACCTGGTCCAGGGGCACGTCTGTGGGGAAAGACCAAGAGAGCTCCCAGCGACCCCTGGAGAAACAACAAAGTTCACATGCTAAAACACTCACTAGATCAAACTTTTTCCAATCACAAATCAAAGCATGTGGCGGCCATTTTGGTAGTTTCCACCTTCAACAATTGAATTGAATTGAAGTATTTATTTCAAACCTGCACAGTAAAACAACACACATTTTTTTTTACATTTTGGCAGAGACATTTATGCAAGGCTTGAAAAGGGGTTGGATGAAGCAGATGCTTATAATATCCCAACCCCTATCACTCATTCCACATTTAACATAAACAATATAATACAAGAACAATACTACACAAACAAAAACAAGAAAAGCTCCTGTACACTAACAATACAATAGTACCACTGTTACTATGAGACAAGACAAGACAAGACGAGACAACACACACACACAGACACACACACACACACACACACACACACACACACACACACACACACACACACTCCCTGACCATACACCTCTCTCCCATTGCTCTGTGCTGAGGGCCTCACTCTCTTTCCTCCTCGTACTTCTTCAGTACTTCTTTTTTAAACAGTCTTTTAAATTGAATCATGTTAGAACACTTTTTTAACTCTTCCTCTAAGTTGTTCCACAGACTGACTCCATCCATCCATCCATCCATCTTCTTCCGCTTATCTGAGGTCGGGTCGCGGGGGCAGCAGCCTAAGCAGGGAAGCCCAGATTTCCCTCTCCCCAGCCACTTCGTCCAGCTCCTCCCGGGGGATCCCGAGGCGTTCCCAGGCCAGCCGGGAGACATAGTCTTCCCAACGTGTCCTGGGTCTTCCCCGTGGCCTCCTACCGGTCGGACGTGCCCTAAACACCTCACGAGGGAGGCGATCGGGTGGCATCCTGACCAGATGCCCGAACCACCTCATCTGGCTCCTCTCGATGTGGAGGAGCAGCGGCTTTACTTTGAGCTCCCCCCGGATGGCAGAGCTTCTCACCCTATCTCTAAGGGAGAGCCCCGCCACCCGGCGGAGGAAACTCATTTCGGCCGCTTGTACCCGTGATCTTGTCCTTTCGGTCAAAACCCAAAGCTCATGACCATAGGTGAGGATGGGAACGTAGATCGACCGGTAAATTGAGAGCTTTGCCTTCCGGCTCAGCTCCTTCTTCACCACAACGGATCGATACAGCGTCCGCATTACTGAAGACGCCGCACCGATCCGACTTACTCCACAACACAATATATAGATTTTTTTTTTTTCCTTTCGGGCTCCCCTCAAGTTTGACCCCGGGGACCCGTTTTTTAAAAAGTCATATATTAATATAAAACTAAATAAATTATTCAATGCTTAAATCTCGAGATAAACTTCAGATCTATCTCTCCATATGATTTTTTTTTTATGTTTTATGCCATTTTTGTCAAAACCCACTTTTTTATGTCAAAAACACAAAATATGCACATTTTTACCCCACAAATATTTCAAAGTGGAATATTGGATGGGGCACTCAGAATCAAGTGTTGGAATTGGGGGTTAAATCACCAAAAATTATTCCCAGGCGCGGCCATCGCTGCTGCTCACTGCTCCACACACCTCCCAGGGGGTGATCAAGGGTGATGGGTCAAATGCAGAGAATAATTTCGCCACACCTTGTGTGTGTGTGACAATCATTGGTACCGCATTTTTCGGAGTATAAGTCGCTCCGGAGTATGAGTTGCACCGGCCAGAAAATGCATAATAAAGAAGAAAAAAAACATATATAAGTCGCACTGGAGTATAAGTCGCATTTTGTGGGGAAATGTATTTGCTAAAACCCAACACCAAGAATAGACATTTGAAAGGCAATTTAAAGTAAATAAAGAATAGTGAACAACAGGCTGAATAAGTGTATGTTATATGAGGCATAAATAACCAACTGAGAATGTGCCTGGTATGTTAACGTAACATATTATGGTAAGATCACTATAACGTATAGAACATGCTATACGTTTACCAAACAATCTGTCACTCCTAATCGCTAAATCCCATGAAATCTTATACGTCTAGTCTCTTACGTGAATGAGATAAATAATATTATTTGATATTTTACGGTAATGTGTTAATAATTTCACACATAAGTCGGCCAAACTATGAAAAAAACTGCGACTTATAGTCCCAAAAATACGCTAGTTTAACAAGCATACATCTCAGTGTCTTATTTCGGTTATTCACCAACTGTTAGCTTAATACTGTTACCATGCTAGCTCCTATTATTTGTTACCCTGACGCTATCTAGCCAGCTTGCTAAAACGTTAGCATTTCAGTCCAGCTTTGGCTCTTCAGCATTTACACAAAATATCTACCAAAATTGCATTTTTGAGAGCTTCTATATATTGTTCTGGTTTTACAGGTGAAAACTGAAAAAAAGTATTTGTCGGTCTGTGGTCCTTAGTGGAAAATGTTTGTGCACCTCTGAATTAGAAAATGCAATTTTGGTTAAAAAAAAAATGCTACAGAGCTAAAGCTCAACTAAAACGCTAAGTTAGTGTCAAGTAACGAAAAACAAAACAAAAATAGCATCCTAATAGTACTTTGCTAACATGCTAACAAACCCATGCTTATAGAAAACATTAGTGAAATACTAAAATATAAGTCACTAAGGTGTATACCTGCAAAATTAGCTAAAAATTCAAGCGTGCTAATGTTAGCATGCTAAAATGCTAACTATAACGTGTCAAGAACAATAGATATTACTCTGAGGTGTGTACTTGAAAAATGTGTTTACAGTGCAAGCATGCATCAAGTACCAAAATGTGACTAAGGTGTATACCTAAAAAATTAGCTAATAAAAAAAAGCTAGCATAATAACGTTAGCATGCTAACAAGTATTATTTGTCAAGAACCAAAATGTGACTAAGATGTATACCTACAAAATTAGCTAATAACAAAAGCTAGCATAATAACGTTAGCATGCTAACAAGTATTATTTGTCAAGTACCAAAATGTGACTAAGGTTTATACCTAAAAAATTAGCTAATAAAAAAAGCTAGCATAATAACGTTAGCATGCAAACAAGTATTATTTGTCAAGTAACAAAATATTTGACGCTAAAGGTGTATACTAGCTAAATTTGCCAAAAATTTGCATGCTAATATTAGAATGCTAATGATTGTGCCACGGGCCGTAAAAAATTAGCGACAGGCCGCACTTTGGACACACATGCACTAAATGGACAAAAGTTTTGGGACGCACCTCTTCATTGCTTAACTAGGGTATCAAAAGTCAGCTTGTGACCAAGGAACCTTCATGGCGGCGTGCAAGAACACCTTTTGGATGCACAAGAAGTTTGGAGGGGCGACACAACTCATTTAGCTTTCGACATAACTCATAACTCAAATTTTTCCCACCTCACACTTTCAAAACGCCCGAGTAATAATTGATAAGTTAATAACTTTCTCAGCAGTGACCTAACACAAAAATACGACACTAAAAAACAGACATTACGAAAAAGAAAAAGAAAACCTGGCAGCTCAGTCGGCAGAATTTTACTGTGAAATTTACAGTGGTTTTTACACCAAATGTAAAACAAAAATGTCAATACAATTCTGCCAACTGAGCTGTCAGAATTTTACCGTAAAAGTTAATAGAAAAAAAATACACTTTTTCTTGCAGTGCATTACTTAATGGATAAACGGCACCCTCTTTTATTTTGAAGGTAAATTCTGGCGTCAAAGCTGCCAGTTTTTACCATAAAATATAATAGAAAAAAATCGATCTATATTATTTTACATTGCATTACTGTAAATTAAACAAGTACGACTGTTTTAGCTACAGTAAAATTCAGGCGACTGAGTTGCCAGTAATTTAAACGCAAAAACTACCAACGTTTTTACAGTGCATTACTGTAAATTGAAAAATGGTACGACTATTATGCTTAAGATAAAAATCAGGGGACTGAGTTGTCAGTAATTTTACAGTAAAAGACTACAGTTGTTTTTACAATGCGTTACTGTAAATTGAACAACAGTCCGAATGTTTTTTCTATTGTAAAGTTTTGGCGACTGAGCTGCCAGTCATTTAAACATAAAAACTACAGACGTTTGTGAAAAAGGGCTACCACTTTTATTTTTACGGTAAATTCTGGCGTCGACGATGCCAGTTTTTTTTTTTACCGTAAAATCTAATAGAAAAAAATACATACATACTTTTTACAGTGCATTACTGTAAATTGAAAAGTTTTTTTTACAGTAAAATTCTGGTGACTGAGCTGCCAGTTTCTTCTTAACCGTAAAATTTGCGGTCGTTTTTATAGAGCTTTACTGTAAATTGAACAACAGTACCAATGTTATTTCTACTGTAAAATTCAGGCGACTGAGCTGCCAGTCATTCAAACGTAAAATCTACCGACATTTTAACAATGCATTACTGTGAATTGAAAAACTGTATTTTTACGCTAAAAACCTGCCGTCTCAGTTGTCAGTTTTGTTGTTTTAACCATAAAATGTACCATCATTATTACAGTGCAAATGAATAAAACGGTACCAGTTATTTTCACCGTAAAATTCAGGCGACCGAGTCGGCAATTTTATTTTGCTGTAAAATTTGCGGTCGTTTTTAGAGTGCATTACTGTAAATTGAAAGATGGTACTACTGGTATTTCGACTGTAAAATTCAGGCGACTGAGCTGCCAGTCATTTAAACGTTTTTACAGTGCATTGCTGTACATTGAAAAACAGCAACAATGTTAATGTTACGGTAAAATTCTGGCATCTGGGCTGCCAGCTTTTTTTTTTAACCATAAAATACGCTGACTTTTTTTTTTTTTTTTTACAGCACATTACTGCAAAATGTAAAACGGTACCTCTTATTTTAACGCTAAAAACCTGGTGACTGAGCTGCCAGTTGTTTTTTAACCATTGATTTTACATTGCATTACTGTAAGTTGAACAACAGTACCTATGTTATTTCTACTGTAAAATTCGGGCGACTGAGCTGCCTGTTATTTAAACATAAAAACTACTAACGTTAACAGTGCATTACTGTAAATTGAAATATGATACAACTACTATTTTTAAGGTAAAATTCAGGTGACTGAGTTGCCAGTAATTGTACAGTAAAAACTACAGTTGTTTTTAAAGTGCATTACTGTAAGTTGAAAAAGGGCAACCACTTATTTTTTCTGTAAAATTCTGGCGGCAGCGATGCCAGTTGTTGTTTTTTTTAACCATAAAATCTAATAGAAATAAATATATACATATTTTTTACAGTGCATTACTGTAAATTGAAAGACGGTACCACTTTATTTTTACGGTAAAATTCTGGTGACTGAGCTGTTGTTTTTTTAACCATAAAATTTGCAATCGTTTTTACATTGCATTACTGTAAAATTCAGGTGACTGAGCTGCAGGTCATTTAAACGTAAAATCTACCGACGTTTTAACAGCGCTTCACTGTCAACTGAAAAAACGGTGCCAGTTATTTTTACGCTAAAAACCTGGCGTCTTAGTTGCCAGTTTGTCTTTTTAAGCATAAAATCTAGCATCATTATTACAGCGCAAATGAATTAAATGGTACCAGTTTTTTTCCCGGTAAAATTCAGGTGACTGAGCCAGCAATTTTATTTTGCTGTAAAATTTGCGGTCGTTTTTACAGTGCATTACTGTAAATTGGTACAACTGTTATTTCTACTGTAAAATTCAGGCGACTGAGCTGCCAGTCATTTAAACGTAAAAACTACTGACATTTTAACAGTTCATTATTTACTGTGATTTGAGAAACGGTAACAATGTTAATTTTACGGTAAAATTCTGGCATCTAGGCTAACAGTTTGATTTTTTTTACCACAAAATATGCTACTTTTTTTTTTTTTACAGTGCATTACTGCAAAATGTAAAACGGTACGTCTCATTTTATGCTAAAAACCTGGTGACTGAGCTGTCAGTTGTATTTTAAGCATAAAATTTGCGGTCGTTTTTAGAGTGCATTACTGTAAATTGAAAGACAAATTCAGGCGCCTGAGCTGCAGGTCATTTAAATGTAAAATCTAGCGACGTTTTAACAATGCATTACTGTCAATTGAAAATTTTTATTTTTACGCTAAAAGCCTGGCGTCTCAGTTGCCAGTTTTGTTTTTTTAAGCATAAAATCTAGCATCATTATTACAGTGCAAATGAAAAAAACGGTACCAGTTATTTTCTCCGTAAAATTCAGGCGACCTTATTTTGCTGTAAAATTTGCGGCCGTTTTAACAGTGCATTACTGTAAAATGGTACAACTGTTATTTCTACTGACGTTTTTACAGTGCATTAATTACTGTTAATTGAAAAACGGTAATGTTAATGTTACGGTAAAATTCTGGCATCTGGGCTAACAGTTTTGGGGGGTTTTTACCACAAAATATGCTGACTTTTTTTTTTTTTTTTTTTTTTTTTTACAGTGCATTACTGCAAAATGTAAAACGGTACTTCTCATTTTATGCTAAAAACCTGGTGACTGAGCTGCCAGTTGTATTTTAACCATAAAATTTGTAGTCGTTTTTAGAGTGCATTACTGTAAATTGAAAGACAAATTCAGGCGCCTGAGCTGCAGGTCATTTAAACGTAAAATCTAGCGACGTTTTAACAATACATTACTGTCAATTGAAAAATTTTATTTTTACGCTAAAAGCCTGGCGTCTCAGTTGCCAGTTTTGTTTTTTTAAGCATAAAATCTAGCATCATTATTACAGCGCAAATGAAAAAAACGGTACCAGTTATTTTCTCCGGAAAATTCAAGCGACCTTATTTTGCTGTAAAATTTGCGGCTGTTTTAGTGAAGTGAAGTGAAGTGAATTACATTTATATAGCGCTTTTTCTCAAGTGACTCAAAGCGCTTTACATTGTGAAACCCAATATCTAAGTTACATTTAAAGCAGTGTGGGTGGCACTGGGAGCAGGTGGGTAAAGTGTCTTGCCCAAGGACACAACGGCAGTGACTAGGATGGCGGAAGCGGGGATCGAACCTGCAACCCTCAAGTTGCTGGCACGGCCGCTCTACCAACCGAGCTATATTGCCCTCAATTTTAACAGTGCATTACTGTAAATTGGTACAACTGTTATTTCTACTGACGTGTTTACAGTGCATTAATTACTGTGAATTGAAAAACGGTAACAATGTTAATGTTACGGTAAAATTCTGGCATCTGGGCTGCCAGCTTTTTTTTTTAACCATAAAATACGCTGACTTTTTTTTTTTTTACAGCGCATTACTGCAAAATGTAAAACGGTACCTCTTATTTTAACGCTAAAAACCTGGTGACTGAGCTGCCAGTTGTTTTTTAACCATTGATTTTACAGTGCATTACTGTAAATTGAACAACAGTACATATGTTATTTACACTGTAAAATTCGGGCGACTGAGCTGCCTGTTATTTAAACATAAAAACCACCAACGTTTTAACAGTGCATTACGGTAAATTGAAATATGATACAACTATTATTTTTAAGGTAAAATTCAGGTAACTGAGTTGCCAGTAATTGTACAGTAAAAACTACAGTTTTTTTTAAAGTGTATTACTGTAAGTTGAAAAAGGGCAACCACTTATTTTTTTCTGTAAAATTCTGGCGGCAGCGATGCCAGTTGTTGTTGTTTTTAACCATAAAATCTAATAGAAATAAATATATACATATTTTTTTACAGTGCATTACTGTAAATTGAAAGAAGGTACCACTTTATTTTTACGGTAAAATTCTGGTGACTGAGCTGTTGTTTTTTTAACCATAAAATTTGCAATCGTTTTTACAGTGCATTACTGTAAAATTCAGGTGACTGAGCTGCAGGTCATTTAAACGAAAAATCTACCGATGTTTAAACAGTGCATTACTGTCAACTGGAAAAACGGTGCCAGTTATTTTTACGCTAAAAACCTGGCGTCTTAGTTGCCAGTTTGTCTTTTTAAGCATAAAATCTAGCATCATTATTACAGCGTAAATGAATTAAATGGTACCAGTCATTTCCCGGTAAAATTCAGGTGACTGAGCCAGCAATTTTATTTTGCTGTAAAATTTGCGGCCGTTTTTACAGTGCATTACTGTAAATTGGTACAACTGTTATTTCTACTGTAAAATTCAAGCGACTTGAGCTGCAGGTCATTTAAACGTCAAAACTACCGTTGTATTTTAACCATAAAATTTGTGGTCGTTTTTAGAGTGCATTACTGTAAATTGAAAGACAAATTCAGGCGACTGAGCTGCAGGTCATCTGAACGTAAAATCTACCGACATTTTTGAAAAATTTGAAAAAATTGTATTTTTACGCTAAAAGCCTGGCGTCTCAGTTGCCAGTTTTGTTTTTTAAGCATAAAATCTAGCATCATTATTACAGCGCAAATGAAAAAAAAAGTTACCAGTTATTTTCACCGTAAAATTCAGGCAAACTTATTTTGCTGTAAAATTTGGGGTGGTTTTTACAGTAATTGGAGTAACTGCACCACTTTGATTTTCACATTTACATGTTGGCCGCTGTTACAGCGAAAACATTTGTCTTTCTTTTACGGTGCACAAAGAGTCTTCGCAGAAGGACAACTTTCACTTTTCCCTTCCTGCGCCCCGACACTTTTTCCCGCGGTGGCGGCGATGGCAGCAGCGAGCGCGCAGGTCACATGACCACAGGTGATCTACCTGAAACTCACCTGCAGTTGAGCTGGAGCGTGCGATTGGCCTCCAGGACCAGGTGTCCGTGCGCCCCCTCCAGCACGGGCACGCCGTACTTGCCCCTGGCCTCTTCTTTTTCACCACCTTGGGGAGACAAGGACGCACGTTTACGAGCTGTCCTGTGACGCTGTGCGGGGTCAAAGGTCAGCTGCTTGCGTAAGAAAAGCATTTCTCCTGCTCAGTGGTACTAATGAGGACATGACAGTCCGCCCTTCCTTTCTCCAAGCATCTACCAAGTCCAGGAGGACATCATCTCAGCTGCACATCAAGACTCACTTTCTGTGTCTGCAAGATGGCTCCCTGTGGGTGAGCCATTCACAAGCTACATCCTCACGCACTTCCTCCGCCGCTTCCTTGGATTTAACGTCGTCTGACACACACACACACACACACACACACACACACACACATACACAGAGAGAGACACACAACACAGAGACACACACCAGCACAAGCAGACACACATGCTGAATAAACAATATTGGGGGTTTTCCCCGTGCAACTTCAGGTTAATTGTGGACTATTCCAGATTTTAAACCAACCACAACAATGAGGAATAAATATGAATAAATAGTGCAATATTTCCAAACATATTCAACTATTTTAACTTTTTTTTTTTTTTTTTTTAAATGTGTGCTAAAAGATTATGTACAACACGTACACAAACTTATAGAAAGTTTATTTTCAATTAAATTCCAAAAATAGGCTAAAAGTGCTAAAAGGTGATATTTATATGATACAGCCTATGATATCATTTCTTTGGGACACCCTCAACCTTTAGAAGTTTTCAACTGAATTCAATTTCAAGTAAATCTGACTTTTCAGAAATGTAAACACAAATATTAAATATAAAGAATAAGTTTGTTTTTCATATTCATTTTGTTTAAAAAGTTGAAATTATACATTTTAAAGTGCTATTGTACACAATATGGCTTATATACATTTGAGTCTTCAGTTTTATGGGCACCACATATAATAAAATAAATATCGGACTTTTCAGGTATTTAAACACATATATTAAAGATTAAATATCAAAAAATATATTGGAAAAAAATACATGTAATTGAAAGGATACATTTTAAAGTGTTATTATATACAATATAGCTTATTAAAAATTATATTGGGGTTTTCCCTCCACGTAATTTCAAGTAAATCGGATTTTTTCAGGTATTTAAACACATATCCATCCATTTTCTACAGCTTGTCCCTTTTGAGGTTATTGAATATAAAAAAAAATTGTAGTTTTTTGTATTTATTTTTTTAAAGTCGAAATAATACTTTTTATAGTGCTATTATATACAATATAGATTATATACATTTGAGTCTTTAGTTACATCATCCCCCCACGTGCAATAAATCTGACTATTTTTACTAATAAATTCTATAAAATAAGTGTTAAAAGGTCATATTTCTATACAATATGAACTATACTAAGGGTTTTTCTCCACATTAAATTTCGAGTACATTTTGCACTTTCCGAAATGTTTAATATTTTAACGACTAAATGTAAAAAATATGGTAGTTTTTAAATACATTTTCAACTAAAAGTTTAAAAAATTTAGTTTTAAAATGCCATTTATATACAATATAACTTCTACACATTCATCAGTCTAATTATATTGAGATTTTCTGTCCACCTTCAATTTCCAGGAATTTAAAACATATTAAACGTAACATATATTAAGAAAATGGTAGTTTTAAGTTAACAAATAGTTTCAAAATCAGACTTTGCATGCTATTTATAAACAATATAATTGTCTTCAATTATATTTAAGATGTTTCTCTCCACCTTCAATTTCAAATAAATCGCTGACTTCCCAGTAATTTAAAACACAGTGATTCTAAAAAAAAATATGGTAGTTAATAATAAAGAAAAACTCTTTAATTTTTAAAGTCCTGAAAGTGGATATTTATAATAGTTCTTAATTTAATCAAGTTTATTTTTATTTTTTTTTTACATACAATTAATTTCAAGTGAATCCATTTAGGTATTTAAAACCAAATGATATTACTACATCTATAATATCAAAATATTTTCTTAAAAAATGTTGGCTAAAATAAGAGGTTTTATTCGACAAGATTAATTCAATGCACGCTCTATAAAATCCATAACCGTCATTCTGTAATAAAACAGGATAAAATATGAAAGAGTGACTCACCTTTGGCAAAGACCGTGTACAATCCACAAAGCAGAAAGATAAGAAAGTTCATTCTGTGACTCCGCTGAAGGCTGATGAAGCTTATAATAATAATCTTAAAGACAAATTCCGCTATTAATAAAATAATTCCTTGTGCTTCTTGAATTGGCCGCTGCATGAAGATGAAGATGGGGGTGAGGGTGAGGATGAAGATGGAGGTCCATGCGGCTTGTCTCTAACTCACTCACACCTTGTCCCCCCGTTAAGGCTCCCGGTGTGGATTTATAGAGTTCCCACAGTGGGGCCACCGGATAGAGGGCTTCCGTGACGCGCACCGGCGCACCACACCCACCTCACTCTTTCACTTTAAAGTCACTCATTCATGAAGTGACTTTACAAAAAAAAAAAGAAAAAAGAATGCTCTTAATGAAATACGAGGTCAGTTGTTGAAACGAACATCTTACAATACTAGACGTAATCTTGTAATTTAAGGAATTTACGTGTTTGTTTGTTTTTTGTGCATAAAACTTTTAAAGACATTTTTAAAAGGCATACTTTTCATGCAGTGCTGGGATTGGCCACTAGAGGGAGCTGTATGCTCAACGAGAAAATGACATTACTGTGGATTCCAAATACAGACTTAAAACATTTATGTTATAAAATTGTTATGACATCAATATCATCCATGTTTTCAAAATATATACACATATTTTTGACTAATTACATATTTAGTGGTGCGATCGGAAAGGAGTTTAATTGACCCTGTAACGAAGCTCGTGTCTCATTGGGAAAAAAAGAGCATCTTTTTCCATTAAATTTAATCGGTTATTGGCCCCAAAAAGCAAAAATTAACATGCCTTTTAAAATATAAACGTTTAGATAATACATACTATACAAAAACAAGACAATTGAATGTAGTACAAACAAATACAGTAGTTTTATGACGAAATGTGATAATGTACATCCTTTACCTTGGACAGTGGACTTCTCAGTATCTCCTTCCAGCTTCTCCATATTTTCATGGATAAATGTCCGCCGTCCTTAATTATGCTAGCGAGTATGACCGGATGTTCACGGAGTTCCCTGTGACATGCGCACTTCGCCATCTGGTGGTAGGGAGTATCATAACAACAATAATTAACCGACCATTTGTACTTTGTATCTTGATGACGAAAGTATTTTGGACACTAGTTTTTTGTTTTTTTTGCGTTTCAATTTTGTACACTTAATTTTTTCCACATTAAATTATGCTGAAATTGTCATTGAAGAACATTTTGTGAGTGCTAGCTAGCGAACTAGCTCCAACTGTTTCACCAAGTTAGCTAGCTACACGCTCCGTCATGTTTTTGAGGATTTTTCTTTCAATTCAACCATCATCCACTTTGTCTTCTCGGAATTGTCCTTCATGTTCACTTTCTTCCGTTCCATGATTGGAGAAACAAACTTATGGCCATCTCCGACTACAAGCTAATGCTAGATTGTATGACCGGATGTTAACGGAGCTGATTGTGACATGCGCATTACGCCACCTGGTGGCAGGGAGTATCATAACAACAACAATTAGCCGACAGTTTGTAATTTGTATCTTGATGACGAAAGTATTTTGGACACTGAATTTATTTCACTCTTTTTTTTTTTGCATTTAAATTTGTGCAATTTAATTTTTATTACATTAAATGATGCTGAAAATTTCATCAAAAAAAAAAAAAAAAATTGTATATAAAAAAATATTTGTATAAAAATTCAGTGTAAAGAAATAGTGCATACAAATTTGTCACTTCAAAACTCAAGACTCATATCTGGTAATTTATTAAAAGACTGAAGCAATCCATCCTGTCTAAGAACCAGCCAATGTGGTGCTTTGGTCTAAACTTATTTATTTTGAAGCACTACATTTTTTTACACACTAAATTTGAAAACACTATATTTTCAACAAACTGAATTTTTAAACACGCATGTTGCTCACACATTTTTATTCCATATATTTGTCAACACAATTTGATGTAAAATAAAAAAATCATATCACAAAAAATTAAGTTCCATAAATTCAGTGTCCAAAAGAAGCTTTCATAATAAAAAAAACAAAACAAATTAGTGTAAATATTTGACCTAAAATAAAAATCATAAAATAAAATAAAAAACAATATTATCTTTGGTTGTTGATTGGCTCGGCGAAATCACATGATTACTTGGTAAACCTGCAGTTAAAGAAAATTAAGAGAGATGTCCCTTGCTGCATGAATGAAAGCTAAAAGTGAGGATTGTATGAAGATCTGATGGGAAATGTTGCCTTTATTTTGTAACGAGGTTCAGTTTCCTTGTGCATTGATGGGCAAAGTCAAAGTCTCAGTGTGTCAGAGTCCACTTCACCACCTAAAAAACCTCGCCTTCCGTTTCCTGACACGGCGATCACCGGACTAACGACACACCTGCGTCACACCTGTCCCCGGGTCTGCTGATGGATCCAGTCGGTGAACTTCACCACCTGCGTGTACACGCCCGGCCGGTTCTGCCTGGCGCAGCCTTCGCCCCAGCTCACGATGCCCGCCAGGAACCAGCGCCTGCCGCGCTCCAGGCACACCAGCGGACCCCCAGAGTCACCCTGGAGG